>NC_134265.1:166277799-166593834 GCF_031893055.1 Leptodactylus fuscus
CAGGTCCTTTAACATCTGCCCCCTAGTAGTTTAATGTCTCCCCTCCATGTGCATTCGGTTTAACTGCCCCCCTACATCTGCCCCTAGTTCCTCCCTCTTGCTCACACATGCTGTCTCTTCTCTCTTTATCATTCAGCAGCCTCCATTGCCGGAAGCTTGCAGCAATCACACAGTCCTGTGTGGCCCACCCACTAACGAGTCATAGCCTATCCTGGTGATAGGCTGTGATGACAGCATCACAGGTCCTTGAAAAAACTTCCACTAGCTATGTGGTCTGTATAGAAGCAGTCAGAGGGCCGGATGTGGCCCGTGGGCCGCACATTGCCCAGGTCTGGTCTAGAGGGTGATCTTGGGCCAGAGCAGGCAGAGAGATGTGGTTCTAAGCTTGGACACTGTCAACTGATTCACACCCCTTTTCTGAATCAGAATGGGTTGAGCTTATTAAAGGATACAAAGAAATGGAGTTGATGTAATTCCTGAAAGGTCTTCTTTATCAGAAGTGTTAGTTTAGTGTTATATTAGTCTCTCGTCATACTGTATTTCAATTTTAGTATGCTGAGGAAGTGCTTAAATCCTCCAGATAGTATTTGCTATGTTTGTGGAGCATTAGCTTTCAAGTACTAGAAACAAAACCTCATTCCATGCATTCAAAGTGTTTAGAGCTGTGTTTTGGCTGCAAAATAGGGAATTAAGTTTGGGCTCCTCACTTTTGTTGTTAAACCTGTTAGTCCAATTGCTGGATGGGTGAACGGTTCACCCCTTGGCATACTAAAATGCTGTTCAATCACCAATTTTGCAGCCACAATACATCTCAAAACACTCCGAATGCAGGGAATTAAATGCTTTTTCTAGTACTTAGAAGTTTATGCTTCCCAAATGCAGCAGATACTATCTTAGTGACTTAACCTTTTCCAATGGTTTGGAGAGCACCAAGAGATCATAATTAGAGATGAGCGAACACTAAAATGTTCGAGGTTCGAAATTCGATTCGAACAGCCGCTCAATGTTCGTGTGTTCGAACGGGTTTCGAACCCCATTATAGTCTATGGGGAACAGATACTCGTTAAGGGGGAAACCCAAATCCGTGTCTGGAGGGTCACCAAGTCCACTATGACACCCCAGGAAATGATGCCAACACCTCTGGAATGACACTGGGACAGCAGGGGAAGCATGTCTGGGGGCATCTAACACACCAAAGACCCTCTATTACCCCAACATCACAGCCTAACAACTACACACTTTACACACTCAATACCACCTCTCTGACAGTAGGAAAACACCTTGAAACATGTGTATTTGGCACTTGCAGTGAGGAGAGCTTGTCACCAGCAGTGAATTTGGCCCTTGTAGTAAGTTGAGGTTGGCACCAACATTTGTTTTGAAAATCAGGGTGGATTGAGCCTCTAACCAGCAGAGTTTGGGCAAATTCATGGTGGAGGGAGCCTCTAAAAACCCCAGTTTGGACCAATTCATGGTGGAGGGAGACTCTAAAAACCCCAGTTTGGACCAATTCATGGTGGAGGGAGACTCTAAAAACCCCAGTTTGGACCAATTCATGGTGGAGGGAGCCTCTAAAAACCCCAGTTTGGACCAATTAATGGTGGAGGGAGCCTCTAACCAGCCCAGTTTGGACCAATTAATGGTGGAGGGAGCCTCTAAACAGCCAAGTTTTGGGAAATTCATGGTGGAGGGAGCCTCTAACCAGCCCAGTTTGGACCAATTCATGGTGGAGGGAGCCTCTAAACAGCCCAGTTTGGGCAAATTCATGGTGGAGGGAGCCTCTAACCAGCCCAGTTTGGACCAATTAATGGTGGAGGGAGCCTCTAAACAGCCCAGTTTGGACCAATTAATGGTGGAGGGAGCCTCTAACCAGCCCAGTTTGGACCAATTAATGGTGGAGGGAGCCTCTAACCAGCCCAGTTTGGACCAATTAATGGTGGAGGGAGCCTCTAACCAGCCCAGTTTGGACCAATTAATGGTGGAGGGAGCCTCTAAACAGCCAAGTTTTGGGAAATTCATGGTGGAGGGAGCCTCTAACCAGCCCAGTTTGGACCAATTCATGGTGGAGGGAGCCTCTAAACAGCCCAGTTTGGGCAAATTCATGGTGGAGGGAGCCTCTAAAAAACCCAGTTTGGACCAATTCATGGTGGAGGGAGCCTCTAATTAGCCCAGTTTGGACCAATTAATTGTGGAGGGAGCCTCTAACCAGCCCAGTTTGGACCAATTAATGGTGGAGGGAGCCTCTAACCACCCCAGTTTGGGCAAATTCATGGTGGAGGGAGCCTCTAACCAGCCCAGTTTGGACCAATTAATGGTGGAGGGAGCCTCTAACCAGCCCAGTTTGGACCAATTAATGGTGGAGGGAGCCTCTAACCACCCCAGTTTGGACCAATTAATGGTGGAGGGAGCCTCTAACCAGCCCAGTTTGGACCAATTCATGGTGGAGGGAGCCTCTAAACAGCCAAGTTTTGGGAAATTCATGGTGGAGGGAGCCTCTAACCAGCCCAGTTTGGACCAATTCATGGTGGAGGGAGCCTCTAAACAGCCCAGTTTGGGCAAATTCATGGTGGAGGGAGCCTCTAACCAGCCCAGTTTGGACCAATTAATGGTGGAGGGAGCCTCTAAACAGCCAAGTTTTGGGAAATTCATGGTGGAGGGAGCCTCTAACCAGCCCAGTTTGGACCAATTCATGGTGGAGGGAGCCTCTAAACAGCCCAGTTTGGGCAAATTCATGGTGGAGGGAGCCTCTAAACAGCCCAGTTTGGGCAAATTCATGGTGGAGGGAGCCTCTAACCAGCCCAGTTTGGACCAATTAATGGTGGAGGGAGCCTCTAAACAGCCAAGTTTTGGGAAATTCATGGTGGAGGGAGCCTCTAACCAGCCCAGTTTGGACCAATTAATGGTGGAGGGAGCCTCTAACCAGCCCAGTTTGGACCAATTAATGGTGGAGGGAGCCTCTAACCAGCCCAGTTTGGACCAATTAATGGTGGAGGGAGCCTCTAACCACCCCAGTTTGGACCAATTCATGGTGGAGGGAGCCTCTAACCAGCCCAGTTTGGACCAATTAATGGTGGAGGGAGCCTCTAAACATCCAAGTTTTGGGAAATTCATGGTGGAGGGAGCCTCTAACCAGCCCAGTTTGGACCAATTCATGGTGGAGGGAGCCTCTAAACAGCCCAGTTTGGGCAAATTCATGGTGGAGGGAGCCTCTAACCAGCCCAGTTTGGACCAATTAATGGTGGAGGGAGCCTCTAAACAGCCAAGTTTTGGGAAATTCATGGTGGAGGGAGCCTCTAAAAAACCCAGTTTGGACCAATTCATGGTGGAGGGAGCCTCTAATTAGCCCAGTTTGGACCAATTAATTGTGGAGGGAGCCTCTAACCAGCCCAGTTTGGACCAATTAATGGTGGAGGGAGCCTCTAACCACCCCAGTTTGGGCAAATTCATGGTGGAGGGAGCCTCTAACCAGCCCAGTTTGGACCAATTAATGGTGGAGGGAGCCTCTAAACAGCCAAGTTTTGGGAAATTCATGGTGGAGGGAGCCTCTAACCAGCCCAGTTTGGACCAATTCATGGTGGAGGGAGCCTCTAAACAGCCCAGTTTGGGCAAATTCATGGTGGAGGGAGCCTCTAAACAGCCCAGTTTGGGCAAATTCATGGTGGAGGGAGCCTCTAACCAGCCCAGTTTGGACCAATTAATGGTGGAGGGAGCCTCTAAACAGCCAAGTTTTGGGAAATTCATGGTGGAGGGAGCCTCTAACCAGCCCAGTTTGGACCAATTAATGGTGGAGGGAGCCTCTAACCAGCCCAGTTTGGACCAATTAATGGTGGAGGGAGCCTCTAACCAGCCCAGTTTGGACCAATTAATGGTGGAGGGAGCCTCTAAACAGCCAAGTTTTGGGAAATTCATGGTGGAGGGAGCCTCTAACCAGCCCAGTTTGGACCAATTCATGGTGGAGGGAGCCTCTAAACAGCCCAGTTTGGGCAAATTCATGGTGGAGGGAGCCTCTAAAAAACCCAGTTTGGACCAATTCATGGTGGAGGGAGCCTCTAATTAGCCCAGTTTGGACCAATTAATTGTGGAGGGAGCCTCTAACCAGCCCAGTTTGGACCAATTAATGGTGGAGGGAGCCTCTAAAAAACCCAGTTTGGACCAATTCATGGTGGAGGGAGCCTCTAATTAGCCCAGTTTGGACCAATTAATTGTGGAGGGAGCCTCTAACCAGCCCAGTTTGGACCAATTAATGGTGGAGGGAGCCTCTAACCACCCCAGTTTGGACCAATTCATGGTGGAGGGAGCCTCTAACCACCCCAGTTTGGACCAATTCATGGTGGAGGGAGCCTCTAAACAGCCCAGTTTGGGCAAATTCATGGTGGAGGGAGCCTCTAACCAGCCCAGTTTGGACCAATTAATGGTGGAGGGAGCCTCTAAACAGCCCAGTTTGGGCAAATTCATGGTGGAGGGAGCCTCTAACCAGCCCAGTTTGGACCAATTAATGGTGGAGGGAGCCTCTAAACAGCCAAGTTTTGGGAAATTCATGGTGGAGGGAGCCTCTAACCAGCCCAGTTTGGACCAATTAATGGTGGAGGGAGCCTCTAACCACCCCAGTTTGGGCAAATTCATGGTGGAGGGAGCCTCTAACCAGCCCAGTTTGGACCAATTAATGGTGGAGGGAGCCTCTAAACAGCCCAGTTTGGGCAAATTCATGGTGGAGGGAGCCTCTAAACAGCCAAGTTTTGGGAAATTCATGGTGGAGGGAGCCTCTAACCAGCCCAGTTTGGACCAATTCATGGTGGAGGGAGCCTCTAAACAGCCCAGTTTGGGCAAATTCATGGTGGAGGGAGCCTCTAAAAAACCCAGTTTGGACCAATTCATGGTGGAGGGAGCCTCTAATTAGCCCAGTTTGGACCAATTAATTGTGGAGGGAGCCTCTAACCAGCCCAGTTTGGACCAATTAATGGTGGAGGGAGCCTCTAAAAAACCCAGTTTGGACCAATTCATGGTGGAGGGAGCCTCTAATTAGCCCAGTTTGGACCAATTAATTGTGGAGGGAGCCTCTAACCAGCCCAGTTTGGACCAATTAATGGTGGAGGGAGCCTCTAAAAAACCCAGTTTGGACCAATTCATGGTGGAGGGAGCCTCTAATTAGCCCAGTTTGGACCAATTAATTGTGGAGGGAGCCTCTAACCAGCCCAGTTTGGACCAATTAATGGTGGAGGGAGCCTCTAACCACCCCAGTTTGGACCAATTCATGGTGGAGGGAGCCTCTAACCACCCCAGTTTGGACCAATTCATGGTGGAGGGAGCCTCTAAACAGCCCAGTTTGGGCAAATTCATGGTGGAGGGAGCCTCTAACCAGCAGAGTTGGGGGAAATCAGGGTGGAGGGAGCCTAGTATTAGCAGAATTGTGCAACGCTTATGGTGGATGAGTATGAGGATGCGGAGGAATTGGAGAGGTTGAGTACAGACATGGAGTTTCATGTTGGGGTGCTTTACACAGGTGGGCACAAAAATGACGGCTCTACCCAGTGGTGGTTCATTTTTATCAAAGTGAGCCGGTCGGCACTCTCAGCTGACAGACGGGTGCGCTTGTCAGTGATGATGCCACCGGCTGCACTGAACACCCTCTCAGATAGGACGCTGGCGGCAGGACAGGACAGCACCTCCAAGGCATATAGGGCAAGTTCAAGCCACAGGTCCAACTTCGACACCCAATACGTGTAGGGCGCAGAGGGGTCGGAGAGGACAGGGCTGTGGTCGGAAAGGTATTCCCGCAACATGCGCCTATACTTCTCACGCCTGGTGACACTAGGACCCTCCGTGGCGGCACTTTGGCGAGGGGGTGCCATCAAGGTGTCCCAGACCTTAGACAGTGTGCCCCTCGTTTGTGTGGACCGGTGAGAACTTGGTTGCCTACTGGAGGAACTGCCCTCCCTGCCGCCAACGTCACATGCTGGAAACATCTCCATCATATTCTGCACCAATTGCCTGTGGCAAGCATTGATGCGATTGGCCCTCCCCTCTACCGGAATAAAAGACGAGATGTTGTTTTTATACCGGGGGTCAAGGATAGCAAAGATCCAGTACTGGTTGTCCTCCATGATTTTGACAATACGCTTGTCGGTTGTAAAGCACCCCAACATGAACTCAGCCATGTCTGCCACAGTGTTAGTTGGCATGACTCCTCTGGCCCCACCGGAAAGTTCAATCTCCATTTCCTCCTCATCCTCCATGTCTACCCATCCGCGCTGCAACAATGGGACGATTCGAAGTTGCCCGGAAGCCTCCTGTATCACCATCACATCATCGGACAACTCTTCTTCCTCCTCCTCCTCCTCCTCCTCCTCCATTAAACGCAGTGAAGCGGACAGATGTGTGGACCTACTCTCCAGCTGTGACGGATCGGATGCTATCCCTAACTCCTCTGTGTGATCTGAGTTATCCCTGATGTCAATCAGGGATTCTCTCAGAACACACAAGAGCGGGATTGTAAGGCTCACCATCGCATCCTCAGAGCTCACCCTCCTTGTGGACTCCTCAAAGACCCGTAGGATGTCACAAAGGTCTCTCATCCATGGCCACTCATGGATGTGAAACTGAGGCAGCTGACTTTGTGGCACCCTAGGGTTTTGTAGCTGGTATTCCATCAAAGGTCTCTGCTGCTCAACCACTCTATTCAACATCTGAAACGTTGAGTTCCAGCGTGTGGGGACGTCGCACAAAAGCCGGTGTTGTGGCACATGCAGGCGTTGCTGGAGAGATTTTAAGCTAGCAGCGGCTACTGTCGACTTGCGAAAGTGGGCGCACATGCGCCGCACTTTCACCAGTAGCTCTGGAACATTGGGGTAGCTCTTTAGGAAACGTTGCACCACTAGGTTGAAGACGTGGGCCAGGCATGGAACATGTTGGAGTCCGGCAAGCTCCAGAGCTGCTACCAGGTTCCGGCCGTTATCACAAACGACCATGCCTGGGCCCAGGTGCAGCGGCTCAAACCATATTGCCGTCTCATCGAGGAGGGCATCCCTCACCTCGGAGGCAGTGTGCTGTCTGTCCCCCAAGCTGATCAGCTTCAGCACAGCCTGCTGACGTCTACCAACGCCAGTGCTGCAACGTTTCCAACTCGTAGCTGGGGTCAATCTAACAGCGGAGGAGGAGGCGGTGGCGGAGGAGGAGGCGGTGGCGGAGGAGGAGGCGGTAGAAGAGGAGGAGGAGGGGGGTGTTCTTCTCGTGTCCCTGCCAGGAATGTTAGGCGGGGAGACGAGGTACACCGGGCCAGTTTGGGAAGCAGTCCCAGCCTCAACTACATTCACCCAGTGTGCCGTCAGTGAAATGTAGCGTCCCTGTCCGCATGCACTTGTCCACGCGTCGGTGGTCAAGTGGACCTTTGTGCAAAGCGCGGAACTAAGGGCCCGCCTGATGTTGAGTGACACGTGCTGGTGCAAGGCGGGGACGGCACACCGGGAGAAGTAGTGACGGCTAGGGACGGCATAGCGAGGTGCCGCAGTTGCCATCAGGTCCAGGAAGGCGGGAGTTTCAACAAGCCGGAACGCCAACATCTCCTGGGCCAGCAGTTTAGCGATGTTGGCGTTCAAGGCTTGCGCGTGTGGGTGGTTAGCAGTGTATTTCTGCCGCCGCTCCAATGTCTGAGAGATGGTGGGTTGTTGTAAAGAAACGCCTGATGGTGCCTTTGATGGTGCAGGAGAAGGAGATAAGACAGGACCAGGGGAGGATGAGGTAGAAGTCAACAAAGTGGCGGAGGCAGATGAAGTGGTGTCCTGGCTCGTCCTCTGGAGTGCATCGCCAGCACAGTCAGCAGTGGCAGTGGCAGAGGCAGAGGCAGAGGCAGTGGCAGTGGCGTGAACGGCAGTCGGCCTTTGTCCTGCCGTTGCTGCCTGCCACTGATTCCAGTGCTTGGATTCCAAATGACGGCGCATTGAAGTGGTGGACAGGTTGCTCTTCTCAGAGCCCCTAATCAATTTCGAGAGGCAAATTGTGCAGACAACACTATATCTGTCCTCGGCGCATTCCTTGAAAAAACTCCACACCTTCGAGAAACGTGCCCTCGAGGTGGGAGTTTTTCGGGGCTGGGTACGAACTGGAACATCTTGGGAGATTCCGGGTGTGGCCTGGCTTCGCCTAAGCTGCTGACCTCTGCCTCTGCCTCTAGCTACCCTTTTTGGTGCTGCACCTGCCTCAACATCCACACTACTTTCCCCGCTTGACATCCCCCCTGTCCAGGTCGGGTCAGTGTCCTCATCATCCACCACTTCCTCTTCCAACTCCTGTCTCATCTCCTCCTCCCGCACAATGCGCCGGTCAACTGGATGCCCTGACGGCAACTGCGTCACATCATCGTCGATGAGGGTGGGTTGCTGGTCATCCACCACCAAATCGAACGGAGATGGAGGAGACTCTAGTGTTTGAGCATCTGGATACAGATGCTCCTCTGTTAGGTTCGTGGAATCGTGACGTGGAGAGGCAGGTTGAGGGACAATGAAAGGAGCGGAGAACAGCTCTGGGGAGCAGGGACAGTTTGGGTTATTGTTCTGTAAAGCTTCGGAATTTTGGGAGGAAGGAAGACAAGACTGTTGGGTAATAGGAGGAGAGGAGGCAGAGTCTGACTGGCTGCTGGACAATGTGCTGTAAGCGTTCTCTGACAGCCATTGCAAGACCTGTTCCTGGTTCTCGGGCCTACTAAGGTTTGTACCCTGCAGTTTAGTTAATGTGGCAAGCAACCCTGGCACTGTGGAGTGGCGCAATGCTTGCTGCCCCACAGGAGTAGGCACGGGACGCCCTGTGGCTTCACTGCTACCTTGCTCCCCAGAACCATTCCCCCGACCTCGCCCACGGCCTCGTCCACGTCCCTTTCCGGGAGCCTTGCGCATTTTGAATTCCTAGTTAGAAATTGGCACTGTATACCAGTAGTAAAAATTGTGGGTGCACGTAACCCCAATATATTCTTTGAATTCCCAGTCAGAAACTGGCACTATATGGCAGTAGCAAGAAATGAGGGTATTTGTATTCCCAATATACTCTTTGAATTCCCAGTCAGACAATGGCACTGTATACCAGTAGTAAAAATTGTGGGTGCACGTAACCCCAATATATTCTTTGAATTACCAGTCAGAAACTGGCACTATATGGCAGTAGCAAGAAATGAGGGTATTTATAACCCCAATATATTCTTTGAATTCCCAGTCAGACAATGGCACTGTATACCAGTAGTAAAAATTGTGGGTGCACGTAACCCCAATATATTCTTTGAATTCCCAGTCAGAAACTGGCACTATATGGCAGTAGCAAGAAATGAGGGTATTTGTATTCCCAATATACTCTTTGAATTCCCAGTCAGACAATGGCACTGTATACCAGTAGTAAAAATTGTGGGTGCACGTAACCCCAATATATTCTTTGAATTCCCAGTCAGACACTGGCACTATATGGCAGTAGCAAGAAATGAGGGTATTTGTATTCCCAATATATTCTTTGAATTCCCAGTCAGACAATGGCACTGTATACCAGTAGTAAAAATTGTGGGTGCACGTAACCCCAATATATTCTTTGAATTACCAGTCAGAAACTGGCACTATATGGCAGTAGCAAGAAATGAGGGTATTTATAACCCCAATATATTCTTTGAATTCCCAGTCAGACAATGGCACTGTATACCAGTAGTAAAAATTGTGGGTGCACGTAACCCCAATATATTCTTTGAATTCCCAGTCAGAAACTGGCACTATATGGCAGTAGCAAGAAATGAGGGTATTTATAACCCCAATATATTCTTTGAATTCCCAGTCAGACAATGGCACTGTATACCAGTAGTAAAAATTGTGGGTGCACGTAACCCCAATATATTCTTTGAATTCCCAGTCAGAAACTGGCACTATATGGCAGTAGCAAGAAATGAGGGTATTTGTATTCCCAATATACTCTTTGAATTCCCAGTCAGACAATGGCACTGTATACCAGTAGTAAAAATTGTGGGTGCACGTAACCCCAATATATTCTTTGAATTCCCAGTCAGAAACTGGCACTATATGGCAGTAGCAAGAAATGAGGGTATTTGTATTCCCAATATACTCTTTGAATTCCCAGTCAGACAATGGCACTGTATACCAGTAGTAAAAATTGTGGGTGCACGTAACCCCAATATATTCTTTGAATTCCCAGTCAGACACTGGCACTATATGGCAGTAGCAAGAAATGAGGGTATTTGTATTCCCAATATACTCTTTGAATTCCCAGTCAGACAATGGCACTGTATACCAGTAGTAAAAATTGTGGGTGCACGTAACCCCAATATATTCTTTGAATTCCCAGTCAGAAACTGGCACTATATGGCAGTAGCAAGAAATGAGGGTATTTATAACCCCAATATATTCTTTGAATTCCCAGTCAGACAATGGCACTGTATACCAGTAGTAAAAATTGTGGGTGCACGTAACCCCAATATATTCTTTGAATTCCCAGTCAGAAACTGGCACTATATGGCAGTAGCAAGAAATGAGGGTATTTGTATTCCCAATATACTCTTTGAATTCCCAGTCAGACAATGGCACTGTATACCAGTAGTAAAAATTGTGGGTGCACGTAACCCCAATATATTCTTTGAATTCCCAGTCAGACACTGGCACTATATGGCAGTAGCAAGAAATGAGGGTATTTGTATTCCCAATATATTCTTTGAATTCCCAGTCAGACAATGGCACTGTATACCAGTAGTAAAAATTGTGGGTGCACGTAACCCCAATATATTCTTTGAATTACCAGTCAGAAACTGGCACTATATGGCAGTAGCAAGAAATGAGGGTATTTATAACCCCAATATATTCTTTGAATTCCCAGTCAGACAATGGCACTGTATACCAGTAGTAAAAATTGTGGGTGCACGTAACCCCAATATATTCTTTGAATTCCCAGTCAGAAACTGGCACTATATGGCAGTAGCAAGAAATGAGGGTATTTATAACCCCAATATATTCTTTGAATTCCCAGTCAGACAATGGCACTGTATACCAGTAGTAAAAATTGTGGGTGCACGTAACCCCAATATATTCTTTGAATTCCCAGTCAGAAACTGGCACTATATGGCAGTAGCAAGAAATGAGGGTATTTGTATTCCCAATATACTCTTTGAATTCCCAGTCAGACAATGGCACTGTATACCAGTAGTAAAAATTGTGGGTGCACGTAACCCCAATATATTCTTTGAATTCCCAGTCAGAAACTGGCACTATATGGCAGTAGCAAGAAATGAGGGTATTTGTATTCCCAATATACTCTTTGAATTCCCAGTCAGACAATGGCACTGTATACCAGTAGTAAAAATTGTGGGTGCACGTAACCCCAATATATTCTTTGAATTCCCAGTCAGACACTGGCACTATATGGCAGTAGCAAGAAATGAGGGTATTTGTATTCCCAATATACTCTTTGAATTCCCAGTCAGACAATGGCACTGTATACCAGTAGTAAAAATTGTGGGTGCACGTAACCCCAATATATTCTTTGAATTACCAGTCAGAAACTGGCACTATATGGCAGTAGCAAGAAATGAGGGTATTTATAACCCCAATATATTCTTTGAATTCCCAGTCAGACAATGGCACTGTATACCAGTAGTAAAAATTGTGGGTGCACGTAACCCCAATATATTCTTTGAATTCCCAGTCAGAAACTGGCACTATATGGCAGTAGCAAGAAATGAGGGTATTTGTATTCCCAATATACTCTTTGAATTCCCAGTCAGACAATGGCACTGTATACCAGTAGTAAAAATTGTGGGTGCACGTAACCCCAATATATTCTTTGAATTCCCAGTCAGACACTGGCACTATATGGCAGTAGCAAGAAATGAGGGTATTTGTATTCCCAATATATTCTTTGAATTCCCAGTCAGACAATGGCACTGTATACCAGTAGTAAAAATTGTGGGTGCACGTAACCCCAATATATTCTTTGAATTACCAGTCAGAAACTGGCACTATATGGCAGTAGCAAGAAATGAGGGTATTTGTATTCCCAATATATTCTTTGAATTCCCAGTCAGACAATGGCACTGTATACCAGTAGTAAAAATTGTGGGTGCACGTAACCCCAATATATTCTTTGAATTACCAGTCAGAAACTGGCACTATATGGCAGTAGCAAGAAATGAGGGTATTTATAACCCCAATATATTCTTTGAATTCCCAGTCAGACAATGGCACTGTATACCAGTAGTAAAAATTGTGGGTGCACGTAACCCCAATATATTCTTTGAATTCCCAGTCAGAAACTGGCACTATATGGCAGTAGCAAGAAATGAGGGTATTTATAACCCCAATATATTCTTTGAATTCCCAGTCAGACAATGGCACTGTATACCAGTAGTAAAAATTGTGGGTGCACGTAACCCCAATATATTCTTTGAATTCCCAGTCAGAAACTGGCACTATATGGCAGTAGCAAGAAATGAGGGTATTTGTATTCCCAATATACTCTTTGAATTCCCAGTCAGACAATGGCACTGTATACCAGTAGTAAAAATTGTGGGTGCACGTAACCCCAATATATTCTTTGAATTCCCAGTCAGAAACTGGCACTATATGGCAGTAGCAAGAAATGAGGGTATTTGTATTCCCAATATACTCTTTGAATTCCCAGTCAGACAATGGCACTGTATACCAGTAGTAAAAATTGTGGGTGCACGTAACCCCAATATATTCTTTGAATTCCCAGTCAGACACTGGCACTATATGGCAGTAGCAAGAAATGAGGGTATTTGTATTCCCAATATACTCTTTGAATTCCCAGTCAGACAATGGCACTGTATACCAGTAGTAAAAATTGTGGGTGCACGTAACCCCAATATATTCTTTGAATTACCAGTCAGAAACTGGCACTATATGGCAGTAGCAAGAAATGAGGGTATTTATAACCCCAATATATTCTTTGAATTCCCAGTCAGACAATGGCACTGTATACCAGTAGTAAAAATTGTGGGTGCACGTAACCCCAATATATTCTTTGAATTCCCAGTCAGAAACTGGCACTATATGGCAGTAGCAAGAAATGAGGGTATTTGTATTCCCAATATACTCTTTGAATTCCCAGTCAGACAATGGCACTGTATACCAGTAGTAAAAATTGTGGGTGCACGTAACCCCAATATATTCTTTGAATTCCCAGTCAGACACTGGCACTATATGGCAGTAGCAAGAAATGAGGGTATTTGTATTCCCAATATATTCTTTGAATTCCCAGTCAGACAATGGCACTGTATACCAGTAGTAAAAATTGTGGGTGTATATAGCCCCAATTCTATTGCTAGGGGACTTGCAGGGTATTTCTGGGGTGAAGGTGGGGGGGCACACCGTTGGAACGGGTATCGGGGTATATATCGGGTATACGGGAATACACTGACAGTGTATTCCATTCAGGATCCTGGGAAAGCTGGGTTGCGGCGATTGAGCCCGTCAGTGCCACGTTACACTGACAAGCTTCTCCCTGGAATTTAGCTCTTACAAGAGCTGTTGGTTGTCTTCTCCTTCCTATCCTAGCCTGTCCCTGCCTACCCAGAATCTAAGCCCTAGCTAGCTGGACGGAAACCTCCGTCCTCGGTGAATTGCAAGCTCAGAATGACGCGAAGCTGGGCGTCGCTGTTCTTTTAAATTAGAGGTCACATGTTTTCGGCAGCCAATGGGTTTTGCCTACTTTTTTCAACGTCACCGGTGTCGTAGTTCCTGTCCCACCTACCCTGCGCTGTTATTGGAGCAAAAAAGGCGCCAGGGAAGGTGGGAGGGGAATCGAGTAATGGCGCACTTTACCACGCGGTGTTCGATTCGATTCGAACATGCCGAACAGCCTAATATCCGATCGAACATGAGTTCGATAGAACACTGTTCGCTCATCTCTAATCATAATGTATATTATGTTGAACCAAATAAAACAGGGATAACTGCAACATCTAAACATACTGTCAAGTACCTAAATTTGCTTTCTGGCATAATATCTGTAAGATTAGGATTTGTAAAGTGCTATGGAATATGTTGACTCTATATAAATACAGTTTATTATTATTAATAATAATAATAATTAATAATTAGAGATGAGCGAACACTAAAATGTCCGAGGTTCGAAATCCGATTCGAACAGCCACACACTGTTCGACTGTTCGAACGGATTTCAACGCCTGAGCAGAGCCGACTGCGCATGCGAGGGCATGCCCGCGCATGTGCAGTTGGCTCTGCCTAAGCCGGATGCCTAGGCAGAGTGAATTCCAGACGGAAGACGCTGCGGGGACGCTGCACGGAGAAGACTTCTAAAGGTAAGAGAAGAACCAGCGTTGATTGGCAGAATGTATAGCATTCTGCCAATCAACGCTGGTTCTGCATTGAACTTTAAACTTCGAACAGCTAGTAGTGTTCGATCGAGTACGAGTATTTCGAATACCGTAGTAATCAATCGAACACCTACTCGATCGAACACTGCTCGCTCATCTCTAATAATAATATCTGTTCCTTTTGACACTGATCAAATAAAGAGCAACCAATTGACAAGATACAAAAAATGGATTGCATGTGTCAAAATTTTTTCTAAATATCACTTTAACCGAGGAGGACATTGAACTTGTCATGAAAGCATCACATAGCTATGCTACCTGTGTTCGTATTCAAGAAAATAACTTTAGGCTACTATCGAGATGGTATAGGACACCAGACTGGTTGGCACAGAAGGGCCTCACAACTGACGATCAATGCTGGAGATGCTCCTCGCAGAGGGGTACTTACCTTCACATTTGGTGGACATGCCCGAAGATCAGACCATTCTGGGATGAGGTTCTAGCTATCATCTCAAAAGTCAGAAGCTCCCCCCTTCATCTTAAACCGGAATCTCTCTTTCTCTCACTACCGATGAAGTCTTACGCCCCAACCAAGGACAGGATGACCTACATGCTATTGGCAGCCGCCAAGCTTTTGATCCCAAGGTTTTGGATGCAGGAGCTGCCGCCATCAATCCAACTTTGGGAACACACGGTACAAGACATTGCTAGGTTAGAGGAATTACTTAGCTGGACAAATAGAACTCATGACACGTATGTTAAGGTCTGGGGTCCGTGGAACACCTACAAAGCATTCATGACTCCACCCTCACTCACCTCTACTTAACTTTCCATGTAGTTCCAATTCAGACACCGAGAATATTTAAGGGTCTATCTCTTTCCCCCTGTATCCCCCCCTCCTTACCCCCCCTAGACTTTCCTTCTCTGCATACCTACCTCTAGTTTTTGCTTTCCTTTATAAATCGGATAGAACATGCATATTTTTGAATATTGACTAAAATCATAATAACTATGTCATACCTTATCAGTCGAGTTTGACTTGTTTTGTTCTGTTTTGTTTGCTCCCTTGTTTACCCCCCTCCCCAATTTCTTCTCTCTTGTTGTATATATATATATATATATATATATATATATATATATATATATATATGAAAATTTCTCAATAAAAAACTTTTGAATTAAAAAAAAAAAAAAATTCTTTCCTTTAAATCTTGGTGCTATCAGTTACGAAGATGGTGAGTAATTTCACCAAGATGTTTCAAAGTGGCAAAACAGTGCCAAGGAAAACACAGGCCTAGTATGCTGGATGACCATGTTTGGACATTCCAACAAGAGGCAAATACTACAGAAAAGCAAAGAAATAACTTTTCAGGAAACAATTACACTTATAATTTTCAGACATGTGTTTTCTTTAAATTTTAAATCATGTGTTTCTTAAAAATTAATAAGAAAAAAATTGAATGCATGTTTGATTCTAGCACAATAAGTACTAATAGGTTCACCTTGTTAATCCCGGTGACAAAAGCATTGTAGACCTGTGAGTAATTTAATGGTTTATATAGGTCTCCAACTCCTGTAGTGATAACCTAAGTGAAGACATATACGTAAACTTGGTATGTCCAGTAACCAGTAAGTAACATTCTTGAAAACAGATCCCTGGAAGTGAATGTGCCAGGCTCGCAAGCAGGTAAAAAAAGGTTAAAATGTTCTTTCAAGGGCAGTAGTCAGTATGGGTTAGTTATCCAGAATGTGCAAGATGGGACATTCTGTTTGTGTAGCAGAAAACACTGATAAAGTACACCAGCTGCTCTCGCTGTTCTTTCTCAGCCTGTTTTCATGTCTAATATAAAGCAGAATTACAATTCCTAGTGCATACGTAACAGATGCTGCTGAAGAATATGAAAAAGACAGCCACATAATTCTTCTGCAAAGAAAAAAAATATATAAATAAAATTTGAAGATCACCTTGTCCTTTAAGCTTTGGAAACATGGCCAAGCCAGAAATGTTTACGTATGTTGCAGAAAAAATCAGAACAAACATGAGTGCATTGTTATCCAGAGTTGACAGCAACAAAAGTTTTCTATTGTAACAAACTAAGTAAAAGCTTGGAGGCCAATTTAAGAATATTTTGTTTGAAAAGACCCAGGTATAAATACTAGAAACCTCACACAACAGATGGGATGTTTGACAGCAACAGTGGCTCTCAAAGAGCTCTCATTTTATGCAACAATCCCACCAGGGAGAACATATTTACTTTGCTAATAGCTGTACTTGTAGAGTAATTAAATGATGTTCTAGACTAACAAGAGATTTGCATCCTCCAATCTTTAAGTATTCAGAACTCCTCACCCATGGCCAAATACTAACAGAGGATCTTAGTGAAAGCCATACCGCAATATTACTACTGTGTAATGTACAGTGACCAAACCTGTAAAACATCACTTTAGGCATTGTATTTGTTATTATACAGTAGTAGCAAAACTCAGCACATGTGCGTGCAACTTAGCACATCAATTGCATTACTTCAATATTACAGTAAGTTATATAGTATAGATATAAGATATTTAAATATATTAAAGATACTAGCTGTTACCCGCGACTTCGTCTGCGGTGATTGTAGAAGTGTGTAAATCGAGTCGCGGGTGAAATTTTCCGATCGGGTTTATGTGGCGTTAATGCTGCCTACACACGACCGTAAATGCGCACTGTAAATAGCGCGGCGCAAAGCGTAAAAATAAGCACCAAATGAGCGCCGCGTTACGCCGTGTGAATGGACCCTTACACGTGTATTTGTAGATGTGTATTTTCAGCAAATACATGGGCATTTAGTGGGTGTGAAGGAGAGCAGGGGGTGCGCTGAATAATACAATGCATTGCAATAGTAATGTATTGCAATGCATTGCCTAATAGTGTGAGTATATGCAGGCGTAATGTTTAGTTCAGTTAGTAGAGTGGGGAATTTCGGAGGCGGGAATAGGTAATGTGTGTGTTTCACAGTATTGTTTTTTTATTTTTTTTTATTTTTTATTTTAATGCTAATGAGGTTTGCAGGCTGCATCCAGCAGCTTGCAAAACAATACCGTTGTACACAAGCAGGGGGTGTCCTGAACAATGCAATGCATTGCAATCGTAATCGTAATGTATTGCTATGTATTGCATAATCGTGCCAGTGCTATTGCAGGCTACGTAGCATAGCCTGCAGCAGCCTGGACACACTGAGCTGTGTGGGAGAGCTAGCGGCTGCTATAGGAACCTTCGCGGCGGCAGCCTAGCCCAGTGTAGGAGGCGGAGATGAGCAGGAGGATGCCTCCGCGCAGCGAGGGACAGACGGGAGCCGAGGGACAGGTAAGAGAAGGCAGCGGAGGACGCAAAGTTGGCAGGAACCGGAGACATTACGGGGGTAGTGCAGTGTATGCACGATTGTGTAAGGGAAGGGCTATGGCGGGCGTACGGCTACCGGCCACCTGGCAGACGGAAAGTGCCGGCATGCGCCATAGTACAAGGGGGTATGGCAGCCGAGAGCAGAGGCAGTGTGAGCGGTGGTGTGCAAGGAAGTGTCGGTTGCCATAGGAACATCAGTGGCATGGGCCGTAGCAAGGGGGGTGAAGTGAGGTGCAAGTGACAACACGAGAAAAAAACATCTATAAGATCTTTCAATTATGAAAAAACGGAATCTTGTGTAGTAAATCTTTCCTCTATTGAACTGACTGAAGACCAACTAAGTGTATTAGAAAAAGGCCTCAACTTTGCACCATCAAAGGATTTTGATGTATTCCAAACGATTTTGGATGTCAATAAATTTATACGCACGTTAACAATAAAAAAGCATTTTTTCTCTGTGAATTCGGATCAAAGTAGTAGCAGTGATGTAGTCAACGATTATGTTTTTTCTGATTGCAGTACATTACCGCTACACCACAAGGTTAAGGAACACGTAGCCACACAAAATTTATTAGATTTAATGTATGATAATCAACCTCAGATAAAAACTACTGAGGATATCAAAGTGAAACGAACCAATATTGGCTTCTACCCCATTCAATCCAAGGGACAAAGCTATCTGTTGTTTCAACAGAAGGTGGAGGATGATTTAAAAACTTTAAAAGAAACCAGTAGAAGTAAATCCAAAAACAAAAAAAACCTTACCCCCAAGGAAATTACAGCTTTAAATGAATTGAAAAACCTGGAATCTGTAATTATTAAAAGAGCAGATAAGGGGGGAAAAACAGTTGTCCTTAATCGTAGCGATTACGAGAAGGGTTGTTTTGAAATATTGTCAGATGTCACTACGTATAAACAACTTACTTTCAATCCAACAGACAAATTTAGTTTGGAATTAAAAACTTTATTGGAGGAGGGGGAATCTTTAGGTTTATTTAACAACTTGGAAGTGGATTTTCTGTTTAACCCCACACCCAGTACCCCTGTTCTTTATGGGCTTCCCAAGCTCCATAAAGAAACACTACCGCCCCCTTTGAGACCTATCATCTCAAGTAATAATTCCTTAAATGAAAAATTAGGAATTTGGTTGGATGGTATTTTACAGCCCCTCGTAGGGAGAACCACAGGGTTTATCAAGGATAGCAGGGAGGTATTACGAAGCTTTAAAGACTTCACCTGAACAAAAATTGTAGTTGGTTATGTTGTGACATCTGTGCACTTTATCCTAATATTGTTCATTCTGCAGCTCTCGAGGCACTTGCTTTTCACCTTTATAAATATAGCACCTTCACCGAGCCCACCTGTGAATTTATTTTATCTGTAACATCTTATCTGTTATCTCATAATTTTTTTATGTTTAAAGACACATATTACTTGCAGGTTCGGGGAGCACCGATGAGTGCCCCCTTTTCACCGTCGCTGGCTAATCTCCTCCTATCCTACTGGGAGGAGAAATTTATTTTTTCTAATTCCAATCCTTTTTTGTCTCATTTGCTCTGGTATGGGCGCTACATCGATGACATACTCATCGTTTGGCTCGGAGATGTAGCGCCCATACCAGAGTTCATTAATTTTCTTCATTTACAGTCATTTGGTTTAAAATTTACTTTTTTACACAATTTTTCTTCTATTGATTTTTTAGACATCACTTTGGTGGGCTCGGTGGAAACAGGTGAAGTAATTACTCGACTACATAGGAAAAAAACTGCGGGTAATGCCATCCTCAAAGCTGACAGTTGTCACCCCAATCACACTATAAAAAGTATCCCAATAGGCGAGATGATAAGAACCAAAAGATCTTGTAGTAGACAGAGCGACTATGATCAGATAAACAGGGAAACCATAGAACGTTTCAAAAATAGGGGATACCCCACTTGGATGCTCAACCGAGCACTTAAGAAAATCAATAAAAGGGATAGAGATACATTGTTGTCTGGAACAAAAAACCTATCAAAAACAATTCCAGTAGATAACTATGCTAGAAAAGATAAAGACAATATTGTCTTTTCTACTAAATACAGTCCGCAGTTTAATAAAATCACTGCAATTATTAAGAAAAATCTACCCATCCTTGAAATAGATGACGTCACAAAAAGGTTACTTAAAAACGGTGTCAGTTTTGTTCCAAAAAGAGCAACTACCTTGGGGAATATCCTCTCACCAAGTTATCTACCATCAAATTCGGAACAAACTCTAAAATCTGGGGTTTTTAGATGTAAAAGCCCTAAGTGCAAGGTGTGTAGTTTATGTATTCAGGGAGACGAGATAACCAGCTTTTCAGGAAATTTTTTACATAAAATCAAAACTCATATTAATTGCAACACCACCAATGTTGTCTATTGTGTCAAATGTATCCAATGCAAATTGGATTACATTGGATGCACATCTCGTAATGTAAAAACAAGAATTATCGAACACATTAGAGATGGCAATAAAGTTGATAATACAAACATGTCTGGACTCTCTAGACATTTCGCCATATTACACTGCGTTTTTCTGGAATAGAGAAAGTGAATACATCTACAAGGGGCGGTGACTCTAAGGCTCTATTGTTCAAGAGGGAAGCTTGGTTCATTCACAAGTTTAACAGCAGGACCCCACAAGGATTAAACATTAGAACTGATCTTTCATATATTTATTAATGTACATACTAAGTGTTCTCCTTTTTCTTTCCTTGCAAATTCCCATATAGATGGAGATTTTAACTTACTATTATAATATCACTCCGCCATGTCAGAAGGTTTTATTCCGTTCGTTATATCAGTATGTCAACTGATTTAACAGCAGCCGATTGGTTCTTTTGTACCACGTGACCCGGGAGGCGGAACTGCAGATCCATTCATGGATTTATACACATATCCGGCCTGACTACGTAGCTTATTGTTTAGTATCAATGGATCGACCATAAAATCATAAGGTAGTTTCGATTTGGCTTCTTTATTTTCTATCTTTATCTATATGGGAGTTATTCCCTCCGGTTTAGTTACTGAAAAGTCTCCTCCTAATCGGAATTATATTCAATTGTTCACATGTTGAATAGTATCTATCCGCTTCTTTTTTCGGTTTGAATTTACTCTTTAAATCTTTCAAATCTTTTACATATTTAAAGATTCAAGGTATAAATCTTTGTTAAACTCCATGAATGTTATGGTTCTTTTAAGATATAAATCAAGTATTTATTGAACTCCATGTATGTTTTTGAACAGCATAACTTTATTATAGACAGAAACTAACAACGCAATTGCAGCTGTGACTAATGTGATTAATCAGGTAAACCCAATAAGTTGGGTACTGGTCAGTAGACTATATAAAGAAGTCCAGTCTGAATATGTTGTATGCTATGATTAAGGGGGTCTTCTTACCCCCGAAACGCGTAAGCGATTTTTACAGCACCATGTGTATTTTTTCTATCTTTTTCTGATGTCTTCTATGTGGATTTGTTTTTAATGGACTAAATAAAGAAGTAATTTTGTAGTTCCGGAGCGTGGCAGGCCATTTCTTCTTACACTTTCTCGACTGTGAGGTGTGTTTGCGGAGGAGAAGTGGAAGGATAGGGCACTGAGGGAGAGGGGTAAGGTTATTATGGAGCGTAAGGTGTTGGCACAGCGGAGTAGAGAGGGCAGAGGTCCTGGCAGTGTTAGAGTGGTACGTGAACTTACCAGTGTCGGGCTGGTGGATGGATCATGCAGAGGAAACAGCAGGGAGGTGATAGCAGCATCGGGTAGTGTTGCGGGATGGAAGCAGGATTTCGTGTGCTGCGGCCTAAGGTGGAAGCGCAAAATGGTGACATGCTAATAACACGTTGTTTATGTGTGCAAATTACACATGCTCCTGTGAAGCTAGTGGAGTAGTGTGGTGGGCGGTGCCACGGATTCTCCCAGCGGTGGGGGTTGGCAAACATGGCTGGTCCGAAGAGTGACAGAGGTAGGCTCCTGCAGGATGGTGAAGGTGAGGGTGAAAGTGTGAAAGTATATGTGAATGTGAGTGTGTGGGGTTAGGGGCTAGGCTGTAGAGGGTAATGTGAAGTTTAGGGGCTTGCTATGGTCCAAAGTGTGTGAGATTGCAGAGATGGTGATGTCAGTTTTTTTTTTGTGGGGGTCGTGTGGAAAACGTATGTGGGTTATTGTGTTCAAAAGTAGCCTATTGCGCAATCGTATGTATTACCTATGTGGAAAATTTCAGCCAAATCGGTGGAGCGGGTTTTGCGCGATTGACCGACAAACATCCGAACATCCAAAGTCACAAACACACAAACTCACAAAAATTTCACATTTATAATATTAATAGGATTATAAATTAGATAGATGGAATAGATAAAATGCACAGTAAGGGTGGATTTCCATAGGAGACTCTGCCTCAGAATTGACAGAGAGAAAAGTCCTGCAAGGAGAAAAATTATTGTCTATGGGGTCTGAGGGTTTCGGGGTGTAACTGTTTCTTAAGTAGACAGGGATTCCATATTTTTGTCCTACAAGGAACCTGAACTCTAGTGTGAACCTAGCATAAGTCAACTTTTACCTTCATAGTGAAATAATAAATCTTAAATCATATCAAACATGTATTTTTATTGTTTTAAAGTGTGTGTTATTGCTATATTTACTATGTGGTTAAATATGAAGTTCTTAGCACATATTTAACCAGTACTTGTAAGTCTGTAAACAAGATTTTGTACCTTGAACAGGAGACTTCTGTCTCCCTCTTCAGCCTATCCCTACAAAATGAACTCTTGATAGCCATAGACAAGTTGGGGGAGTATGCCCCATTGCTCATTATTACTCACAACCTAGGACATAACCATATGGGGTGATATAATACTGTAGGTCAAGTAAGAGTTTAAGAATATTCTTAGGGGGTGTTCACTCTACCATTGATGATCGTCGGTAGTGTCCATAGCTATTGTCCGTTACAAGATTTTAGCTACTAGCTGAACCATCAGAAATTCAATGAAATCACTGAAAAGCATAGGCGATTCCCATGTTAAGTATTTGGTCAATAAGTTTAATAGAAACAAATAGAATAACAGTTGATCGTATCAATCTTATCTATAATGTCCCATGTTACAGGGAGCCTGTCATATCCAAAAATTCCTCCCATGCAAATTATATTGTTGTGTTCAGGCTTTAAATAGGAGCAGAACCATATCTTTGTGGTCTAAAACCAATGAAGGAATGCAGATATTATCATCTTCCTATGCATATGAAATCAGTCTGCAAGGGCCCAATTACCTACATTAGTCTACAGACAGCAGTGACACAGGCAAAGACTGAAGATGCCGTTGTCTTCTAAAGAGAAGACAATGGGTAGCAATTTTAGAGGCTGTTCGGAGCACTTGTGGTCATGTTTAGGCAAATCTGGTAAATCAGGCCCACCCCGGATGTACTTGAAGTTGATCTGTATTAACACATGCTAATTAGAGATGAGCAAACACTGTTCGGATCAGCCGTTCTGAACAGCACGCTCCCATAGAAATGAATGGACGTGGCCGGCACGCGGGGGGTTAAGCGACCGGCCGCCGCCAAAGTGTACGTGCCAGCTGCTTCTATTCATTTCTATGGGAGTGTGCTGTTCGGAACGGCTGATCCGAACAGTGTTCGCTCATCTCTAATGCTAATAAATAGTAAGCCACATCATAACCTGAAACTGACCCATCTACCATATATGAGCTCTACCATATACAGTATTAAGCAGTGACACTAGAATACATCAACAACAAAAACCAACTTTTTGCACATTCTATTTCAATAACTTGCTTTACATTTATTACCAACTATAACCTTTCCCTAAATGACTAAATGATTAAATGATACCAAATGAAGGCAGAACACCTTGATTTCTTGATTCCACCTCATTTAATCTTCATTTTAAGCCATATTAATTTAATTCTTAATTGAAAACGTAAGCAGCTGTTTTAAAGAAAGCTCTTAGACACATCTTGTGATTTTATCAACTTCTAATTCCTAACTTACAATTTCCATAATTATATTTTTCCTAACATGCCATCCTAATTTAAAATGTTTCATTAGAAGCATAATAGAGTGTAGCGATTAATAATTTTATCAATGCAAATTTGAAACATGAAAAACGGAAACAAGTTCATTTTCACACCAAAAATGTTACAAAACAAGGTCCTTCATAAAAACAAAAACAAAACCAAAGAAAAAAATATATTTATAGAAGTGTGGGAGAAGCTGAGTATGGCAAAATTCTTAACAAAGGAATATTTTATATTTATGAAGAACTTATAACACTACCAATACTATACCTAAATGGTTTTATTACATATATAATAGACTAGCTGGTACCCGCGACTTCGTCTGTGGTGATTGTAGCAGTGGGTATATACAGGCGTGGGTAAGGTTTTCGTACTGTGTATAAGGTATGGGATATGAAATGTAAGTTTGTATCTTGTTGTTGCTGTAATTCAGAGAATACGTGAGACTTTTGTGTTGAAGTTACTTTGTATTTGAGCCGCTATATATACGGTGTTGTGAGAAACTTTACATAGTGACTTTGGGACAGAAGTATTTGAAGTTAACCCTTTCCCGCCGATGGCATTTTTTGATTTTCGTTTTTGACTCCCCTCCTTCTACACCCCATAACTTTTTTATTTCTCCGCTCCCAGAGCTATACGAGGTCTTAATTTTTGCGGGACAAATTTTTCTTCATGATGCCACCATTAATTATTCTATATAATGTACTGGGAAGCAGGGAAAAAAATCAAAATGGGGTGGATTTCAAGAAAAAATGCATTTCTGAGACTTTGTCACGGGCTTTGGTTTTACGGCGTTCACTGTGCAACCAAAATGACATGTCCCCTGTATTCTGTGTTTCGTTACGAATCCGGGGATACCAAATTTATATGGTTTTAGTTACATTTTGACCCCTTAAAAACAAATCCAAAACTGTTAAAAAATTTTTTTTTGAAAAGTCGCCATATTCCGACAGCCGTAACTTTTTTATACGTGCATGTACGAGGATGTATATGGCGTCTTTTTTTTGCGGGACCGGGAAATGTTATTGCTTTGATCACTTTTTATTCAAATTTTTATCAGAATCAAAACAGTGAAAAAACGGCGGTTTGGCACTTTTGACCATTTTTCCCGCTACGGCGTTTACCGAACAGGAAAAATATTTGTATAGCTTTGTAGAGCGGGCGATTTTGGACGCGGGGATACCTAACATGTATGTGTTTCATAGTTTTTAACTACTTTTATATGTGTTCTAGGGAAAGGGGGGTGATTTGCATTTTTAATCCTTTTTTTTTTGTTTTTAATATTTTTTTTACTTTTTTTAAACTTTTTTTTTTGCATTGATTAGACCGCCTAGGGGTATTGACATGGGTGGGCGGTGTCGTGGATTGTCAGAGCGGTGGGGGTTGACAAACATGGCTGCTCCGGAGCGTTAAAGAGAGCCTCCTGGAGTATCGTTAAGGTGAGGGGCAAAGTGGTAAAGTATATGTATATGAGATTGTGTGGGGTGAGGGGCAAGGCTGTAGAGGGCAATATGAATTTTGTGGCTTGCTATGGTCCAAGGTGTGTGAGATTGCAGAGATGGTGGTGTGAGTTTGGGTTTTGTGGGGGTCCTGGGAAAAACGTATGTGCGCTATTGTGACGAAAAGTAGCCTATTGCGCAATCGAGTGTAGGGACTATGTTTGTGGAAAATTTCAGCCAAATCGGGGTCCAAAGTGTGTGAGATTGCAGAGATAATGATGTGAGTTTGGGGTTTGTGGGGGTCCTGGGAAAAACGTATGTGCGCTATTGTGACGAAAAGTAGCCTATTGCGCAATGGGGTGTATTAACTATGTTTGTGGAAAATTTCAGCCAAATCGGTCAAGCGGGTTTTGTGTGATTGACTAACAAACATCCGAACATCGAAACCCACAAACATCCAAACTCACAAACTTTCACATTTATAATATTAATTAATAGGATTACATTTTTTTCAACTGTATCATTTACATGACATTGAAGAGAAATATTGAAATGAAGAGATAAACATAGCCAGCATGGCAGTAGATAGTGATGCATTTCAGAACCAACTTGATCCTTTTGGAAATGTGTATTCTGTAGTACAGGATGAAACAGTAGCCTGTTGTGTTAAACTTTCACTCAACTTTATATCACCTTGGACATGGTCATTATGCATATATTTAGTAATCTTCTTTATTAGTGAATTTGAACTCCTTTATTTCAACATGAGCAAGTGAAATACACTCTTTATCTTTTCTTTAGCCTCCTCTCCTATTGAGTGTTTGTCTGTTGCTAGCTGAAATCTGTATACCGTCTGAGTGTGCATGATGTAGGGGTTCTGCTTGGTTTGAGCACAGGAGGGCAATGCTGTATAGTTCCAATGCCCCCAGTGACATCATGCAACAAGAAGCGAATGTGACATTCTCACCCCTGTATTCTGCCGTTGCTAGTTCTGGACTTCCTACAGGGAAGGGAAATAGTGCAGGGTAGAGGCGGCACACATTTGAGTTCACTTTTTTAGACCAAGGCACGTCTGCTACACATAGCGCTGGATTTCTCTGCCAGAGAGTAGCCCCATGACTGCAGTATATGAGGACTTCCCTCTATAGTAAACACCACTATCAAACTGGTCATTGGCAGTATATTTTTAACCCACAATCCTTACTCTGGTGCTACTTTTTAGTTATATGGTTCAGACATCTGTTTCAAGTTCCAGTAATGTTAAGGCATTATTACAAAAGTTAGTATGTAGTGGGCCTGTGAATTATGGACGAGTCCTGTGTGGTCCACTAATTTAAAGCTAAGACTTGGCTTTGATTTAAAGAGGACCTTTCATGGGGTTGGGCACAGGCAGTTCTATATACTGCTGGAAAGCAGACAGTGCGCTGTTGGCTTTCCCGATTTGTGCCCCGGGTAAAGAGCTATTGGTCCCGGTACCGTAGCTCTTTACAGTCAGAAGGGCGTTCCTGACAGTCTGTCAGGAACGTCCTTCTCCACAGCAGCGCCTATCGTGATGTACAGTCTGAGCGGGGAGGAACGCTCCCTCTGCTCACAGTACTAGTGTATAGACGAACACTATCAGGAGGGGAGGGGCTGTTCCTCCACGCTCAGACTGTACAGCACGATCGGCGCTGCTGTGGAGAAGCTCTTTACTCAGGGCTCAGATCGGGAAAGCCGACAGTGCGCTGAATTCAGTGCACTGTCGGCTTTCCAGCAGTATATAGAACTGCCTGTGCCCAAACCCATGAAAGGTCCTCTTTAACATGACTGAACATATCCACTGTTTCTCAGTTACAATGCAGTTACATATTGCAATCTTTGAAACCCTCCACAAACAATGGATGCTTCGAAAACACTTATGAGTATCAGACATTTTTCTCAGTATAATAATTGTAGATTATTTATTGTAGTAATTGTAAGGTATACAGTACATTTAGATCAGATGCGCTGTCCAGCACCTAAAGATGTGCACCCAACTAAAACCAGCACTCCAAATAAAAACAAATCATAACAGGAACTGGCTACATCCAACAAAAAACAGTAAATAACCAAATATAATTTTGATCTGTCTGCATCCTGCAAAAAACTATTACTTAATCGGACATCAGGTAAATGTGGTAATTTCAAGGATATAAGGACATAACTGCTTGTAACAGTGGGGCCAATTTAATACCAGTTTTGACCTTTTCTTAATAATTAAGGTGCATTGCAGGAGATCCCTTGTGTTTGAATAAAACCTACACCAGTCAAGGACCTGCCCACTTTATAATGCAGGCAGCAAGATGGTTGCATAGTTAAAAGTTTAATGTTTACTATCCCGTCGGTACCTTAATTAGAATCTCTAAAATGAACCCTCTTCTGTCCCCGCTCCCACATTACCCCACACAATATGATGCAGTTTCAGGCTAACTATATATGGCCAGGCAGAATCTGCACATTAAAGGACACGACTGGTGATGGCTCATAAAGTTTTATGTTTGTGTAATGACAATGTTTTAAAGTTTTATGTTTGTGTAATGACCGTTCTCGGTGCCCTGATGCCCTACCAGGTAGAAAGTATCCGTGCCTACCATCAGGGCACGGAGAACGGTGGTTATTACCGCCATTCATAGGTATTTAGGCTGTGCTATTGGGGCAAATTTTGGCGGATTAAGTAGGCTAGTGGGCGGTAGAATCTGCTGTAGGAAAAGACTATTAATGCAGTTAGCCCTAGCTGAACGGGAGTCTGCTACCGGTGCGGTATCGCATTAAGACCGCAGGGTGTATTTATGTAATTGGTCTCCTGAGGAACCCCAAGAATAGGGGTGAAACGCGTAGAGACGGTAGTTTGAGAGACATCATTCAGTGTGTGAATAGTGCCACTAGTCAATTTACTGGGCTGCTGGTACACGCTGCAGAGGCATAGTAATTATATACATATGCTGTGAACAAACAAGTGTTAGCATTGTTACAAAGTAACTCTATGCCTTCTGAAACACACAAGAGCAAAGAGCAGTTCTTATATATTGCAAATCAGTAGTTACACAATCTGAGACAAATTGTATGTGACCGAATCCTAGACCAGATAGGTTAGGATCGGTATTAGCACCAACCTTGCAGTCTAAATGAGTACTCTGACTGCAGATTTATAATTTTGAAAAAAAAATTAAAAAAAAGTTTTTCAACTTTCTTCTGACAGACACCTAAAAGAGAGGGTTTGTGTCAAGTGATTGACTATATTTATACTAGACACTCCCGGGTGGTTAGAAAGAAAAAATGGTGCAGTTAAGATATTGTTGATTTTATGAATTTTTTGGACCTAGGGGAATTATTTTAATTAAAATATCAATAAAGATTAGTTTTTTATTGCCATTTTTTGTTTTGGATCTTTTTGTCTGTACTTTAACCCTACAAATTGTACAGTGCTGCAGAATATGTTGGTTATATATATATATATATATATATATATATATATATATATATATATATTGTATTATATTATAGTGTATTATATTATAATGTCTTATTACTATTATTATTAATAATTACTGTTAATAATTACTATTATTATTAATAATGTTAAAGATGTTGCATAGTTTTGTGGGAAAAGATTCAGTATAACTTGTAACTTATTGATTGAAATCTTTTCTGTTTCTGTGTTGAGTAGGAGGTCCAATCAGAGATTAACCGCCACCTCTACTTGCACAGTCATGGAGGTGAGAATGTCAGCTGCAGTTAGGACCACCTTCTTGACTTCTTAACATAGAAAGATCTGAAACAAATCAATAAATTACAGATTATACTCAATCTTTTCTCACAGACCTATACATACATTTGCTCTGATCCTTCTGCCCTATAACATGTTGTCTACAGATTCAACAGGAATTTTTCATGTGAGAGGTTCCCTTTAAAAACTCATCTGCAGACTATTGCAAGATGTCTCATATGCTGTAAGATAAACCAAAGGATGCATTGTAAGCATCCAAGCAATATTGCTGCTAGGCATTCATCTATTATAATACCTGTTTTGTATATATTAGAGATGAGCGAACACCATTCGATCGAATATCAGGCCGTTCGAGGTATTCGTTCTCAATCGAATACCACGTGGCATATGCAGTAAAAATTTGTATCCCCTCCCACCTTCCCTGGTGCGTTTTTTGCACCAATGACTGTGCAGGGGATGTGGGACAGGAACTACGACAACAGAGGCAGTGAAAAAAATTGAAAAAACCCATTGGCTGCTGAAAACATGTGACCTCCCATTTATAAGAACAGCCGCTGCCATATTCGCATTTTTGCGGTCAGAGATAGGGAGAGAAACATATCTGCTGAGGGCTAGATAGGCATTAGCTTCAGATAGGCAGGCAAGAACTAAAGAAGAAAACCAACAGCTCTTCTCAGAGCTATACACTGTAGGGACAGGAGTCCAGCTTTCCACGGACGGTGGAAAACAGGAATACAGAGCAGTTACCTCCTGCTATATACATGCAAACCAGCTTTTCTTTGTGGGGCCGCCACAGTTTGCCACCCAGTCCCAGCCTCAACTACATTCAGCCAGTGTGCCATGATTGAGATGCAGCGTCCCTGGCCGCATGCACTTGCCCACATGTCGGTGGTCAAATGGAACTTTGTGCAACTTAGCGCAGAACTTAGGGCCCACCTGATGTCATGGGACAAGTACTGGTGCAAGGCTCAACTCACCCAAAGGGCCAAAAACACTGCTGGTGAATTTTGTTCCATTCCAAAGGACTCTGTGTTTAGATTTGGCTCAGTCGCAGCTCCAGAACATGCCTTGGAAGGCAAGGATTCCTTTAGTGGCTCCATCTCAGCAGGATGATGATGGTGAAGCTTGGTTAAATCTGGTGTCGAAGGGAAAGTGGTTTCTGATGTACATCTAAAGTACTGGAGCATGTTGTTTGGACTATTAACACCTGATCAGAACCCTGTAGAGGTAATGCAGAGTCTGATATTAGAGGACCATTACCAGTAGTAGTAGTTGCAGCCAATTCTCCACCTTTTCGGTCCTCTAAATAAAAGTTACCCCCAGGACTTGATGCCAAAATGTTAAAAATCAAAATGTTAAAAATCAAAATCAAGGTCAATGTCTGAGTCCTCAGTCCAATCCACTGCATCAATCCCACACAATGAGAGTGATGGTTCTGGAACCACCATTTTAGGGGCTAACAATTTTAAAGGGGCTAACACTCTGCTGGTGCAAGGCTCAACTCACCCAAAGGGCAAAAAACTCTGCTGGTACAAGGCTGAACTAAGTTAAAGGGCCTAAAACTCTGCTGGTAAGAGGCTGAAGTCACCTAAAGGGCCTCAATCTCTACTGGTAGCTCAGCTTAAGGGCCTCTAACTTAATTTGGAAGGACTCATGTTAAGGGCCAAAAAAGTGAATTTTGGAAGGTCTTACCACATTACACACACACACACACACACACACACACACACACACACACACACACACACATCCACAATGACAGTTCAGGGTGGGTACTGTTGGATTTCCCATTGCCTATTCCATCTGTGGTTGTCATGGGAAACGTGATTTAAAGGGGTGTTTGTTAATGTTTCTTTAACTTAAATTTGGGTTTATGTCCATCCATTTGGGGAAGAAAGAAGGTTTCCAGGTACTTACACACTTCGATAGAGGTTTTTTTGAGTTTGGAAAGTGTGTAGTTGATAGGCTGTGATGGTGGGTAAAACTGTGACTTGGGCTTGTTAGATGCCCCCAGGCATGCTTCCCCTGCTGTCCCAGTTGCATTCCAGGGTGTTGTCATCATTTGCTGAGGTGTCATAGTGGACTTGGTGACTCTCCTGAGTCGAATAGTGGTTTCCCTTGAAACGAAGCATTTTTCCCCATAGACTATAATGGGGTTCGATATTCGATTGAATAGTCGAATATTAAGCGGATATTCTAAACGAATAACGAACATCGAATATTTTACTGTTCGCTCATCTCTAGTATATATGTACTTTATTTTTAAGCAAGATTGTATTCAAGTATTAACAGGCACAAGGAAAGGTTATGGCTAAAATGTGCCCCACAGAACAAAATAAAAACAGTTTTATGTCAAATACATTGTCACAATACAATACCATTACTGGTCATTTTATAAGCTGCTCTTTCTAATTCCCTTGAAGATTAGCAGAAAAGGTTGACATTGGATGTAAAAAGACAAGGACCTAAGGGTTTCCTTTGCTGCTGTTGATGTGGAAATTCGTTCCAATCTTTTCTGAAATGACAGATTCTTATGAAAGTAACCTTTGCAAAGCATGCTATCATTCATGCGTTATTGCCAGATGATATAGCACATATTAACTTCAGCCTATGCAGGCTATCATCTGCTCTTAGAAGACAGATATTTGACTGTGCTCTGGAGGTACAAAAATTCACATTAACTGTGGTTTAAAATTGTCCAAGAATTGATACTTGTATTATTTCTTACATTATCCAGTGTGCAATTACCAAATGTCTTCATAGGAAGTATAACTAGAAACATAACTAGATTTGTAACTGCCTATAGAAAGAGGCTTTAATGTGGGCTACCATGGTTAAGGGAAGATCATAAAGCATAACATTATCACTACATAGCGGAATATGTGTGTTTAAGAGGTGTAATGCAAACTGTTCCTTATAATCTCAATAGAAATATCCATACCATCTAGTAAATGTAAAATAGAATGCACATTCACAGATTACCCCTCAAAGGTTAAAGGGAGTCTGTAACCTCCCTCAAGCATACTCAACTGCCAAAACTGTTACAGTGCACAATACAGTGATAAACTGCTTACCTCTGTTAGGTATGTTACTTTTGTAGATTTGGAGGAAAACAACTTTACAGTCATATACAAATTGGGCAGTCGGTGTTCTGGGGTGTGACTTTAGCTCCCCAAAGCACTGATCTTGTCGTGCTACCATCACTGGCATCACTAATCTTACTTGAGTAGTCAAAGGAAAAATATCTTTGTACTTTGTTAGCCAATGGATATGAAATATATTTTTTTTTTTTTGAGGAGTCTTCAGTAGAAGAGATGAGCGAACACTAAAATGTCCGAGGTTCGAAATCCGATTCGAACAGCCTCACACTGTTCGACTGTTCGAACGGATTTCGAACTCCATTATAGTCTAATGGGGGGAAATGCTCGTTTCAGGGGTACGCAAAATTCGATAAAATTATACTTACCAAGTCCATGAGTGACGGTCGGGCTGGATTCTCCTTGAAGTCTTCTTCCGGCGCAGTGCCCCTGCAGCGTCTTCTGGCTGGAATTCCCTCTGCCTAGGCATTGGGGCCTAGGCAGAGCCGACTGCGCATGCGCGGTCAGCTCTGCCCGGCCCGACGCCTGAGCAGAGCCGACTGCGCATGTGAGGGCATGCGCAGTCGGCTCTGTCTAGGCAGCTGGTGAATTCCAGCTGGAAGACGCCACGGGGACGCTGCACGGAGAAGACTTCTAAAGGTAAGAGAAGAACCAGCGTTGATTGGCAGAATGTATAGCATTCTGCCAATCAACGCTGGTTCTGCATCAAACCTTAAACTTCGAACAGCTAGTAGTGTTCGATCGAGTACGAGTATTTCGAATACCGTAGTATTCGATCGAACACCTACTCGATCGAACACTACTCGCTCATCTCTATTCAGTAGTTGATACCTTTTTTAATGGCTGACTAAAAATGATGACATATTGCGAGCTTTCGGGACTACTAAAAAGGTGCCTTCATCAGGCTGGTATAACACAATGTCTGAAGGCAAGCACATTTATACAGGAATAGAGTTTTAGATGCACAATTGATGGAAAACAGTACATGCAAATAAACAGTTCAAAAAACATATATATCAGTTCACAGGAAGGTTCTCTGAGTTTATGGTTCCTTTGATCAGTCACGTGGTGTCTAGTTGTTGTAAAATGTCATAAAACCCAGTGACTGGTTTAACCCCCTTTGCAGTGTGTTAAAGGTCATCATTAGCTTATATTCACACACACACGTCGATCTCTTTTGCTTTTGAAATTTCCTCTTAAAACAGGATCTTCATATTATTGATGATATTATGATTTTGATTGCAGAAGTGTTTTGGCACAGGAAGGTCAATTCTCTGCTCTCTAATCATATGTTGGTGTGAGTTCATCCACATTCTGAGTGTCTGGCCTGTCTCTCCTACATTCAGACCCCCAGGACACTTAGTACATATTATTAAATACACCACATTAGGTGTGCTGTAGATGAAGGCACCTGGGATCATGTAGTCTTGATCAGAGTTGGGGATTTTTATTTTATCTGTGGTCAGTATGTGCGGGCAGGTTTTGCACTTTTTCTGTCTGCATGGAAATGTTCCTGTGTTAGTTGGAAGTGAGCAGATAATCACCATATTCCTGAGATTTGGTGGCTGTCTGTAGCACAGGAGAGGGAGGTCTGGAAATATGGATTTTAAACGGTTGTCTTTTTGCAATAGTGGATGTAGTTTACATGTAATTCCTCTCGGCATCTCCAGATGTGGGTTGTATGTGATGACCAAGGGCACTCGATTGTTTTTCTATTTGGCATTGTATTTCAATAAATCCGATCTTGGTATTCTCGTGGCCCTGCTAATTTGGTTATCAACTGTTCTTGGATGGTAACCCTGCCTCAAGAAAGTATTTTTGAGGTCACCCAGGTGTTTATCCAAATCTACAGGGTCTGAACATATGCGATGGTATCTGATTGCCTGGCTGTAGACAATGGAGTTCTTTATGTGTTTGGGATGAAAGCTATCCCATCTCCGGTAGGTTGGGAAGGTCTCAATTTTGTTGTTCTGTATCTTGATGATCTGTATTTGTATCTTCTGCATCTTCTGATGTCACCTTGTCACCCTGACCTGGTTCACAGATCCTACCTTCAAAAGAATTATACATGCGATTGGCAGTTGCAGTGGTCTCCCTAAAAACTGTGGTAAGCTGGGTATACAGCCGTTCCTAAAACATAATGGTGATACACACCCTCAGAATTTCCACCTCCATATTTTCCCCTGTCACCCCTACCCCAACAACTACTATTAGTAGTACTAAACCACCTGCCACTAGACATGACTTTCTCCTTAGCTTGCATGCAATGCTGACTGTTCTCATCCAGCTCATCAAAAAAAGAAGATTGATGAAATATATTGTGTTTGCACAGAAAATACTACTTCATTTAATTTGTTCTCTGCTCATGACTTTTCAAAAATAGTAGGTGGAGTGTGGTGGGAATCTCGGTTGACCAGGCAGAGAACTTGTCAACCTGTATTGTTTTTCCAATAGGTACTTTATTATCCTTCAATATATACAGATTTGTATGCCCTTTCCAGCCTATAGACATGTAAAAGTCTGTAAAAAATGTAAATGCAAATACAATTGTAGAACAATTGGGGAGATTTTTAAGCTAACTGGACCAGAACTCTGGTTTAATTTGCAAAAACAAAAAACAAACAAAAAAAAAACACTGGTGTACATAATATAGACCACATTTATTATGTGTTGTAACACTTTTCCTGCAATAGGGCAGGACTTTGTAGAAAATGGGTGAGTGGGAAAGGGAGCAGGATTAAATTGTAGGATTATGTACATGTCTTCTACAAACTAAGCCAACTAATAGGCGCATACACTTACACAAGACTATGGAAAGTTGCACCAGATTTATCTACCAGCATCAGCCGCTGTGATACATCTGGCACATGTTATGGCCATCGCGTCTACAGTTTACAATTAGAAAATGAGTAAATTAGTAAATCTGCCCCATTGTGTTTTATGATTGGCACAAAATTATGATAATCCATAACCATGGTCATTGCACACCGGTACCAGATTATCAAATATCTTTGATTATGTTTTTCGGTAAGGTAAGCATTTTTGACATAATTGAACATGATCATGTTTCATTATAGCAATATTATTTTATTGAATGAAATGCTTGCTTCACAGCTAATCTTTTAATGATATGGCTTTTTATCATTTCCATCCAAATCCTGGCATGAGGACATTCACTTAATTAATCTATATATTGAAACAAAAGCAATAACTATATAGTGTTTCATGCTTAAGCTTTTTATTTGTCTCCAAACACCATAATTAAACACAGAGGAAAAACATCAATGCAGCTACAAGAGCAGCATAAATGTTCACTTAATGTCAAAATGAGCACAGTATTGGATTTGGCTGTACTGCATGTTCGCTTTTATCTTTTCTGCATAATAGGGAGTTTTAATTGATATTTAGTCAGTCGGCAGTCTTGTGAAAAACTACACAGCTGAAAAATAGCACCATTACATGCTCAAGGTCAATCCCAGTATTAAACAAATCAAAATATCAGACAAGCACAGGAAACACGGAAAGGTTATTTTACACAAATAAATGTTCGAGAAAAAAGACAATACCTTTTGTCTCATTTTTAGCATAATGATGTCATAGATTTTATCTTTTAATAGTATACAAAGCCTTGGAGGATAGTTCCCGCTATCGGCTAATCCAATGCAACAAAGACATTAAATGTGCGTTGTTGTGGTCATTTACTAGCTGGCTAACAGTTCAACTGCAATCACATTGCCATTTCATACTGGAAAAATCTATACGATCCCAAGTAGAATCTAAAAGTACGAACACATGAAAATAATGTACTGCCCTTCTAAATGTGGGAATAAATAGATATTTAGCCTGTGGACAAGTGTCATACTTAAAAATGGCAATTTTCATACTGTAAACAAGAGCATCTAAGGCCCGGGTCACATCTGCATTAGAGTTTCCATTCGGGGTGTCCACTTGGGGACCCCCGAATGGAAACCTACACACATAAAAAAGTGGGTACCTGGGAAACCCACAGACCCCATAAACTAAAATGGGGTCTTTGTGGTTTCTGCTGGGTTTCAACATGAAAAATGTGGAGAAAAAAGTCCTGCAAGCAGAACTTTTCTCTCCACATGTTTCATATGGAAATCAAGTGGAAACCATACAGACACCATTAGGGTGCCTTCACACGGAGCTACGCTCCGTGCTTTTTGTCCATTTTACATGTGTAAAAATACATGTGTAAAATGTAGTTAGCCATTGAGTTCAATGGCTTTTTTTTTAATGCGCGTCTTTTTGCGCGCATTTTTTTGCAAAAAGTCGCGTGTTATACGAAAAAAAACATTGAACTCAATGACTTACTACATTTTACATGTGTATTTTTACACGTGTAAAATGTAGCAAAATGCATTGAGCGTTAGTCCGTGTGAAGGCACCCTTACAGTCTATGGGGTCCATAGGTTTCCGTTTTGGGGTTCCCCAAGTGGACTTCTTGAACGGAAACCCGAATGCGGATGTGAACTGGGTCTATGATACATAATTTTATACATTAAAAATAAAATGTTCCTTGTGCAAAATATTTACAGATGTAGCTTAACGCTACATGGCTTTTTAACACATTAACTACAGAGCACTTAACTTCTTTCCATTGCTTTTAATGGTAATTTTTGTTATGACAGTGCAGTACGTTGAAGTTAGATACCATTTCAATCCAAGTCAAATATGGCTACATCTGTATAATGTAGGTTTTAGGCACATGACTGCTTTCTACCTCTATACAAGATATAAAGGTGGCCATTCCAATTAGACTTCGCCTATAATTTAGCCATGACAGTAAAAACTGGTCATGTGATGGCTGTCACACAGCTCCATTAAGTTTACTGTTTGCAACGGGGAGGAAATGACATATTTTTTTGCTGGTCCATGGCGAAGGACTGTCAAAAATAGTCCATTTCCTATTTTTGTCCATTTTAATCCCTTGCTGCAAAGGGATTTCATCAATTTTAGTTTTTTGAATTCCCGCCTTCCAAACCCCATAATGTTTTTTATGTTTATGTTCACAAAGCCATATGAAGGCTTAATGTTTATGGGAGAAATTGTACTTTGTAATGGTACAATTTAATATTCTGTACAATGTACTGGAAAGCTGTAAAAAAAATTCTGAACTCAGGTATCCTGTTAAATACATTTCCGACTTGAAAGAAAACACTCCCATATTCCATTGGGTGATTATTAGAGATGAGCGAGTAGTACTCTATCGAGTAGGTATTCGATCGAATACTACGGTATTCGAAATACTCGTACTTGATCGAGTACTACTAGCTGTTCGAAGTTAAGATTAGATGCAGAACCAGCGTTGATTGGCAGAATGCTATACATTGCCAATCAACCCTGGTTCTTCTCTTACCTTTAGAAGTCTTCTCCCTGGCACAGCGTCCCCCTGGCGTCTTCCAGCTCTGAATTCACTCTGCCAGGCATCGGGTCTGGGCTGAGCCGACTGCACATGTCCGCTTGTAGTGCGGGCATGTGCAGTCGGCTCTGTCCAGGCCCGGTGCCTAGCAGAGTGAATTCAAGGCTGGAAGAGGATGCGGGGACGCTGCGCAAGGAGAAGAATCCAGCCGGACCCTCACTCATTGACTTGGTAAGTAGACTTTGATCGAATGTTGCGTACCCCTGAAACGAGCATTTCCCCCCATAGACTATAATGGGGTTCGAAACCCGTTTGAACAGTGTGCGGCTGTTCGAATCGGATTTCGAACCCCGAACATTTTAGTGTTCACTCATCTCTAGTGATTATATATGTCTTTTTGTAGTACTGCTCACAAGCTAGCATGTAGACTGGTTGCACTCCATTTTCCTGTGTGCACAAACCCTGTTTGAATTTGGAGGGAGATAGATGAATAAAATATGAAAATGATGTTAGAGATTATGAGAAATGAAATATCATGCATCAAATAAACAACCAGTGAAATGTGTATTAACATAATAGCATAATAAATAAATGTTGTTACTTATAGTTAAAAGGGGAGAATAAAGACACAGGTCCATTAAGTCCAACCCATAACCCTACAGTACCATGTTGATCCAGAGAAAGGCAAAAAATAACATGAGTTAGACTCCAATTGCCCATATTATTGGAACAAACTTTCCTGACTCTCTCCAATATGGGGCTTAGAATAAGCTCCTGGATCAACATTCCATCCCAAAAATCTGACTCCCATAACTTGTGATGTTATTGCTTTCAAGAAAAGGATCCAGGCCCCTCTTGACTTTGTACAATGTTCCTAAATCAATCATACCAGCCATCACATCTTGTGGCAGCAAGTTCTATAGTCTCACTTTTCTTATAGTAAATGTATAGTCCTTTACTATGATTATCATGTAACCTTCTATCATGTTGATGTATAGGATGTCCCCTTGTTATTGTTATAGGACCTGCCATTAATTGTAATTAGGTTGCCCCAAACCTCATTTATACCAATCTGAATAGACCTAAATTTGATATCCTGTTTTTGTACTCTAATTCACCGATTCTTAAAAACCTTGGGGGCCTTCCACTACATCCACTATAGTTTAGCTGCTGTATGTCCTGAATTATGGCCAGAATTTTGCACAGTATGCCATTTGAAGTCTGTAATTTGTATAGAGGGAAAAATGCCACTCTTGATGTATCCCATGATTTTATTTGCCATTATCTACTATTTAATGCATAATTTAACTTTACATTTATCCACATTAAAATGAATTTGCTATTTCCCTACTCAATCTTGTAGCTTTCCCAAAATCATCTGTAATATTACTCTATTCTCCGCTGTGTTGTCCTTTACAGGTCTTAGTTTAATATGCAAATATTGAAATTTCACTGAGTAAATAGGTCATTAATAAATATATTTAAAAGAAGAGGACTCAATACCACTGACCTCTGTGGTACCCCACTGCAGACTGTGACCCAATCTGAGCCTGTACCAATAATATCCCCCCTCTTAGTTATCTAACCCTGTTACAAATATTTCCCCTAGTCTAAAAATTTGCATTTTATCTACCAACTTATTATGTAGTACACTACATCTATAGCCCCCCCTAAGTCCAGTCTAGAACTTACCGCCTCATAAAAATTGGTCCGATTTCTCAAAAATGCAAGCTGTTACTGTATTGTCATTGAGATAGTCCAGGATAGCATCTCTTAGGGCCCCTTCACACGGCGTAAGCTCATTTAGACACGTATATATGTGTCCAAGCACGGCGCTTCAAAACAGAGTGCATTGATTTCAATGGGAAGCGCGCATATATCGGCATATATGCGTACTTCCCATTGAAATCAATGGGCTCTGTTTTGAAGCGCCGCGCTCGGCCGTGTGTATACATTGTCTAAATGAGTGGCGCACTTACGCCGTGTGAAGGGGCCCTAAGAGATGCTATCCTGGACTATCTCAATGATAATACAGCCCTTCAAATAATTTTCCCATAACTCACTTTTATACCTCTTTTTAAACATTGGCACCACATTTGTTACAATCTAACCTTCTGAACAGACCCAGTCATTACTGAATCCTTAAATATTAGCAATGAGGACCAGTCTATCACAGTAAATAATTCCTTTAGGATTCCCAGGCCATTCATATTTCCACATAGAAGCCAATAGAGGTTAAAAGTATGGCTCCATAAATTCTGCCCCCACATCCTACAATAATGTTGTTTTCTCATCTCTACATTGGGGACAGCCACGATGTAATGATGCTGAAAATGTAAAAAGTGATTCTCTAGTAGAGCTACTTTAAATGCAGATCGAGTAATCCAGAAAGTTTCATAATTCTGCAACTATAATTTTTGCCCCTTGTGTCAATTCATAATGGTTTAGTATCAAAGGTGTTGGTGGCTCTGGGTGCCAAATAAACTGCATAGCAGGTAATGGCAATCCTAAATAAGTGGCTTTATTCAGCTTGTAAGTGACAACAGGAAGAAAAATAACAAAACAGCATAAGTCACAGATAGGGAAAACCTCACCTATTGTACCTTGACTAACTTCTGAGGTTAAGAAGTTTTATTGGGGTTTCTTCTCAGCAATCTGGCTCCCACTGAGCTTCAACTTAGTACCTCGTCCTCTTCAAACAGACCACCTGTCTGTTTCCCACTGGTCCACAGACAATCTGCTCCCTGCAGTTAGCCAGCAGCACCATCTCTGGAGTTGGGTCCCAGGTATGGGTGTGGTCAGGGTCCATTTCAATCCTACTTATGGGTTGCTCTCCAGCACCCTCTAGATTCACACCCTCACACCCTATAAACAGAAAACATAGCAATAATAAATTTATATTGCTATATGGTTAGCAATCTTCTACTGTGGTCCTCTAAATCCGTCATTTTCTTTGTCACTAACATGAGGTCTCCAACTTGTGGCTCTCCAGCCATTGCAAGACCACAACTCTTTGTTGGAATTGGTTGCTTATATGTGCAGTAACATAAATAACACATTATGGGTTGACACTGCATGAGGGTTGGAACGGCATGGACATTTCTCAGTGCATCAGAATCATAGCGCCTTTAAATAATAGTACATTATTCCAATGCTTTAAGAATGGTGACAAGTACCAGAAGACAGTATGTCTGCTTTTAGCTATGTCTGCTATCTATCTCAGGACATCACACATTCTAACGCTTTCTACCTTGGCTATGAATTTTCTCTGTCCAGGTATAAAATCTCAAGCATTTTGTAATGTTTTTAAAATCTCCTTACATAGACCAAGTCTCCATGGACAATTTAGCATTTTATGACAACACGGCAATAATTATCTCCCGTGTATATAGAAATCTAATTATATAAGTATTGCTTTGACTGGCGAGCACCATCTTTTGTAACATGTTTGTTAAAATATTGTGACAATGCATTTATAGTCCACAGCCCAGGGGCCATCTCTTGCTATTAGCCAATGAAAAGCAGAAAATATACCATGATTACACCAGAATTGTTGTCATTGGTACAATGCGGTTTTAGCTTTCTTTAGTGCATGCAATTATTACAATTTTCCGTATTTTTCAGCACAATGATACCTGCTGAGAAAGTCTGTTCTTCTGTGTCAAATTACGCAAAATGTTTGAAGAGAAATGGAGAGTGTTTGCATTGTACCAAAGCATCACAATTGGCAATGTGTTTCTAACAGAAGTTCAGTGAATTAAGGCTGTGATTATTCCGCTAAAATGGAGCTTTGAGAAAACACTGAAATGGAAAATAGATTCCTATGTACAATACCGAGAGAATATTAATATTATGAGTTCATTTGGCATTTTTATCTGACATTTTGAATTAATGCGCTGGCTGTATATACATATGTTCATTTATTGTATGTTTTATTTGAGAATGTCATCTGATGGTGATATGAAAGAATACATCCAAAATCAAGGGTTAAATGGATTCCATCTAGTGCTTTCTGTAATTCAATATTGGCAAAGACCTAAAGCACTAAAGTAAACATCTATTCTCAGAATTTCTACCTTCTTTCACAAATTGCATTTGGTGACGGTAAACATTGTTTGATGAACTTTGCCAAATAGATAATTACAGTAACTTATGTAACCTTTGCTGAACTACATACATTACCATAATGAGGACAGAACTCAGGACAGAACAAAGAATCTTCCTTGCCTGATCACTGTGTGTTGACTGATAGCAAAGTTCTTTAGTTCAAGACAAGTTCTCAACATTGAATGCATGATGGACAGTTTAAGGGCCCCTTCACACGGAGTAAACGCGCCGCGCATTGTGGCACGTTTACGCCGCGTGTACGCCGCGTTAACGCGGCGTAATCGCGCACTGTAAAAAAACGCGGCGTACACGCGCCGTAAACGCGCCACAATGCGCGGCGCATTTACTCCGTGTGAAGGGGCCCAAAGGGGTTGCCTTGTTATGGACATTTATCCCTTATACCCAGGACAGGGGATAAGTGTCTGATCACTGGGGCCCCGATCTGTGGGTCTCCCAGCGATGAGGAGGACGATGGAGGTCTCAAATTCCCCTAAAGCCTCCTTGTGAATGGAGTGTCAGTGCGCTTGTATGATCTGTGCTCCATTCGCCTCTATAGGGCTGCTGGACCTGTAATCTCCAGTAGGGCCCACAGCATCAGAGAAGTGAATGGAGTTCCGGTCACTGTTGCTCCATTCACAAAATGTCCTTAGGCATTCGATCCCCAATCCTCCTTATGACTGGGAGACATGGCAATTGAGCCCCCAGTGATCAGGTACTTATCCAGTGTACTGTGGAAAGGGGATATGTGTCCATAATGGAACAACTTCTTTAACCCCTTAGCGACCCTTGACGTAACTGTACGTCATGGGTCGCATGGGGATGTATGGAGCGAGCTCACACGCTGAGCTCGCTCCATACACGGCAGATGCCAGCTGTATAATACAGCCAGGACCTGCCACTAACAGCAGCGGTCGGTGCCCGAGCCGATTGCTGCTGTTAACCCTTTACACACTGCGGTCAAACGTGACCGCAGTGTGTAAACGGCGCCGGCGGCATGGGCGCCGCCATGTTTTGCCGATCGCCGCCCTCCTGAACGTCACAAGAGGGCGGTGATCGGTTGCTATGACAGCCGGAAGCCTATTGAAGGCTTCCAGGCTTGTCTCTGCACTAGATCTATTAGACGATGCCAGAGGCATCGTCTAATAGAAGTGCTGCGATTTTCCTATTCACTGCAATACTGTAGTATTGCAGTGAATAGTATGAGCGATCAGACTCCCTAGGTTTCAAGGTACCTAAGGGGTCTGATCATAAATGTAACAGAAGAAAAAAAAAAGTTTTTAAAAGTATTAAAAAAATTAAAAAAATATAAAAGTTCAAATCACCCCCCTTTCCCTAGATCAGCTATAAAAGTAATTAAAGAACATTAAACATAAACATATTAGGTATCCCTGCGCTCCAAAATGCCTGAACTATTAGAATATTAAAACATTTATCCCGTACTGCGAACGGCATAGCGGCAAAAAAAATAAAAACAGCCAAAAAGCGTTTTTTTCAACACTTTGCCTCCTATAAAAAATTGAATAAAAAGTGATCAAGCCATCGAATCTTTCCCCAAATGGTATCAATAGAAACGTCATCTTGTCCCGCATAAAAAGACACCACAACCAGCTCCATACATGGAAATATGAAAAAGTTACAGGTGTTAGAACATGATGACACAAATTTTTTTTTCTATTTTGCAAAGTTTATCATTTTTTTAAAAGTATCAAAAAATTTCAAATACTATATAAATTTGGTATCACCGCGTTTGTACTGACACGTAGAACACAGGTAACATGTCATTTGTACCAAACAGTGAATGCTGTAAAAATTAAACCCATAAGAAAATGGCGCAAATGCATTTTTTCTCCAATTGCGCCTCATTCTGAATTTTTTTCCAGCTTCCCAGTACATTGCACAGCATATTGAATGATGCCATTACAAAGTACAATTTGTCCCGCAAACAATAAGCTATCATGTGACTCTGTGAACTGAAAAATGAAAAAGTTATGGTTCTTGAAATGTGAGGAGGGAAAAACGAAAATGCGAAACCAAAAAATGGCCTGGTCCTTAAGGGGTTAATGCAAGATGCCCTATTATTTCCTCTTATTCAATCAATACATTGAATTGCTTACTCAATGGGTTCTATTAATGTTTTGGGAGGAAGGAATGTCATTTTGGGGGGAATTTGGTTTTTATGATGTTCGCTGTGCAGTACGAATGGCAATACCAAGCCAAGAAAAAGTGTTTTAAAAAAAAAATAAAATAAATAAATAAATATATATATATATATATATATATATATATATAGAGAGAGAGAGAGAGAGAGAGAGAGAGAGAGAGAGAGAGAGAGAGAGACATTCATTTCCGTTTTATCTATTTGTGGAACTTTTACAGATGCCTCTGGTATATTGTAGATTAAAGAAGATGCCTATTAAGCCCTGACACTGGCTAGGTCTTATGTAGAATAGGTATCTGTACAAGGCAGATCTGAGGGCCAGTCTAGCTACCATGGCACCCACATTCATGATGGAAGGGTGTAAGAAAGTGAGCACCCCTCTAACCATTTAGATGTCATGATCAGTACCGTGGTTATTATCCTCAGTTATCTTGGACTATGGCAGTGATGCAGGCACAGCTCCTGAGTAATAGTATGGTGCTGAGACAGAAATGGTACTTTATTTACAGTAACTTTATACTGAGGGAAATTTAAGTGGTTGGGCCATAATCTTTTATCTGCAAAATGCTGTATCTGTTTTTTTGCCTGTTGCCTAAGAACTTAATCTTTGAAAAAGTAAAACTAAAAAGAAATGTCAGGCTACCTGTCTTGATACAGCCTTGCACCCCCCCCCCCCACTCTCCACTCTGCCCTTGCCCCAACACCCTGCAGAAGTAGAGAACTCCTCCATCATACACAATATACAGTCTTGCACCATGAGAAATTTGAAATCAATAAATCAACTACTATATTTCAAAGTCATTTTCCTGAGCATGCACAAGACACCATTTACTTTTAGTGTTGTGCAGACCGTATATATATATGTAGGTGTGGGGTTATTGCTTATGAGATCCAACAGACCGAAACAGCACTGTCCACAGCTGGGACTGTGTTTCTTTTGGAATAGATATACTGGTTTGGCAATAAACCCATATCATGATATTAGAGAGGACCTTTCATGGTTTGGGGCAAAGGCAGTTCTATATACTGCTGGAAAGCCGACAGTGCGCTGAATTCAGCTCACTGTTGGCTTTCCCGATCTGTGCCCCGGGTAAAGAGCTAACAGTGCCACTACCATAGCTCTTTACAGTCAGAAGGGCATTCCTGACAGTCTGTCAGGAACGTCCTTCTCCACAGCAGCGCCTATCGTGCTGTACAGTGTGAGCGGGGAGGAACGCCCCCTCCTTTTTCTGATAGTGCTGGTCTATGGACAAGTACTGTGAGCAGAGGGAGGGGGTGTTCCTCCCCGCTCACACTGTACAGCGCGATAGGTGCTGCTGTGGAGAAGGACATTCCTGACAGACTGTCAGGGACGCCCTTCTGACTGTAAAGAGCTACGGTACCGGAACCGAAAGCTCTGTACCCGGGGCACAGATCGGGAAAGCCGATAGTGCACTGAATTCAGTGCACAGTCAGCTTTCCAGCAGTATATAGAACTGCATGTGCCCCAAACCATGAAAGGTCCTCTTTAAGCTATCTGAAAAAGTCATGCCTGATGTTTAAGGGGGCTGTCCAGCAAGCAGAGGCATTGTTTTCCTAATTACATCCTGGAAAACAGATTTGCATATTCCCCAGTTTTAGTACACTAACAATTGGGCCATTTGGGAGCTCACTGTTATGCAGTGAACTCCATGCACATGGCAGTGTTCAGTCCGGAAATATAGTCCTCACGTGGACTGTGTTTGCGAAAATGCATTCAGTCGTTTGCAGGAGGACTTATTCACACATCAGTGTTTTGATCAGTTTATTCAAGTTCTTTATTGTTGTTTTTGAAGCTAAAACCAGTTGTGGATTTAATAAAAGAGGAATACCCACTGTCCATTGCATTACCCTCCTCCTCCTCCATGAACAAAGAAATTGAACAGAATCGAAACAAAACATGACAGTGAAAACCCAGCTTTAGGTTAAGGCCCCACAATGTGGAAAAACTGCTTATTTGTTGCAGATTTTGCTGCAGTTTTTTGAGACAAAGCCAGAACAGAAAGGAGAAGTATAAGACCTTCCTTTATAATTTTCACTCTAATTGCAGTCATTCCTGGTTTTGTCTCAAAAAACGTACCAAACTTTGCAACAAAAAAAAATATTTTTTTTTTCTACAATGTCAGACCTCAGGTTATGTTTATATGTTATGGTAGACTTATAACGTTATTAGAGTGTTAACTGTCTGGTCCCTTGACTGGTCCCTTGACAAAGTCCATCTTTGAGGACGAAACGCGCGTCGGGCGTTTCCACTCCATAGGCGGTATGGTATACTACTGAAGGGGGATCTGCTTATGTTACTTACTAGAGATGAGCGAACAGTGTTCTATCGAACACATGTTCGATCGGATATCAGGGTGTTCGCCATGTTCGAATCGAATCGAACACCACGTGGTAAAGTGCGCCAAAATTCGATTCCCCTCCCACCTTCCCTGGCGCCTTTTTTGCACCAATAACAGCGCAGGGGAGGTGGGACAGGAACTACGACACTGGGGGCATTGAAAAAAATTGGAAAAAGTCATTGGCTGCCAAAATCAGGTGACCTCCATTTTAGACGAATAGTGGATTTCAAATCCGGGTCATATGAGAATGTGAACTTTGTGACTATGAGACAGGGATAGCTGTACAGGCAGGGATAGCTAGGGATAACCTTTATTTAGGGGGGAATGTTATTAAAAATAACTTTTTGGGGCTCTATCGGGTGTGTAATTGTGATTTTTGTGAGATAAACTTTTTCCCATAGGGATGCATTGGCCAGCGCTGATTGGCCGAATTCCGTACTCTGGCCAATCAGTGCTGGCCAATGCATTCTATTAGCTTGATGAAGCAGAGTGTGCACAAGGGTTCAAGCGCACCCTCGGCTCTGATGTAGGAGAGCCGAGGGTGCGCTTGAACCCTTGTGCACACTCTGCTTCATCAAGCTAATAGAATGCATTGGCCAGCGCTGATTGGCCAATGTATTCTATTAGCCTGATGAAGTAGAGCTGAATGTGTGTGCTAAGCACACACATTCAGCTCTACTTCATCGGGCTAATAGAATGCATTGGCCAGCGCTGATTGGCCAGAGTACGGAACTCGACCAATCAGCGCTGGCTCTGCTGGAGGAGGCGGAGTCTAAGATCGCTCCACACCAGTCTCCATTCAGGTCCGACCTTAGACTCCGCCTCCTCCGGCAGAGCCAGCGCTGATTGGCCGAAGGCTGGCCAATGCATTCCTATGCGAATGCAGAGACTTAGCAGTGCTGAGTCAGTTTTGCTCAACTACACATCTGATGCACACTCGGCACTGCTACATCAGATGTAGCAATCTGATGTAGCAGAGCCGAGGGTGCACTAGAACCCCTGTGCAAACTCAGTTCACGCTAATAGAATGCATTGGCCAGCGCTGATTGGCCAATGCATTCTATTAGCCCGATGAAGTAGAGCTGAATGTGTGTGCTAAGCACACACATTCAGCACTGCTTCATCACGCCAATACAATGCATTAGCCAGTGCTGATTGGCCAGAGTACGGAATTCGGCCAATCAGCGCTGGCTCTGCTGGAGGAGGCGGAGTCTAAGATCGCTCCACACCAGTCTCCATTCAGGTCCGACCTTAGACTCCGCCTCCTCCAGCAGAGCCAGCGCTGATTGGCCGAATTCCGTACTCTGGCCAATCAGCACTGGCTAATGCATTGTATTGGCTTGATGAAGCAGTGCTGAATGTGTGTGCTTAGCACACACATTCAGCTCTACTTCATCGGGCTAATAGAATGCATTGGCCAGCGCTGATTGGCCGAATTCCGTACTCTGGCCAATCAGCACTGGCTAATGCATTGTATTGGCTTGATGAAGCAGTGCTGAATGTGTGTGCTTAGCACACACATTCAGCTCTACTTCATCGGGCTAATAGAATGCATTGGCCAATCAGCGCTGGCCAATGCATTCTATTAGCGTGAACTGAGTTTGCACAGGGGTTCTAGTGCACCCTCGGCTCTGCTACATCAGATTGCTACATCTGATGTAGCAGTGCCGAGTGTGCATCAGATGTGTAGTTGAGCAAAACTGACTCAGCACTGCTAAGTCTGCATTCGCATAGGAATGCATTGGCCAGCCTTCGGCCAATCAGCGCTGGCTCTGCCGGAGGAGGCGGAGTCTAAGGTCGGACCTGAATGGAGACTGGTGTGGAGCGATCTTAGACTCCGCCTCCTCCAGCAGAGCCAGCGCTGATTGGCCGAATTCCGTACTCTGGCCAATCAGCACTGGCTAATGCATTGTATTGGCTTGATGAAGCAGTGCTGAATGTGTGTGCTTAGCACACACATTCAGCTCTACTTCATCGGGCTAATAGAATGCATTGGCCAGCGCTGATTGGCCGAATTCCGTACTCTGGCCAATCAGCACTGGCTAATGCATTGTATTGGCGTGATGAAGCAGTGCTGAATGAGTGTGCTTAGCACACACATTCAGCTTTACTTCATCGGGCTAATAGAATGCATTGGCCAATCAGCGCTGGCCAATGCATTCTATTAGCGTGAACTGAGTTTGCACAGGGGTTCTAGTGCACCCTCGGCTCTGCTACATCAGATTGCTACATCTGATGTAGCAGTGCCGAGTGTGCATCAGATGTGTAGTTGAGCAAAACTGACTCAGCACTGCTAAGTCTGCATTCGCATAGGAATGCATTGGCCAGCCTTCGGCCAATCAGCGCTGGCTCTGCCGGAGGAGGCGGAGTCTAAGGTCGGACCTGAATGGAGACTGGTGTGGAGCGATCTTAGACTCCGCCTCCTCCAGCAGAGCCAGCGCTGATTGGCCGAATTCCGTACTCTGGCCAATCAGCACTGGCTAATGCATTGTATTGGCTTGATGAAGCAGTGTTGAATGTGTGTGCTTAGCACACACATTCAGCTCTACTTCATCGGGCTAATAGAATGCATTGGCCAGCGCTGATTGGCCGAATTCCGTACTCTGGCCAATCAGCACTGGCTAATGCATTGTATTGGCTTGATGAAGCAGTGCTGAATGTGTGTGCTTAGCACACACATTCAGCTCTACTTCATCGGGCTAATAGAATGCATTGGCCAATCAGCGCTGGCCAATGCATTCTATTAGCGTGAACTGAGTTTGCACAGGGGTTCTAGTGCACCCTCGGCTCTGCTACATCAGATTGCTACATCTGATGTAGCAGTGCCGAGTGTGCATCAGATGTGTAGTTGAGCAAAACTGACTCAGCACTGCTAAGTCTGCATTCGCATAGGAATGCATTGGCCAGCCTTCGGCCAATCAGCGCTGGCTCTGCCGGAGGAGGCGGAGTCTAAGGTCGGACCTGAATGGAGACTGGTGTGGAGCGATCTTAGACTCCGCCTCCTCCAGCAGAGCCAGCGCTGATTGGCCGAATTCCGTACTCTGGCCAATCAGCACTGGCTAATGCATTGTATTGGCTTGATGAAGCAGTGCTGAATGTGTGTGCTTAGCACACACATTCAGCTCTACTTCATCGGGCTAATAGAATGCATTGGCCAGCGCTGATTGGCCGAATTCCGTACTCTGGCCAATCAGCACTGGCTAATGCATTGTATTGGCTTGATGAAGCAGTGCTGAATGTGTGTGCTTAGCACACACATTCAGCTCTACTTCATCGGGCTAATAGAATGCATTGGCCAATCAGCGCTGGCCAATGCATTCTATTAGCGTGAACTGAGTTTGCACAGGGGTTCTAGTGCACCCTCGGCTCTGCTACATCAGATTGCTACATCTGATGTAGCAGTGCCGAGTGTGCATCAGATGTGTAGTTGAGCAAAACTGACTCAGCACTGCTAAGTCTGCATTCGCATAGGAATGCATTGGCCAGCCTTCGGCCAATCAGCGCTGGCTCTGCCGGAGGAGGCGGAGTCTAAGGTCGGACCTGAATGGAGACTGGTGTGGAGCGATCTTAGACTCCGCCTCCTCCAGCAGAGCCAGCGCTGATTGGCCGAATTCCGTACTCTGGCCAATCAGCACTGGCTAATGCATTGTATTGGCTTGATGAAGCAGTGCTGAATGTGTGTGCTTAGCACACACATTCAGCTCTACTTCATCGGGCTAATAGAATGCATTGGCCAATCAGCGCTGGCCAATGCATTCTATTAGCGTGAACTGAGTTTGCACAGGGGTTCTAGTGCACCCTCGGCTCTGCTACATCAGATTGCTACATCTGATGTAGCAGTGCCGAGTGTGCATCAGATGTGTAGTTGAGCAAAACTGACTCAGCACTGCTAAGTCTGCATTCGCATAGGAATGCATTGGCCAGCCTTCGGCCAATCAGCGCTGGCTCTGCCGGAGGAGGCGGAGTCTAAGGTCGGACCTGAATGGAGACTGGTGTGAAGCTATCTTAGACTCCGCCTCCTCCAGCAGAGCCAGCGCTGATTGGTCGAGTTCCGTACTCTGGCCGATCAGCACTGGCCAATGCATTTCTATGGGGAAAAGTTAGCTTGCGAAAATCGCAAACTGACAGGGATTTCCATGAAATAAAGTGACTTTTATGCCCCCAGACATGCTTCCCCTGCTGTCCCAGTGTCATTCCAGGGTGTTGGTATCATTTCCTGGGGTGTCATAGTGGACTTGGTGACCCTCCAGACACGAATTTGGGTTTCCCCCTTAACGAGTTTATGTTCCCCATAGACTATAATGGGGTTCGAAACCCATTCGAACACTCGAACAGTGAGCGGCTGTTCGAATCGAATTTCGAACCTCGAACATTTTAGTGTTCGCTCATCTCTATTACTTACATCTTGATTGGGGTCTGTTTGTATGGCATTATATTGAAGGATACTATAATTACTTGCTTGTCAGCAACATTATTTGGGATATTTCCTTTTATGCCTATATATAGACATCTATTTACTAGAGATGAGCGAGTAGTGTTCGATCGAGTAGGTGTTCGATCGAATACTACGGTATTTGAAATACTCGTACTCAATCGAACACTACTAGCTGTTCGAAGTTTAAGGTTCGATGCAGAACCAGCGTTGATTGGCAGAATTCTATACATTCTGCCAATCAACGCTGGTTCTTCTCTCACCTTTAGACGTCTTCTCCGTGCAGCGTCCCTGCAGCATCTTCCGGCTGGAATTCACTCTGCCTAGGCATCCGGCCTAGGCAGAGCTGACTGCGCATGCGCGGGCATGCCCTCACATGCGCAGTCGACTCTGCTCAGGTGTCGGGCCGGGCAGAGCCGACTGCACATGCTTGGTAAGTATAATATATATATACTTGGCAAGTATAATTTTATCAAATTTTGCCTACCCCTGAAACCAGTGCCGCACCTCCCATGAGGCGACCTGAAGCGACCGCTTCAGGCGGCGCTATGCCAGGGCCCCGGGGAGGGCAGCATTTTTGCTTACATAAGCCAGTCCAGGACAAGCTGTCCTGTACTGGCTTAGCGTCACCGTCACCAAGCGGTGGATTGGGGAGGCCGCTGGAGCAGCACTGCGGCCTCCCCTCACGCTCAGGTAGAGAGCAGATCCTCTCCCTGCCTGCTCTCTGCCTGCTAACGCCGTTCCGCCATGCCTCCTTCACTCCGCCACGCCCCCTCCACTCCGCCTCCTCCTCCGGGGAGGGGGGGGCGGCTTTCTGTCATCCGCCTCGGGCGGCGAAACAGGTAGGTTCACCCTTGCCTGAAACGAGCATTTCCCCCCATAAACTATAATGGGGTTCGAAATCCGTTCGAACAGTCGAACAGTGTGCGAATCGGATTTAGAACCTCAGAAATTTTAGTGTTCGCTCATCTCTACTATTTACCCCTTTTGTATACTGCAGTTTATCATCGTTGCATTATATTAACCCCCTCAGTACTATGTCCCTAGCCACCTATGGTTAGGTATTCTTTAGTATTTGGCTATTATGTCCCCCTGGCATATATGTATTATGTTATGTCAATCGTGTCATTATTTTTAAATTTTTGTATGAATAAAATTTGTTAGTTTTATATTAATTTTGTGTGTATCTTCTCTTAGTATATTGTCATTCTATTACACACTATAGCATGTTATTTTGCTTTTTTAGTTTGTTTGCTGGTTTTACGAGTAAAACCGCAGTTTGACCATTTTCACATGGCCTTTACCAATCATGTTGTAATTTATACTACAGTATTACTGGTAGAACCATGGGGCTACATGACACTCTATTCAAAGACATATGGCTGCCAAAACCTGGAAACCCAACCAAGGGAGTTGAATAGGTAGTAGTGACCCTCACTGGCCATGTTAAGCATAATAAAATACTTTTATAATTTATTTTTAACCAAAGTTATTAAACTTTTATGCCCCATGTCACTGGCCATAGCTATACGTAAACATTACCACAAAGTCTGTATTCCTGTACAGCCTCCACATGACTTGGTAATAGAAGGAGAATGCATTTCAATGCAAAAAAAAACTAAATTTGTAATATTTGAATCAACATGCCTACTAATGACCAATGCTAAAAATGTCTGTTGGTTTATGTGAAAGTCCATTTCAGGTTAAGATCCAACATTGCATCCCGCAGCAAAAAAAAATTTGCGGAAAAACCGCAATGGCAATGCTTCATTGTATAGAAAGTTCACCGAGGTTTCTTCGGCGGACTTTCTGCTTCAATTATAGCTGTAGATTAACCACCAGCATTTCCATAGGTATAATTGACCTGCTGCAATTTCCAAAATAGCACTGGTTTTGGAAATTACATGTTTACTGTACATATTTTACCGCAAAGTAGGGATGGGATTCGCTAGAATTCCATCCACTTTATTGTGACTCTAAACTGCCGCATTTGTTCCACGATGTTTACGCCACATGGGTCCCTGACCTAAAGGTAAACATATGAAACATACTGAGCACGGTTATAGACCAGATAGAGGTATGTAAATTTACAGTAATATAAAGATGTATGCGAAAACAAGGCTCAGTAATAGAAGAGTTCCCTGTCCACACTTAGACATCTGAGAAGATAGTCATCTCTGCCTGGTTCAATAGTTTATTACTTTATATAAGCACATTTTAGTATTAAAATAAACAAACATGAAGACGTCTTGAGGATGCAAATTTGCAAAGACTGAGGAGGAGAATGTGCTCTAGAGGAGAAATAAAGGAAGTATTGAAAATACTCATTCATCATTCTAGACTAAAAAAAATATACTGACAGTATTATATTTAGATTTCTCTTGATGCATGATGCTTACCATGGCATTTAATTTTTGTGTATGTGTATTTTGTTTTCTACCTTCTTGAAAATATGTGTATCTGCAGGAGAGCTTGCTGCTAGTGGCTTGCTGATAATTATAGTTATTATGTTCTGGGTATGACTCGCATTGAGCCAGATCAATGGATTTACTGGGGTTATCTGTAAAAACACACAACCACACTGAGCCGGACTGGCAAGTTTGGAGAATGGTCATAAGAATACAGCAGTTAGGAGCAAAGATCTTATAGAAATATACATTTCTGATTCCATTTTCTTATGAAAAAGGCTACAGATCTATTTAAACCAATGCAATTTTTTTTCCCAAGCATGTTTAATTTTTTGGCAAAGTAGTGAGAAATCATCATTACTGTATATGTGAGTATAGCTCATCGATAAGATAAGAACTTTTGGTACACGTTGGCCTAAATACATCTGCTGTAACACTTTACTAAATAGCATGCCTGGAATACATTTCAAGCTGGAAAGTTGCACAAATAGTTTCCAAAAAACATGCAATGAAAAATAAAAATAAACTTGGTGCCAGTGTACAGAAGTGGATTTATTATTATGAATCATAAGATATACACTAAATAACAGTAATATTACCTGGTACTGTGATAGCCTGTCACTGACATTCATCAATGGTCAGGCTTTGGTCACATCTGTGTTGGAGTCTTTGAAAGGACTGTCGCACTGTGTGCCAAAAATCGCCAAACGAAAAAATCCTACAAGTCCAACTTTTTAATTCAATGGCTTGAGTATCAAAAAAGCGGATAACCAATAGATCCTATTAAAGGGGGCCATCGAGATTTGCATGTGGCCGAAGTTGTTGTAGTCAGCCGACTAATTTTTTTTTGTTTTCTGACAGACCAGAACCACGGATAGGCTGACTCTAGTGTGAATCTAGAGGAAGTTACATAGAATGTCACAATGTTTACTTGCACAGTTTAGTTGCTGGTGGTTCCACATGGTCAGTAACTCAGTACCAATGAGTGATTTCTGCTTTTGTACAGCTCATGCATGCATGGTGTAACATTCATACTAATTGTAGGCTCTAGAATGTCTTTATGCTTGAGAAAGTACACAAGCATAGATCCAGAAAATTCAATACATTGACCCAGAGGCCTGTAAAATACATGCACGGTTTGGCCTTGCTCACTGTCACATTGCTTGTTATGTTCACATCTACTGCTAATTCATTTTCCCCATACAAGCTTGTGATGCCACAACATGTGCCGATGAAGAGCTGTAATTCCTACATGGGAGATGTCCACACACAGTCAACACCAGAAATGCTTAAAATATGTTGTCTGCCACCACCATCACCAACGCCCCTACCGGCCAAGCCTGCCTTAGGAAGTCTGCCTTTGGCCCTGGCAGGCTTTGATGTTTTGGCTATATGTCAGCTTTATTTGTTATCACCATCTCCTTCACCATCCTCTGAAGTCATCACCTCCTCCTATTCTAGTTCCCAGGTCCTGTCCGAGACATAATCATCTTCAATGTCATAATTATTCTCCCAGACACTTTTTTCAGGCTGTGATATGTCATAGGTCTGGCTGTGGGCTTCTTATCTTCCACAAGTATTAGTTCCTCCTCTACAATTGCTCCTATTAGCCCTACAATTACTAGCTACATCATGGCTACAAGTGCTATCACTGCCAGCAACAACAGTCAAATGCACTACTCTGCCTCTCCATCCTCCACATCACAGTCTAGACCAAACACATCATACTCATCAAAACTTGGACCAGTAAACTGAAGAATATCATCCTCATCATCAACACTTGGCGTATGTTTCCTCAGAAGAGAAATAGGGCCTCAGTAGGGGTCAGTGAAGAAGAGCGAGAAGATGCAATAGAAAGGTCTCTATTGAGATATTTAACTATTGGCAGCAGTGGCAAGTGAGGAAAAATGTAATATGTGCAATGTGATGTGCTTCCAGTTGTTTTATAATATTTTTATAGACCTGCTTCTGCTACCACTACTTGCTGGGTGGCTGCCATCTATATTCTTTTTGGTGGCGGCATATGACATGCTACAGGTGTTTTTACACTTTTCAGGGCAAATTTTACTAATACTACTGATTTGAATAACATTTTCTACAGCAAAAAAATTCTGTGATATTAGTAACAAGATTGCACTGGGTTTTTCTACACTGCTTGGTGAGGAAAAACAGACCACATTCTCTTCAGACCCTAGACTATAATAGTTGAAGGCCTAGGAGAGGTGACAAAAATGATTATTCCCATACAATATATGTCTTTCACTAGGCTTGTAAAAAATATTCTATACCTGAAAATGTATCATGTTATGGTTAATATTACCCTGGTGACCTTCAACCTCCACTTTGATATTCTGTTAGATCTGTTGGATAAAATTAGGTCTAAAAGTGCCCCCTCACATGTGGGTGCTGCACTAGTCGGGAGTAGTAATTATTGACAAAAACTTGTTACCATTATTGGACCCATATAGTTATATTAGTATCCGTGAACTATGGATGTTTTACTTTGCTCCTATTTAACTGTGTAACCCCTCTTAGTAATCTATCAACCACAATGTGAGCATCCTGAAAACAAAAAGAACTATATTCCCGGACTTGGTGACAGATTTCCTTTTCTATACACTTAATTATTAAGTTCCCTAATATTAGCACCTGTCTGGCCTTTCATATGTTCTCATTTAGCATCTTATTGGAGCCGACCTTCCCCTGGTTGCTAGAGCAAGTGTCCTGCTGAAACCGCACTACCTATGAGCAGATTTTATCTTCATCTGTTAATCTGGCAAATTTTTGAGGTGTTCCAGGTTAAGATTAATCTCCCTTACACTCTTTCCTCTACCCCTCTTTCTAACGGTTACCCAGTTCTCTTCCTGTCCACCCTGAATCTCCATGCTTCCATCCCCATCAGTTATATAGTTTATATAAAATGGACAAAATCAAATAATAAACCCAACATATCACAAATAAACACAACCCCCACCTCCCATAGGGATTAGAAGGTATTGGTACAGTCAGTATAGTACCAATACAGTCTTCCCAATCCCTTGGATGGTATTAAAATCAGAAGAAGCAGGCTAATGCATTTCCCCATAGTCTAGTGGCTCATCATGGGAAAATAAGTCAAAATAGTATAACAAAAATCAATTAGAATCCATAAAACCTATATAGGGGCAGATGCAATCCAAAAAACTATGTGTACAGTATGAGTTCAGGTATATATGCAGTGTTATTACATTATAATATTCCTTTGCTTCACATACAAACAAATATTTAATATGTTATCCCCAAGTAAGTATTCAGGATTCAAGTAAAGTTAACCATATTATTAATACATACTCAGGGTTCCATAGAAGCAATAATGCAGATGCATGAATTACAGAGGCATACTTGCTATTCAGTAGAAAAACTTCCCACAGAAGTAAAAGTTATCAGCCTTAAAGGTGGTTGAATGCTGGGTTTATAGTATAGGGCTGCTTGTAGTCCTAGCCAGGTGGTTTAATCTATTGAAGCAAATCCTCAGGTTTTGAGCACTCACTAGCATGTGTTGTAGCTCTAGATGGAGGTACGGGAGAGTAAAATACTAAGGCCAGTGCTCCTGTCCTCTATTGCTTCATACATCCTGGTGCTAGGAAGGTCATAGATCCCACCCAGAGATAAACCTCAGTTCTGTACAGTTTGCAGGACCTGCAGTGAGTATCTGGTACTTATTTGCAATGCAGACATGCTGATGGATAGTAGGTGTTGATAGAGTGTGATGGTGACATAATCTAAGTTGCTATTTTTAAGTCTAGTAGGCTGCAGCCATTGAACCAATTGTATTTCTTGACTTAGGGCAATGTGCTCTTTAATGTATTCCAAGATATGTGAGGAGCACTGTGAGACTGATTTTAGTGCTGGACAGTTGTTAGGTGGGGGAGTAGATTACTAAGAAGATATATTGATTCCATTGACATCATGTAAGGGCATGTGATTTGTACTTTTGCTATGCTTTTTATGTTTTGTATTGTAGAAATAAAGGCTATTTCTTGAAAAAAAAAATCAACAATGGAATAATGAAAAATAATCCCTTACATTATTAATTGGATTTGCTGGGCAAAAAAATCTTTTTCAGTTAATGGGTCAATAAGTGCGCCTAAATACCTTTAGAAGTGTTTTAAGTGATTTCTGGGCTCCTCTGGGAGCTCCTGGCATCTTCTGTATTGGTTTATAATGGGTGGCCTCCTGTACTTTTATCCTACAACTACCACAATGCATTACTTTTCACTGAGATCCCCCTCTCTCTCTCTCCCTCCCTCACACCCCTCCCTGTTTCCCTATCTAGCCCACCCCCCACCCCATCCTACTTACCTATTTTCCTGTCTGGATCTTCTGCACTTGGGAGATCACTTCCTTCTTTCCTTTTCTACTTCACATCTGCTGGCGCCTGTGCAATAGAATTGTAGTGCACTCTGACTCTATTGCACAGGCATGAGAGGATGGTAGACGTCAAGAAGAGGAGGACCCCCCCCCCCCCCCCTGAAGGAAGTGACGTTTAATGGCCAGAAGATCTGACTATGAAGACAGGTAAGTATGATGGGGTAGGGGTGGGTAGTATTGGAAAATAAAAAAATGTGCCTGGGACGATCACGTGACCACCCCCTCGATATGGGTAAATATACAGTTTTGATAAAGTAAGTTAAAAGTTAGTAGGGTGCTTAGTTTAGTGTTAAAGTATCATCTTATCCTGGATAACCCCTTTAAGACTTCAACCACATTTCGCTTGATATCACTATTGGAAGTGCTGATCCTATTGATGTCCATCATATGATAGATTTGGCACAGCCATCAGTTTTAGCATTCTATTCCTATATTGGAGCAGTAAGACAGAAATGTTAATGCTAGTGTGATCTAGTCTGACCTCTTTAAACTGATATATACATTTAATAAAATGGCTTTCCTTCTCCGCGCTAAAAACAACTTAAAGCAATATATGAGGGTAGATAAACCAGTACAATTCTAGTTTATATGACTTTTATTTTGATATGCTTGTGTATGGTAGCTCGCACTCTTATAAGTGAGGTACAAGATTACTCTTTATCTTAAATTCTCAACACCATTTCTTGTTTGTCTGTTTTACTGACATCAAGAGAGACATTTCATTACTTGCATTGGGATCACATTCAGGAAACTACTTTCATGCTTTCTTGAATCTAGCTGCATAAGTGGCATCTTAAAATATACAGTACATCAATTGTGCACACACATCTTCTCTGAAGCGTTCATACTTTGGTTGCTACAATTTCCTTAAGGGTACTGAAATTTAACATTGCTAGCAATTATCAGCAGGAGCAGACAAAATGGTAGTTTACATCCAGTGACTAGGTGACTAGAGATACTGAAGGTATAACCATACAAGTAGTTAAGTAGCATAGAATGACCATGAGGGCATTCTTGTAATATATATATATATATATATATATATATATATATATATATATATATATATGTGTGTGTTATATTTGTTAAAGCAAACCCCCTTTCACAATAAATTCATACTGCATAGATAAACAACCTGGCACTCTTCTTTGTAATCTTTCCAGCATTGTTTCTCTTATTTTCAGTCTTCTTCATTTCAGCTTCTCAGGCTACTCAATACAAATAATACTTTGGTACATTGACAAACTTGCCCTTGGTATTGGATAGATCAGACAGGTCATGCAAAGTTATGTCAGAAAACCTGTACAATGCGGAATATCAAAAACACAGTTACTTACCTACTCCGGAAGGCTTCAGGCCTAGTTTGGAGACATCCTGGACGTTACATGGTCCGGGGCTTGAGTCCTTATGCAATACAACGCAATCCCCTGCTTACGTGACGTCCCATGAGATGGCCGACATACATCTGCGTAGAGTATACTGGAGCCAGGGAGAGGTAAGTACCGTAACAATGTTTTTTGTATCCTCCCTGGGCCCTGGGTCTCCGATTATTATACTTCTGGTTATGAAAAGACCCCAGAGCATAATAATTGTTCATGGGGGTGTCCACAATAGCAGCATAAATAATGCTGTGTGCAAGGGCCACTATGGCCCATAATATGGGGCCATAATATGGGGCACTACGCGCAGGTGTCCCATTGAGCATAAATAATGCCATACAGTGGCCTCTGCCTAAATTATACAGCATAATATTTTGTACAGGGGCCATTATGGGGCATAATACTTTGTGCAGGGGTGACTATGGAGCAGGGGCAGATAATTTATCTCCCATATTATGCGGCAAATACTTTTCACAGGGGCCAATATGGGGCAGGGGCAAGGGGGTTGTCGGTTGGTCTGTCATGGTCTTCGGAGGAGGGGTGGCCATTATTCCAGAGTTCCTTCTAAAAAATGTTCCCAATTTAAGCACTGGCTGTATTAATAGAAAATTTAGAGAATAATGGAATACAGTGGCATCAAATTGGAAATATATAACATTAATAAATAACATGTGATATGGTATAGTGTATCTCCGTACATGGCAAGCAAGAGACAAAATTGACATATGAGCTGAAATAATATATCCAAACTAATGGAAAGTACAAGCCAATAATGCAATACAGAGATAATAATAATATGACAGGAAATATAATGAAAATAGAGAAAACTTGAGACATATATCCCACGTAAATGTCACACTAATACAAAGGCAGTATGTATATGACCATGGTCTATCATGTATATCACCATTGTCTGTCAACTATGTGTTGAATGTGGTTTTACAGTGCGAATACTCACGATGAGCAATGTCACATTACAGCCACCGTAGTGCGGCTTTAAATCAATTCCGGTTTTGCAATTCCTCGTATCTCAGCACGGTGTTGGTCAGTGAACTCTGAGTCTGAACCAGCTTGGACACATTAGTTTCACGTTTAATGGAACCTGGCCAGGAAGGTAGTTCATGCAAAGTTCCCAGCTAACCCTTTTAAGAGAAAAATAATTTCCAAAATATGATTTTACTGTCTAGGTCAATTACAATAAAAAGTTCTTTTAAATAGCAGCTTCTTGGCAATGGTATCTCTAATTGCAATGAACATTTCTACATTTCCAAGCAGTCATTATTTTTACTCCGCATATAATACTATCTCTAATTCATTTTCATCGTCCCCATGTGTTAAGTAAACCATTTATGCTTCTACCACATCCACTAGCTTGTGTCAATTCTATGACCTGCTAAATGGACATAAACCGAAAATGGTCAACTGAGCAATTCTTAGTGCTCCAAGGGCTGCATGAACATTTTCTTCCATATGGGCTTACAATTACATACTGTCACTGGGATTTGAAGTATGTATAAATTACAATGTGTTATGCAAATCCATTTTTTCATTACTGATGCAAAACAGAGAAGCCCCACAGTATACCAAACACTAACATTTTGTCTCTGAGTGCTCAAAGACATAAAATAAATGAGCCATGACTGTTGATTGTCTTTGGCCTGCATTATCTGTACAGGAACTATTAAGGATGCTTTTCCGTCTACCTTTCATGCTTCATTTTCTCACACTGCCTAATGAAGAGCTTCACTTAAAACATAATGTGCTGCTCTCTTGAAAGAACATTTTATGACACTAAAAAGCTATACTTGTTTATTAAGGTATTTTAGTGCTGCATTTATTACCTTATTGCAGTATACTGATTGAAATAATAGCGCATCTACGCAGAGGAAGGTGATAAGTTTATAATGGGTTATGTCTAAGCTATACATTTCTCCAAAGAACAAATTCACATAAATCTTAGCTGGAAAGATGATCATTTAGGGGTATAAAATGTAATATGTAGTCTGGCCAAATATTTCCAAAATAAATGCAGTCTTCATAAAAAAAGATAAATGGATACAATAAAAACAGTTATTTAACTCTTTTAATGAAGTATAGTCTGATATTTTGCAAAATAAGGATGAGTTGACCATCAAAGAATAAATGGAAAGTTCATACTTGAGTCACTCATTTTATAAAATGATAATTCTGATGTAAGGGAATTGCTCGTAGTGCAATTTTCTAGTGCTGCTGCTGGAACAATAGAAGAAAGAAAGACAGAGACATTGAACTCTAAACTTGACCAAGCTCCTGTCTCTACCTAATTGCCACAACTGTTCTAATGACAGGAGCAACTGGGCGGCGATCCCTTCTCTGAAATAAGTGTCACACAGAACAGGACAAGACAAAACAACACATAAGTGAAGTCAGCAAGCCAAGGATCAAAGCCAGAGAGACAAAGCAGTACAAAATCATAATCCAAAAGAGTAGTCACAAGGGAAGCCAAAAGTCAGAGGTCAGTAATACAATGGTAAGAGCAAGTAGGAAGCTAGCGAGGACAAAGTCACAGGACAGAGTCAAAATAGCCAGCAAACATGTGTGGGCTGATGATCTGTATATAGGAAGTCCATAACCAACCCCAGACTTGATTTGTAGACAGGCGTGTCAATCACACAGGCGAGGCTAAGAGGGAAACAATGTGCAGGATATGGGTGTGGTAGAAATTCAATTACAGAGGACAGGTAATAGAACAGTGTTCACAGAGAGCAACAAAAAACACTATGCAAAGAATCAAACTGAACTTGCCTCCTGAGCCGTAACCTAGAACTACGTCATTAGGTTGGAAGTTGGGCCAAAGGTCATGGAATGGCCATCTAAGGGGGTGTTCACACTACCGTCGGTGTCCGACAGAGTCTGCTGCTAATGTCCATGAAAAATCTTGTGCGGACATTAGCATCGGACACGAGCTGTGTCTGTGACATTTTGCATTGATTTAAATGGATATTGGGTGCGTTCTTTTACTGTCCGTGTCTGTCCTTAACTGTCCGTTCCCAAAGATGTCCGAGTTTTCAAGCGGACAGCAAAACCCGACATGTAGGTTTTTGCTGTCCACTTGAAAAGTCGGACATCTTTGGGAACGGACAGTTAAGGACACCCATGGACAGTAAAAGAGCGCACCCGATGTCCATTTAAACCAATGCAAAATGTCACTGACACAGCTAGTGTCCGCTGCTAATGTCTGCACAAGATTTTGCATGGACATTAGCAGCAGACACTAGCTGTTGGACACCGACGGTAGTGTGAACACTCCCTAAGTGAGCCCTACAGATGTAGCAAAAACCATTTTGAACATTTTTCATCCGAGTCACGGCGAGTCATAAAATGGTGCACAGTTTTCATTTAATTTAAAGCTAATATATTGATTAACTTGGAATAGATGGTAACGATTGTGCCGCCTGTTACAGAGGCGGCAATGCCCATTATGTGTACTTTTATACTGTCATAAATATTCTTTTTTTGGATTTTTTTCCTCTTTGATCACCTGTGATCTATAATACAATATATTCTGTCCCAGTGTAACATCTACAGCACAACCTGTCACCAGAACCCAGAGTATTAAGTTAGACCTATAGATAGGTTAGGAGCACTTAAATCAAAGGGCTTTGTGAATCGGTGCTTCCATTGCTGAAATACGGACATTTTTATTGATATGCAAATGAGCTCCTTCCAACAATGAGGGCATTTCCACTTACCTTTTTTTTCAAGAGCTATTTAATGAGAAATTATAATGTAATAATTAATGTGAGCTAGCCAGACTGACCACCGTGATTAAGCAATTAGTCACAACCTTAAAGTCTTGAGCAGCAACAGATTAAATTAGTTACACATATGTAAATTGATGTAAGCATCTTTGTTTATTAGTGTTTGCTATAACTTTATTAATATTTTATAAAATAACAGTATATCAATGCAGTATACATATTTATTAACCCTACATGTGTGGCACATGCCATACATTTACATGGATGAGACCAGCAAATGAGCAGATCCCACATGTTCAGCAATGAGAATCAACTGTAATATGCAGACAATTTGCTGAAACAGTCATATTTCCTGTAATGATAAATTTGACCAAGGAAGATGAGAAAGACCTCCGACTGCAATTTTGGTATTTAAAGCATACCTAAGTAAAAGCTTATTAAATGGGTTCTTGGGGGAATCTGTGTACATTTGCATCCTCTGGGGGATTTAGGTGCTGTACCTAGGGATCCGGGCTGGTTCTGACCCCAAGCATCTGAATTTCTACGCCACCTCCCACCTCTCCCATGTTTCCAGGTAGTGTTATGTGCTATGGGGGCTAGCAGGCTTGATCATTATAATAGTAAAACCAACCAGCAAAGATGGTGCTCACTGATGACTGCCTAGTAGCCCCTTGTGGGCTAAATTATGTAAAAACATAGTAAATTAAAGTTTTAAAAATAATATAAAACTTCAAAATTATAAAAATTGAATCTATTCCCTTAGATTACATATAAATACATTTAACAAAAGAGCATGGCTACTGCAAGATTTGGAATATGAAAAAGTGATAGGTGTCAGAATATGGTGATGCATAGAAATTTGTTTTTCAAAGTTTTAGCTTACTTTTCAGATGTTAACATAACAAAAACTATAAAAATTTTGTTTTACCAACCCCGGATCATGTGATTAGAACTAGCCGCCTCCTCCCTCCTCTCTCATCACTTGATCAATATAAATCAACCCCCCTTGATCATTACTAAAGCCAACCCCATAGCACAGGTAACCACCCATGAATGAGTGAGATGAGGGAGACTCCTGGTTTTGATCACGTGACCCAGGGTCAGAACCAGTTTGGAACCCCTGGTTGCCTAAAATCCCCAAAGGAAGTAAATGAAAACAAACTTTAGGGTTGTATATCAATGATATTAGCTTGTGGCAGAAGTTATTGTTCAAATGTATTAAACAATATTAAAGATCATTAGAATAAATTTATATGTTTTTTTTGGCCTTTAAAGAATGTACTCATGGAGAACAACCTGTCAAGCCTCCTGGGGAGGGGGGAAGTTAAAAAAAAGCGAATTAAATATTTTCTCTAGTGGTGATAATGTGAAGCTATGGATTAAAAAAATATTTGTATCTGTGTAACTCTATCCTATCCCTGTCCCTGATCTATGTTCACCATTGTTGCTGATATGAGGAAAAAAATACAAAAATAGAAAAACAAAAGTAAATAAAAAAAAAATGATGTATTGTTAAACAAATGATACTGAATAAATAAGGTTCTCTATATTTTTGGTTTATATTCTTAGATGTGGCAGTCAATTGTCTTGATCCATTGCCAAAGGATACTACCATGAATGCAGGAACTTCATATGTTCTGGCACTTGTTAGAATCCGAGCCATGATTTTTTTTCTTTTGTATGGTGGCCAAGTTATCAAGCAGGAGCACCACATGCAAGAAAAGAAAACCTTCGCTCAATAAGGAAATCATGCCAGATTATAGAAAGTTCCTTCATTCATGGTCGATTATGACTATCAAAACTAATATGGTCAGAGAAAATCCTTAAAACTCTGGAAAATGTTTATATTTGCAAAAATGTCTAACTGTAAATTGTCTAGAAATTTACATACAGTTATGTTCATGAGAAAACCCCTTTTTAGATATGATAGTAAATAATAATAATAACAATAAATCATAAAACTTGAATATATGTTTTAAGAATCATTGCTTCCCTTTATAGAGCCCCCTATTAAATAACCACTAGGAGGAGCACACTATATACTGCTAAGAAATCTTCTACATTTTTATATTGTGATGTCCACCAATTGGCCCAAATTGTCTGTCTTAGATAGCAGATCCGTCCCATTCACTTGAATAGATTTACATGCAATACCAGACATAACTCATGAATAAGGATGGCACAGTTTCTGAAGGTGAAAACAGATATTTCAATTACCTTTTACTAGTCAAACTTGGATACTTTAGCCAACTAAAAGTTAGATGTAAGTCTTATTCAACATACGGAACTAACAAGTATTCATCTATTTCTAAATGACTTCTTATTGTTGATAGCATAATAATCTATTTGATTGTGAGTAGAGATGAGCGAACAGTAAAATGTTCGAGGTTCGATATTCATTTCGAGTAGCCCCTCAATATTCGACTACTCGAATCGAATATCAAACCCTATTATAGTCTATGGGGGAAAATGCTCATTTCAGGGGTAGGCAACGTTTGATCAAATTATACTTACCAAGTTCACGAGTGAGGGTTGGGCTGGATCCTCCGAGCAGTCTTCTTCTTGCAGCGTCCCCGCGGCATCTTCCGGCTCTTCATTCACTCTGCTAGGCATCGGGCCTGGGCACTATAAGCGGACATGCGCAGTCGGCTCTGCCCAGGCCCAATGCCTGGCAGAGTTAATGAAGAGCCGGAAGACGCCGCGGGGAAGCTGCAAGAAGAAGACTTCTAAAGGTAGGAGAAGAACCAGCATTGATTGGCCGACTCTATAGCATTCGGACAATCAATGCTAGTTCTGCATCAAACTTTTACATTCGAATAGCGAGTGGTACTCGATCGAGTACGAGTATTTCGAATACCGTAGTATTCGATCGAATACTTACTCGATCGAGTACTACTCACTCATCTCTAATTGTGAGGCTTAAACAGTCTCTGTTCGCTTGTGGGTCTAATTAAAGGTGACATATATGGTGTACCAAAGAGAAGGCACTACACAGAGATATAATTCACTATTATAAGTGTACTGCTCTAAGAAACAACATCCTAGGCTCTCTTTATTATTCCTAAAAGCAAAAACTACAACTTACAATCAGCAATTAAGCATCATGGTATCTTAAACAATGTGTATGAGACAAAAACTGAACATAAGCTATAGGTAGCCTGTCTTGGAGATAGTCACTACATCCACTTTACAAACTGATTTGACCCAGTGTACACCGCTTCATCCCTACTTTATGAGTTACTTGCATGAACTCAGATTACCTTATGTAAAACAAAGACACTAACCAGCTTTTCACTTTATCACAGTCATATTGTATATTTCCTCCCTTCAATCATCTTTGTCAAATTTTCCACTAAATCAGATGGACTTGCTCTTATGAGGCCAAACTTTGTCTCATATCAAAATCAACTCGATCTAGCAGTCCCATTATTTTTATAATGTAACTTCTTCCTTTTGTATTATAAAGCTCCTGCTTTATATGAGAATTTTAATAAATTTCTCCACTGGGTTTTGTAAGTAGTAAATTGAAAATTGAACATGAGAATAAATTTGGATTGCATCTGTTTTATTATACGGGAAAAGCTGTGGACGCCTTATTCAAAGTTGAGAACAGATTCCAGTAAGCATTCAAGTGCCATGATAGAACTCATTTGATTAGACTTTGCACTCAATACAAAACACCTATTGCGGAAAGGTCATGCTGCATCTGTCTAGCTGTCACACCAATACCTCTGTGAGTGCTGGCTGCCTTTACTCTTTTTCTATATATGCTGAAACTCATTTGGTTTGATCCAAAGTGCTATTTCCAAAATAACTGTAGAAGAAGAGTGTTTTGTCAACTGATTGCCAGTTTGCAGATGCTCTTTTTTTCTTCCAGAACATGATTTCTCATGCTGAGAGAGAAATAGTTTCTTAAATGAGAATTATTTAACCCCTGTATATGGAACAGGTGCAATGCTGTTAAAATGAACAAAAGGCAAAGGCTTTATCACATCTACAATCAGTCTTATCTCATTACAGTGCTGGTTAAATTAGCAGACATCATGTTGAACCTGCCATAGCTTTTCCAAGGCCTTACTGTGTCCCAGCAGAGATACTTACAGGGGGTTCATCTTCTAGTGCGCAATGTCTTATAATCTTCACAACACTTTGTTTCATTATTAATATTTTTTACTACCGGTAAGTCACAAACTCTGTACTCCACAGTGTTTCAAGCAGTGGCAGAAGATATTGTACAGAAAGAGATTAATTATAAAGTGACATAAAAGTGCTGGAAACAGCAATAATGTAACGCAATTGTAATAGTACACATTGGAAAACGGTATTGCAAATACTATCTATAGTTATAATTTGTTGTTATTTAAAACATACTCATTATTGTTATTTGACCAATAGTTAGCTTAATGCTTATAGTAAAGGTCAGCTGTAAAAAGTAAGTAAAATATTAAATACTAAAATTGCTTACGGTACTTACTATATTGGAGAGACCATTTTGAAATTGAGAGAGACAAGTTGTGAGAATCAACAATCTTGACAATCCACATCCCATAATTAACTTATACAATTTGTAGAATTGACTTACTTTGTCAGATGTTTCTAATAACCGTAAACTAAATATATATATATATATATATATATATATATATATATATATATATATATATCATGAGAAATCCTATCTGATGTAAAAATTCCCAAATTATACATAGTCAAACAAGATTGTAACCGTGAAATTGTTTACAATATTTTTTATTTGAATTTTCAAGAACAGAAGCACAGCATTCTGTTACATACAGTACTCTCCCACCCACCAAAAGTAATAAAATCAAAGAAGAAGTGAAACAATGGTCTATGTACAGATGTGTCCGCCGCAATATTGTTACATACACTCACCGGCCACTTTATTAGGTACACCTGTCCAACTGCTCATTAACACTTAATTTCTAATCAGCCAATCACATGGCGGCAACTCAGTGCATTTAGGCATGTAGACATGGTCAAGACAATCTCCTGCAGTTCAAGCCGAGCATCAGTATGGGGAAGAAAGGTGATTTGAGTGCCTTTGAACGTGGCATGGTTGTTGGTGCCAGAAGGGCTGGTCTGAGTATTTCAGAAACTGCTGATCTACTGGCATTTTCACGCACAACCATCTCTAGGGTTTACAGAGAATGGTCCGAAAAAGAAAAAACATCCAGTGAGCGGCAGTTCTGTGGGCGGAAATGCGTTGTTGATGCCAGAGGTCAGAGGAGAATGGCCAGACTGGTTCGAGCTGATAGAAAGGCAACAGTGACTCAAATAGCCACCCGTTACAACCAAGGTAGCCAGAAGAGCATCTCTGAACGCACAGTACGTCGAACTTTGAGGCAGATGGGCTACAGCAGCAGAAGACCACACCGGGTGCCACTCCTTTCAGCTAAGAACAGGAAACTGAGGCTACAATTTGCACAAGCTCATCGAAATTGGACAATTGAAGATTGGAAAAACGTTGCCTGGTCTGATGAGTCTCGATTTCTGCTGCGACATTCGGATGGTAGGGTCAGAATTTGGCGTCAACAACATGAAAGCATGGATCCATCCTGCCTTGTATCAACGGTTCAGGCTGGTGGTGGTGGTGTCATGGTGTGGGGAATATTTTCTTGGCACTCTTTGGGCCCTTGGTACCAATTGAGCATCGTTGCAACGCCAAAGCCTACCTGAGTATTGTTGCTGACCATGTCCATCCCTTTATGACCACAATGTACCCAACATCTGATGGCTACTTTCAGCAGGATAATGCGCCATGTCATAAAGCTGGAATCATCTCAGACTGGTTTCTTGAACATGACAATGAGTTCACTGTATTCCAATGGCCTCCACAGTCACCAGATCTCAATCCAATAGAGCATCTTTGGGATGTGGTGGAACGGGAGATTCGCATCATGGATGTGCAGCCGACAAATCTGCGGCAACTGTGTGATGCCATCATGTCAATATGGACCAAAATCTCTGAGGAATGCTTCCAGCACCTTGTTGAATCTATGCCACGAAGAATTGAGGCAGTTCTGAAGGCAAAAGGGGGTCCAACCCGTTACTAGCATGGTGTACCTAATAAAGTGGCCGGTGAGTGTACAAGACTATATAAATCTCATTGCTCATTGTTACAAACTTTCCTTCTTGCTGGATAAGTTAAGCAACTTTTCAAATAAAAACATCTTATGATAAATTAACACAAAGGAAGAAGCTAGCTATCCTATGTATGTGTGTCCACCTCACTCAAATTTTAATATATGCCTAGTATTTATATATCTAATGCTCACAATCTTAAGTTGTGCACATAGCTTTCATGACATCCCAAAAATTATAAAAACCCGAGACCAAGCTACAGAAAAAATGTGAACCAATATTCCCTCTTCCTCCTCCATAGACTTAATAGATACAAATCCCAATGCATCCCAAACCAGACCCCAAAATAAATGCAGATCTCATGTCAGACCCCCTAAATAATGACTAATCCCATATTAAATAGGCACCTCAAACCAAACCCCAGAATGCAGACCGCTTAATAAAAACAGATGTCAGAATACATAGACTTCAAATCCCAAAATGAATACAGACTCTAAAAATAAATACAAAGGCCGGACAAGATCCTTAAATAATTAAAGACCCCAAAATACAAATCCCATATTAAATACAGATGTAATCAAGTTTAACATGACTATTAATTAGTTGTAAATGTTTGGTTGCATGGCGGTGCTACTTCTCAGTCCAATGAGAATGAATAAGACTGGACCACAATTACAAATCCTCTTTAAGTCTATGGAGGAGGAAGAGGGAATATGGGTTCATAAGTTTCTATTTCACCTCAAGTACTTTACTCATATCAATGATGTTCAGCACTCTACAATGTCCTATATTAGTTATGAGTTATATAGTTTCACTGTTTTACCCATGTTTTTCCTGTGTGTTATGTATAGCAGACATGATAACAGCTTGTCTATGCCCATTATCATTATCTAGAAATAAAACCTGCTATAGTCTATATCGTTCATTCAATATAGATTGGGCCTTCAATGCCTCACCGGTCACATGCTGCTGATGGAAAATGGATTTCATTATTAAGCTAACTCTAATTCATTCATTATTAAACTGACTCTACTGGCATTTATTTTGGAGGAAGAAGCAAAAGAATATCATCTCTTAATAATATCAACACACTCTTGTACATTTTTAACAACTGTAATGATTATTTGTATGTGTGATGCAAATAATATAATTTTATTCATTTATTTTTCTCTTCTACTCCACAGACTGAGAAACCATGAGTAACTAGTATGCTGACTTCGGTATGACTACAGATAAAGGTAAGAGCTGCTATTGCTGATACAAATAAGCTATTTTATGTATATGTAAGTTCTATATATTCAAGTTAACAGTAAGTAAAATATAACATTAGTTAAACTATAGTATTGAAACTAGAACTCTGCTCTGTTGAAAGTCCATGACAACCTCAGACTGATACACATATTATGTAATACCATGATATGGTACATTCAAACGCTGTCTCAACAATTGTCAATCAGATATTATCTATAAATGATCATATTTAATAACACTTACTGCTTTCAGAAAATCTTTCATTACCTTCACCAACTCTTTGCATCTTTTGCATGCTACAGAAATGGTACCTATGCCACTTCACTACCTTACCTTGGCTGAATGCTTATATCACTGGCTTCCTAGATTTAACAGCCAAGCAACCAAATAATGCAGTATGGCACTCAAAATGCTATAAGCTCTATCCTTCTTATATTCTATCTGTGACAAATCTGAATTGTGCCAAATCCTACTCTTCTGCACCAAACTCCACCAATGGCAAACTACTGTGACATCAACTTTGCCTCTCAGTTTACACTATCCATTGTGCAGCTTAAAAAACCTCATGAATTACATTGATACCAAATTTATATAATTTTTTAACCATTTTTGCAAGTTTAAAACCCTCTTTGTGATAACTATTTTTTTGTACACCACTTTTCAAGATCGATGACTTAATTATTTTTATGTTTATCAACAGAATTGTGTGAGGGATTATCTTTTTGTGCACTTTTTATTGATGACATTTTTATTGATGCCATTGTGGGGAGCATAGCACACTTTGATTGCTTTTTATAAAAAAAAATTTGTGACCGACAGACAAAAGAAAAAGTCAATTCTGGCATTTTATAGCTTTTTTCATTCTTGCATGCTGTGCAGGGAAAATAACATTACAGTTGTATTGCTCAGGTGATTGCAGATGTGGAAATAATTTATTTGCTATTTTTGAATTTTTTATTGTTCACAAAAATTTTTTGGACTGAAACACTTTTATGCAGTCATAGTGACTTACCTGACAAGAGTACATGAACAATATCACAGCTATATTCATGACCGAAACAAACTCATGTCGTCTTGCCACAATATTCATCATATTGTACCTGCCTTCTTGGACTATACCCATACAGTATCATGGTAAATTACCAAACAATAGAGTACAAGAGTTCTTTGATTTTCACGTGCTAATGTGATGGCAGACGTGGCAGGTAGCCATAGACTACCTCACTCATAGATTTTGAGATACTTCTTCAGAAATCCAAAAATGACCCAGAGGTTATAACTTCAGCATCACTGGAAATCTGTGTTTCCTTATCGTTTATCTATTAAAGGCCTAAACTGTATTGAATGAACTTTCTAACTAGTCAAGAAGATTTCTTTTTTGTGGTTTATGATAGGAAATCACCTTAGTAAAATTGAGGCAAGCATTCAATGGTTGGAGCTGAGCTTATTATTAAATAAGTTCAAGTATATATTAAAATGCACCCGTCTAATGTATTCTTTTTTACGATTTCTTATGAACATAAACACTTTGCTTACATCTTCTGGATGAAAAACTATTAAGATCTAATAATTTTAAAAGCAGATACTGACTCTATAACCCCTGGTTCACTTCTTTGTTTGGTAATCTATTCGGGGAGTCCGCATGGGGACCCCCTAAATGGATTACCAAACGAATTTGCAAGTGGTGTGCAGTGAAAGCACACGAACCCCATAGACTATAATGTCATGTGGATAGAAAAGTAGAATGTGAAGTACTTTCCTGTCCGTATGTTCCCAGCGGAGATCTTGCGGCAAGCACTTGGACCACCTTATAGTCTATGGGGATCCATGTGCTTTCACTGCATACCGCTTGCAAATGCGTTCTATAGTCCATTTGGGGCGTCCCCATGCAGACTCCCGCTAACGGATTACCGACGCAGCTGTGAAAGAGGATTTAGGCCCCTTGTACGTGACTGTGTGCTAGTTCAGTGTGCTATCTAGGTTTATCCCGGATAGCACAATGACCCATTCATCTCTATCGGCCCACGCACACGACCATGTATTATTGATTCTGCATGCGGGCTGAGAGTCCGGGCCACAATACTCAGGATAGGTCCTATTCCTGCCACGTTTTTGTGGGCCTATATTAGAAGCTCAAATATAGTGCTCTAATAGTTTGCTGAATTTTATCAGTATATCAGTCCAGACTGTTTACATCGCTTTGACTCACACAGAACACAGAAAATCTGCAACAAAAAAACTTAACTTTTCTGCAACATGTGACCTCATCCGTAAGTGGGATTCCATTAGCTAACCAAATTACTTAGAATTTTCTGACTATTTACATGCAGAGGATTTGTACTGATATGAGTGAAGACAATGAAATAATGCATGACTATAAACAGACAACAATTTTGTGAACATAAGCAGTCTAATTTCCAACATTACAAATTGCTGTGTCCTATTTCTGAATTGTGTGCAATCTTAGGTATTTTTAAATGACTTCAATTATAGAAATTAAATGTTCTTGTAGGAATTATGTCTTGGCTTGAAGACATTGTCTCTAGAGAATCAGACTTGGTAAAAGACAAATTGTACTGCATTGAGGGATTAACAAAAACATAAGCTAGTGGCTGGAAATGTATAATTCGCATGAACAGTATTATTAGAAACACTCTTCAATAAATGTGACATATACAGGAAGTGGTAATTGTTGCACACAGTAAAAAACTCATTTTATCATGTACTTTTCTGAATTTTTTTAATGTTGATTTTATTTGTAGTTTAATACACGGGACGCACCAGGAACCTATAAAATATTTGTCCATGTTTAATGAATGATAAACTTTTGTTCTCGTTGTATAGTATACATGTGGAAATGAATAAAGTATTTGTGAAATGACTTAAAATAGCACTAAACTTTGTCAGTTAGTCATCTGCCACACTTCACTAGGAGTATGAGTTGTGGATTGCTGGTCCTCATAGATCTTGTGGCTGTACCCCATTCTATGTTATTACCAGACCAGACAGTCCATGTCATTATTCTTCATATACAGAAGGATTTTTTTTTTTTTTTATTGGCCTATACTTTGCTTTCTCTTTAATCTGAATAATTTACATTGAATACCCTTTAAAGCACTACTCCAGCAATATTTATTATGTCATCACTCTGTAGTATAAGGCATACTAATGAATAATGCACTTATTTACCTGGAACAGCAATCACTTTATTTCATCTCTGAACAGTTCCCCTGTCCGGTCATGTGATCGACTGACTGACCTACCAATTCACACACTAGCTGGAAGGCCTTAATTGCTGTAGATGTAGCAGCCTTTAAGATTAATTCTGGCACATTACTGGTGCAAGCAAGATGTCAGAAGTCATTGAAATGAATTATTGACCAGAGTATTCCTCTTCCTGACCCCCCCCCCACACACACACACACACACACATACACATACACATACACTTGCCCTATTGCTTCTGCCTACAGGGAAAAAAATCATTGGTGACAAAAAAGAGAAAAAGTATATCGTTATGGGTCTCCAACCACTATTAGCGGCATTGGCAGTACTATGATTTTACACTCTATTGTGACAAAGTAATGTCACTGTACAGGGAGAAAAATAATAAAAAAAAGATCATAGTGGAGCGGTGAGGCTATTGGTCACCGCTATCTCATTGTGATTCATCCCTTTGGACATTCAAATTCAATGGTCTAATCACTGAGTTGAAATCACTGGCCCCATTAATGATTTCACACTCTATTGTGACACAGTGAAGTCATAATAAGTACAGATGAGCGAACAGTAAAATGTTTGAGGTTCGATATTCATTTCGAGTAGCCCCTCAATATTCGACTACTCGAATCAAATATCGAACCCTATTATAGTCTATGGGGGGAAAATGCTTGTTTCAGGGGTAGGCAACATTCAATCAAATTATACTTACCAAGTCCACGAGTGAGGGTTGGGCTGGATCCTCCGAGAAGTCTCCTCCTGGATCCTCCGAAAAGTTCAATGCAGAACCAGCATTGATTGGCCGAATGCTATACAGTCGGCCAATCAACGCTGGTTCTTCTCCTACCTTTAGAAGTCTTCTCCGTGCAGCTTCCCCACGGCATCTTCCAGCTCTTCATTCACTCTGCCAGGCATCGGGCCTGGGCAGAGCCGACTGTGCATGCCTGCACTACAAGCGGACATGCGCAGTCGGCTCTGCCAAGGCCCGTTGCCTGGCAGAGTGAATTCAGAGCCGGAAGACGCCGCGGGGAAGCTGCACGGAGAAGACTTCTAAAGGTAGGAGAAGAACCAGCATTGATTAGCCGACTGTATAGCATTCGGCCAATCAATGCTGGTTCTGCATTGAACTTTTACATTTGAATATCGAGTGGTACTCAATCGAGTACGAGTATTTCGAATACCGTAGTATTCGATCGAATACCTACTCGATCGAGTACTACTCGCTCATCTCTAATAATAAGTGGATATTTATAACATTGGGGGACAGTATAGATAATAAGAAAAAAATCATAGTGGAGCTGCGGGGCTATTAATTGCTGCAACCACCCTATGATTTGGCCCTTTGGATATCTGAATTCAATAAAGGCATTGGTAATTCATTATTTGGACCATTTGAAGTTAGCATCAAAGCCCTGAATTTGGCACTGGTTTCAAATGTCCAAAGGGCCAAATCAAAGAAGTGCTGTGACAGCCTCCTGTTTTTCTTTTTTAACACTGCCCCAGAGGGTGGGAACAGAGTCGACAAGCTTGCAATGCAAATGTACGCAGTTCAACATTGTAGGTTGATCATAGTAGCATGATCCCCCTGTGACGGTTAACTATGCTACATCTATCTGTGAATCTATGAGAGCTTAACATTTAGGCTTTCGTAAATTCACATGAAAAAGTGACTTCCAAATGGTGTATGAATCTCAAGGTCAATCTGCTAGGGGAAAATGTTTGGAGGCTAAATAAAGTGAATAATGTACCTGGTGAGTAAATGCATTAACTTTACAATAATATTCCCTGTACTACAGGGCTTAGGCATAATATATTGCTGAAATGGTGCTTTCTCTGTCTCTGTTTATTTGTTGCTCCCAGCAGTGTGATTGAGGGAGGGTAAGGAGAGGTCTTTATGCAGCAGCTAAGAAGGTCTCCTAATTCCTTCGGTGTCCTGCTTTCAGCTTAAGAATCTGACAGCTTCTTGACAGTCATTGTCCCCATAAAAGTGTGTAATCCACCAATGTTCCAATAATAGTCTGTGAGCAAAAGGTATCCTATTGCAGCATTGTATACATATATTTCTCCATAACTGCATGTCCCCATGACCGTTGTCAGGGTCTGAGGTTGCTAGGTGGGGTGGCATAGACACAAAAGTCTAGTTTCTTTTAGTCCAAAACACAGCTATAGTTTATTTTCACTCAAAAGGTAGTGCAGCAACAAAAGGAAACAATACGAAAATAAATCCCTGCCCGGCTTGGCTCTAACTAAACACGGAATAGATTACCTTACCTAGAATACCATAAATTCAAAAGCTAGTTGAATCACTAAGGACAGAGCTCCAAAAAAATATGACCTCTTTCTTTGGCTCTCCAGTCAAACTCTGCCCCCAGTCTGCTGCTGGAGCTGGCTTCCTAAGCCTCCTTGACGAGGAGACTCTCTGCAGCTGAGTCGCTGCCAGAACATCCCCAAAGTGTGGACTGGAAGGGGGGTGGAATGACAGGTCCCACTACCAACCTACCTGCCATTCCTAAAAATCCAGCCCAGTAACCGGAACTTTGAAATAACCCTGAGCAGACAGAATTATCTGCTGAGAAACATTCTTTCTGGAGTTTTCTCATCTCACCCACCTTAGTAGTCTGGGTGAGATGTACACCCCCTCCATTACCTGGCTGGCCATCGGATTACACCATGTAGACCACAAATGTCCTCCTGATAAGTGTTTCCCCATAATCACAACTGCAATTGACACCATTGATATATTATTGACTTATCCTATTTGACATTTTAGCCATCATTTCATTTGAAAGATTTTATTATTCTCTTCTAACAAAAACATAGACGCATTCTAAATATATGGATAGTTAAACATCAATCCTTGTTCTTTTTACCTAAAATGTAAATAAGGATTTTACTCGTTTTTATATCCTCTCATCTGTTAAAAAAGTATAAGAACAAAAACATGTAGATATTTCCATATGAAAGCCTAGATTATTAAACATTAACGGTTTTGCTAACAGTATTTCATCTACCACATCATATTTTAGAAGATAAGATAAAATAATTGTTTCACTTTGCGGGCCAGACTCAGTGGAACCCTCATTTGTCATAGAGCTGTAACTTGGTTAAATGTCAATTGAACACAAATATTTTACCAAGGAAAGAATATGGTGTCGGAACAAAGCAAGGATAATGTTATACGAAAAAATGTTTCTTATATTTTAGCAAATTCCTGTAGGAAAATATGCTTAACTTTTACAATTGTACTATCTTCTCTGCGTTAAGATAGATTGTGCAATAAAACTTAGATAAAATCCGGTAAAGCTTAAATCACCATGTTGTGAAAACTCTGCTATTTGGCCACAGTGGATATGCCACTGCAAAAATTGTGGCATTTTAAAGTACCTGCAAAGTGGATGGAATTCTAGCTAATCCTTTCCACACATTACAGAAAAATATCTGCAGCAGAAATTCTGTGATATCTAAAATTATTGCGCTTTTGTAAATCACAGCATGTCAATTATACCTACAGAAATGCTGAAGTTTTCCGTAATGGTACAATAGAAGCAAAAAGTCTGTGGAGCAAAACTCTCCAAAAACACTGAAAAAATGTGAAGCGCTTCGGCCAAAGTCTTTTCAGCTGCAGCTTGATTTATGGGGCCTTTACCGAAATATGTTTTTTGGGCTAAAAACATTGAGGAGTTACCATATTAATAGATCATTATTATCTGATAGGTTGGATCCGAGACCCAACACCTCCATAGATTAGATGTATTCAGCTAATGTATAGTAAATAGAGCAGGAAGTAGTGAGCTCTGTTCTCCAGCTACGTTATTGGAAATGTATTACAATTGTTTTAAAAGGTATGGTAGTGGAAACAACTATATCAGAAATTGATCAGAATCAGAGGCCTGTGCTTTGTACTTTTTAGATATCACCAACTTTACTAATCAGTTGTTTTATTTGACTTTTCAGGATAAGTTACTGGCAGTACATGCAGAGTGACACTACTTTTGTAATTTTTGCCGTTTTTTCATCTGCAGGCTCTATCTGTAGTTTGTATTTCTCTCTGACCTGGTGAGACTAGCTGTCAAATGTCATAGTTTTGTCAAAGCCCGACAACCGTGGTACTAAATGTTGCTAGAACTACTATTGAAATGGGGTAGTAAGCTGTACCTAGTGCTACGACGGCTGACTAGGCCCTGCCTGAGGGTGTTGGTCAGCTGTTCCCGATCTAAGCTCGGTCCCGACAACTACTAGCTCTCTAAACGTGAAGTCCTAACAGACAGGTAGGATGAGAGCTGAAAGAAGCTAGGGACTGGGAAACTAAAGGTGGTCACCAATAGCGAAAGGATTAGTGCATCTGCAAACAGTACAAGCTAGGATGGGACGTACTGGAGAACTAACAGGTGCACGACCACTAAATACACAACAGAAAATGAGGAGAGGAAGAGTGGAGTAGTGAGGAAAGGGTATCACAGGACAGGGGCACCAGCTCAAATCCCCAGACAAACACCACCAAAAAACACCCCTCCATTTTATAAATAGCTCAAATGCTGACATCAAACTGTCAAACTGTACACAATGAAGAGGAGCATCTGCTCTATAACTGTATAACTCTATCACTCAGAAACAGATGTATTCATATACTTTGATTGTGATAGAACGCTCCTATTGAGCTCATTCAGCATCAGCCTAAGTCCATGTATCTGCTGATATATTTCTCACTTCCGTCTCCATAAATTTATATAGACATGTGTAATCTAAATTATCTGACCTGCAGTCCATTTTGATAAAGATGTGGCAAATTTTCAGAGTCAATATCACCCCAGTAAGAGTTAAAAAAGCATTTTTCTCTGATAACATATTAAAGAAAGTTTTCTTTAATAACCAGTACTATTCAATTATACAAAAAGTGTTGAAATAGTGTCTTTTCAATTCTATTTTAAAAAAGTATAAAACTTTTTTTTGTAATATACAATTTTGCAGATGTTATAAGACTAGGGTGTAATATGTCAGTCTTAATAAGCTCCTGCACTGGCATGAAATGAACTTATTATGCGATATGTCCCTAAATAAATTTTATACATGGTAGAGATATCTGAGCTCCAGAACCTATTTCCTAGCTGCTAGCATAGATGTCTGGTGTTACTTATTCAAAGTTTGTGGGGTAACTAATTGCAAATGTTTCAGACCATGAGGAGTTGTTCCTTATTTCCTAGTTCTGTCTGAATTGTTCCCCAAAAAAATTGCAAGGCTCTGCAAGGACTTGAGTCTTGGTATTTATGTGGATGTCTATCACATGTATCATCTAACCAAACACTGTTGCAAATCAAGTATATTGTATGAGCCTTCCACACTACAAAAGTTGTACAAAATGGTGACAATAGTGACAATGGTGAACCTCACAAAGAGGTTAAGGTGTTGAATTGGCCTCTCATTTCAATTGATCATCTGTGGGATATACTGGAAAAACAAGTCATATTCATAGAGGCTCCACATTGTAACTTACATGACTTAACGTGTACCTGTCCCAATTAGGATTCGGTATGATCTGCAAGCAGCATGTTGGAAAGCAAAAGGAGCCGTAAAGATTGACATATAGGATATAAGCTGAAAATCCTTTAAAGTGAATCTATCGTCATGAAAATGCAACATATGGGCAACATGTTATAGAGAAGGAGGAGCTGAGAAGACTGATATATAGAAAAGATTCAGTATATATTCTGAATTTATATATTTGCTCTTTTTATGCTTATAAACATAATCTATTCATAGAGACAGCCCTTCAGTGATTGACAGCTGTCTCTGTATGCAGAGTCATAGAGTGGAGGCTGTCACTGGAAGTGTAATGTCATCTGAGACACCCAAAACATCTATATATAATAAACTGGGTAGTTTGTTAAATATTCCACACAGTTTATTACTTGGAAGATGCTGTGTGAGATGCTGTACGCTGCTTGTCTTTATGTAGTGCAGTGAGTGTACTAGGCCATAGACTACTTTTGTGGTTGGTGCTCCAGGGAATTCACCTGCTACCTAATGGGCCAGTCCGAGACCTGTATGGACTGGTTATCTCTGGATTTACTTCCAGGGGTAACAGAGACACTGATAAAGCACTGTTGTAACCCTTATCAGGGTTCAGCAGCTGAGAGAACTTTGCAAAGTTAGCAGATTACTTAATTTGCCATCAATCACAATGAAGAGAACAGGTGGCCCTGGACAGAGGCCACCAACTTGGCAAGCGTTGCTAGATATCAGAGGTGAAATAAAACCTAGGCAAGGAGCTGTAACTGTAACTGTAATTCAGCTGTATCTGACAAATGGAGCAATATACTGTAGATAAAGCAATCTATTGGGTAAGACACTTTGGTTAGTGTCTCAACTTTAACTCCTGGAGATTGGAATAGCACTTCAAACTCTCTTACATCTGGATATGCATGATACCTGATTTTTGTAGAATGGTCTTTTCTTTTTCAATCTGATATACCTCTCACCAACTTAATATTGTAGATGCAAATTAAATGTAGAATAATTTACAATGAATTGCCTTTGCAGTACTTGTTTTCTAGTAAGCATGAAGAAAAAAATTCTGTCGACTGTTGTACCTTTTGCATGAGTCTTATTTGCTCTGTATACAGAGGTAGCAGCTGTCTGTCTAAGGGTGTGTGCACATAGCTGCATTACAGATCCATGAGATATGGTTTTGTAATATGATGTCCATAGCCTTCTATAGTCTTTTACCATATGTTCTACTTGCTGTTATAAGGCAGAATTTTGTATTGTGTGAGAATCTACAAGGCATATATTGTGCAGTTCTCCATCACATACTATTAGAGATGAGCGAACACTAAAATGTCCGAGGTTTGAAATCCGATTTGAACAGCCGTACACTGTTCGACTGTTCGAACGGATTTCGAACACTATTATGGTCTATGGGGGGAAATGCTCGTTTCAGGGGTACGCAAAATTCGATAAAATTATACTTACCAAGTCCACGAGTGACGGTCGGGCTGGATTCTCCTTAAAGTCTTCTCCCGGCGCAGCGTCCCCGCGGCGTCTTCCAGCTGGAATTCACTCTGTCTAGGCATCAGGGCCCAGGCAGAGCCAACTGCGCATGCGCGGTCATGCGCAGTCGGCTCTACCCGGCCTGACGCCTGAGCAGAGCCGACTGCGCATGCGAGGGCATGTCCGCGCATGCGCAGTCGGCTCTGCCTAGGCCGGATGCCTAGGCAGAGTGAATTCCAGCCAGAAGACGCCGCGGGGACGCTGCACGGAGAAGACTTTTAAAGGTAAGAGAAGAACCAGCATTGATTGGCAGAATGTATAGCATTCTGCCAATCAACGCTGTTTCTGTATCGAACCTTAAACTTCGAACAGCTAGTAGTGTTCGATCGACTACAAGTATTTCGAATACCGTAGTATTCGATCGAACACCTACTCGATCGAAAACTACTCGCTCATCTCTACATACTATATTAAGGAGATATAATATTGTTCTAGGGGAATCCAGTGTCTTAACAAGGTACCCTATACTTATGAGTTCATAGACCCATAGGGACAGTTTTGCCATATAATTGTGAAGGATGCCTTTTTTGTTAGACTTATATAACAGCTATACATAAAGATAATTTATAAGCAGTCTCCCTTTAAATCTTTATTTTATTTTATTAGAATTTAGTATTAAAACTCAATCAGAGCAGATTTTGGTGGTGCACCGCAAAATATGAATAGCAAGTGTAATCTATGGTATTCACGCAAAGCGTTTAGTCGTGTGAGTTTTTAGTACAGCATGCACATTAAATCCTGCATTGTTACACTGAGCTGCAGCTAAGGAGCTACTGTCACAATCTCGTAAACTATTTGCTTGACAAAGCTCACAGGGCTGCTAAATAAAATGTGCATGTAATGCTTTTACATTGAAAAGATAGGTAGGAATATTCTCCTAGCAGGGCAAGCAGGATTAGAGACATGAAATGGATGTTTTGCGGTTGTTGAAGGGGAATGAGTTTGTTTAGCCATTTTCATGCTTTGACTTGCTAAGGTAGATATTTTCCCTTAAGATTCCCTTATTTCTTTTGCCTCTCCAGATGAATTGGAAGGCTGCAATCTTTTTATATATATAATTTATAAACTTATAAACTTTATATTTATAACTATATAAAAGGTAACATCTGAAAAATATAGAGGATCTTTGGTAATAACTAGAGATGAGCGAACACTAAAATGTTTGAGGTTCGAAGTTCGATTCGAACAGCCGCTCAATGTTCGTGTGTTCGAACGGGTTTCGAACCCCATTATAGTCTATGGGGAACAGATACTCGTTAAGGGGGAAACCCAAATCCGTGTCTGGAGGGTCACCAAGTCCACTATGACACCCCAGGAAATGATGCCAACACCTCTGGAATGACACTGGGACAGCAGGGGAAGCATGTCTGGGGGCATCTAACACACCAAAGACCCTCTATTACCCCAACATCACAGTCTAACAACTACACACTTTACACATTCATAAAAACCTCTATCAAAGTGGGAAAATACCTGGAAACCTTCTTTACTCCCCAAATGGATGGACACAAACCCCAATTTAAGCTCAACAAACAGTAACAACCACCCCTTTAAATCACGTTCCCCATGACAACCACAAATGGAATAGGCAATGGGAATTCCAAAAGCCCTCACCCTTAACTGTCATTTTGAGTGTGTGTGTGTGTGTGTGTGTGTGTGTGATGTGGTAAGACCTTCCAAAATTCACTTTTCTAGCCCTTAACATGAGCCCTTCCAAACAAAGTTACAGGACCTTAAGCTGAGCTACCAGCAGAGATTGAGGCCCTTGGCATGAGTAGAGCCTTGCACCAGCAGTGTTTTTGGCACTTAGGGTGAGTTGAGCCTTGTACCAGCGTGTGTCCCTTAACATCAGGCGGGCCCTAAGTTCTGCGCTTTGCACAAAAGTTCCACATTAACTAGGCTGAATGGTACAAAGATTAGTAGGCCCGAGAACCAGGAACAGGTCTTGCAATGGCTGTCGGATAACGCTTAAAGCACATTGTCCACCAGCCAGTCAGCCTCTACCTCCTCTTACCCAACAGTCTTGTCCTCCTTCCACCCAAAATTCCCAATCTTCCCAGAACAATAACCCCAACTGTCCCTGCTCCCCAGAGCTGTTCTCCCTTCCTTTGACTGTACCGCAACCTGCCCCTCCATTTCGCGATTCCACGGACCTAACAGACGAGTATCTGTGTCCAGATGCTCAAACACTAGAGTCTCCTCCATTCCATCTCCGGTCGATTTGGTGGCGGATGACCAGCAACCCACCCTCATCGACGACGATGAGACGCAGTTGCTGTCAGGGCAGCCAGTTGACATGCGCATTGTGCAGGAGGAGGAGGCGAGACAGGAGTTGGAAGAGGAGGTGGTGGACGACGAGGATACCGACCCCACCTGGACAAGGCGGATGTCAAGCTGGGAAAGTAGTGTGGATGTTGAGGCAGGTGCAGCACCAAAAAGGGTAGCTAGAGGCAGAGACATGTTCAGAGGCAGAGGTCAGCTGCTTTGCCGAAGCCAGGCCAGACCCGGAATGTCCGAAGATGTTCCCTTTTGTACCCAGCCCAGAAAAACTCCCCCATCGAGGGCACGTTTCTTGAAGGTGTAGAGTTTTTTCAAGGAATGCGCCGAGGACAGATATAGTGTCGTCTACACAATTTGCCTCTCGAAATCAAGTAGGGGCCCTGAGAAGAGCAACCTGTCCACCACTTCAATGCACCATCATTTGGAATCCAAGCAATGGAATCCGTGGAAGGCAGCAACGGCAGGACAAACGTCGCCCGCCGTTCATGCCACTGCCTCTGCTCACAGTGCTGGCGATGCACTCCAGAGGACGAGCCAGGACATCACTTCATCTGCCTCCGCCACTTTGTTGACTACTCCCTCATCCTCCCCTGTTTCTGTCTTATCTCCTTCTCCTGCACCATCAAAGGCACCATCAGGCGCTTCTTTATAACAACCCACCATCTCTCAGACATTGGAGCACCGGCAGAAATACACCGCTAACCACCCACCCACGCAAGCCTAGAACGTCAACATCGCTAAACTGCTGGCCCAGAAGAGGTTGGCGTTTCGGCTTGTTGAAACTCCCGCCTTCCCGGACCTGATGGCAACTGTGGCACCTCACTATGCCGTCCCTAGCCGTCACAACTTCTCCCGGTGTGGCGTCCCCGCCTTGCACTAGCACGTGTCACTCAACATCAGGTGGGCCCTTAGTTCCGCGCTTTGCTGCAAGGTCCACTTGACCACCGACACTTGGACAAGCGCCTGTGGTCAGGGATGCTGCTTATCTTTAAGGACAGGCAGGGTGAATGTGGTGGAGTCTGGTCCCGGGGTGCAAACTGAGGTACCCTATCTCCTCTCCCAGGCCAAAATTCATGGCAGGAATAGACTGAAACCCTACGACGCTGCAACCTCCACCCCAGCTACTAGCGGAAAACACTGTAACACTGGCGTGGGGAGATGTCAGAAGGCCATGCTGAAACTGATCAGCTTGGGGGACAGACAGCACAGTGCCTCCGAGGTCAGGGATGCCATCCTGGCTGAGATGGCATTTTTTTTCCCTGCTACACTTGGGGCCTGGCATTTTTACGCCTGTGATAATGGCTGGAACCTGGTAGCGGCTCTGGAGCTTGCCAGCCTCCAACACGTTCCATGTTTGGCCCACGTCTAACCTAGTGGTGCAAAGTTTTTTGAAAACATACCCAAATGTACCGAAGCTACTGTTGAAAATGCGGTGCTTGTGCGCCCACTGTTGCAAGTGCACAGGAGTCGCTGCTAGCCTAAAAACACTCTAGCAAGGCCTACATCTGTCCAAACACAGGCTGTTGTCCGTCATTCACACACGCTGAAACCCTACAATACCATATCTTGAGCAGGGTGTGTGAGCTGCACAGACCTTTGATGGAGTTCCATCTACAAAACCCAAGGGTTCCTCAAAGTCAGCTCCCAAAGTTTCTGCACCATGAGTTTCCAGGGGTGGCAGAGTTATGGCTAGGGGCAGAGGCATGGATAGGGATGATGTCTAGGGGCAAAAGCAGTGTGGATGTGGAGGCAAGCTAAGCAGGAAAAACTGGGGGTACAAGCTAAGGCATGGACTGGGGTGATGTCTAGGGGCAAAAGCAGTGTGGATGTGGAGGCAAGCTAAGCAGGAAAAACTGGGGGTACAAGCTAAGGCATGGACTGGGGTGATGTCTAGGGGCAAAAGCAGTGTGGATGTGGAGGCAAGCTAAGCAGGAAAAACTGGGGGTACAAGCTAAGGCATGGACTGGGGTGATGTCTAGGGGCAAAAGCAGTGTGGATGTGGAGGCAAGCTAAGCAGGAAAAACTGGGGGTACAAGCTAAGGCATGGACTGGGGTGATGTCTAGGGGCAAAAGCAGTGTGGATGTGGAGGCAAGCTAAGCAGGAAAAACTGGGGGTACAAGCTAAGGCATGGACTGGGGTGATGTCTAGGGGCAAAAGCAGTGTGGATGTGGAGGCAAGCAAAGCAGGGAAAATGGTGGCTAGAGGCAAAGGGATGTCCATAGGCAGCAAGGGCAAAGATGCAAAACTCTCCCCTGTTTCAAGAATTTTCCTGACTTGTCTCCCCACAAAACATTCCTGGGAGGAGGGCTGAAACACCACCCTCCTCCTCCTCCGCTGTTAGATTGACCCCAGCTACGAGCTGAAAACGCTGCAACACTGGTGTAGGGAGACGTCAGCAGGCTGGGCTGAAGCTCATCAGCTTGGGAGACGGACAGCACACTGCCTCTGAGGTCAGTGATGCCATCCTGGATGAGATGGCAATTTGTTTATCCCCGCTGCCCCTGGGGCCAGGCTTTTTTGTCTTGTTGGAGGGCTCTGGAGCTTGCCAGCCTCCAACACGTTCCATGCCTGGCCCACGTGTTCAATGTAGTGGTGCAATGATTTTTAAAAACATACCCCAAATTAGCTGAGCTAAGGGTGAAAGTGCGGCACTTGGACACCCACTTTCCCAAGTCTACAGTACCTGGAGCTAGCCGCAATACACTCCAGCAAGGCCTACATCTGCCTGAAGCACCTACTGTTGTGCGAGGTCACCACACGATCTAACCCTAGATACCGTATGTTGAGCAGGGTGTGTGAGCAGCAGAGACCTTTGATGGAGTACCAGCTACAAAACCCAAGGGTTCCTCAGAGTCAGCTCCCTCACTTTCTGCACCATGAGTTTCCATGGGTGGCAGACTTATGGCTAGAGGCACAGGCATGGATAGGGGTGATGTGTAGGGGCAAAAGCAGTGTGGATGTGGAGGCAAGCTAAGCAGCAAAAACTGGGGGTACAAGCAGCCGGTGGCATCATCACTGACAAGCACAGCTGTCTGTCAGCTGACAGGCTGACTTTCACCAAAATGAACAGACAATGGATAGACTCATCATATACATGTCAGTTACATGACAAATTTAGTGCAATTTGCAAGTCCAAGATGGGTTGGAGATCTGCAGAGAGGAATCTCACCACCTCTTGCGGGTGCCATCATTTGGAAGGCAAGCCCTGGGCTCAGTGGGTGAGAGCAAGCGCAGGGTAATCGTCGTTTGGCCTGGCGGCCACTGCCTCTCCCACTGTTGACAGGGCTGGCGCTGCAGTCCAGACCAGCAGCCAGGACACCTCCACATCTGCCTCTGACACTTTGGGGAGTTCACCCTCATCCTCACCTTTTCCTGCCATTTCTCCTTTTGCCCGCGCCATCATGCGCCTCTTCTCAGCAACTCCCCATCTCCCAAGCCTTTCATTTCATGCTAAAGTACAGCGCAACCCACCCACATGCCCAAGGCTTCAACGGCCTCATCTCAAGAAATCTGGCCCAGGAGATGTTGGAATCCCGGCTGGGGGACACTCTGCCCTTTTTGGGCAGAGTGTCTACTGCGCCACCGCACTGTGCCGTCCACACCAGCACTTTCCCCCAAACATGAGGTGGTCCCTAAATTCAGCGCTTAGCCCTAAAGTTCCACGTGACCAGTTACGAATGGACAAGTGCATGCGGACAGGGACGCTACCTTTCAATTTTGGCACAGTGGTTGAATGTAGTTGAGGCGTGGACCGGGTCGCAAAATGTGGTGGCCTGACTTGTCTCCCCACACAACATTCCTGGGAGGAGGGCTGAAACACCACCCTCCTCCGCTGTTAAATTGACCCCAGCTACAAGCTGGAAACGCTGCAACACTGGTGTAGGAAGACGTCAGCGGGCCGTGCTGAAGCTCATCAGCTTGGGGGCCAGACAGCACACTGCCTACAAAGTGAGTCATGCCATCCTCGATGAGATGGCAATGTGGTTTTTGCCACTGCACCTGGGCCCAGGCATGTTGTCATGTGTGATAATGGCCGTAACCTGGGATCGGCTCTGTAGCTTGGCAGCCTGCAACATATTTCATGCCTGGGCCACGTTTTTAACTCATTGCTGCTAATCTTTTGAAAAAGGTACCCCAATGTTCCTGAGCTACTGGTGAAAGTGTGGCGCTTGTGCGGATAGTTTTTAAAGTCTATAGTTGCCGCTGCTAGCCTCTATTCACTCCTACAACGCCTGTACCTGCTGGAACAACGGCTGTTGTGCGACGTCTCCACACTGCTGGCACTAAACATATCATGTGTTGAGCAGAGTGTGTGAACAGCACAGACCTTTGATGTAGTTCCAACTCCAAAACCCTCGGGTTCGTCAAAGTCAACTCCCTCAGTTGCTCAACCATGAGTGGCCATGGGTGGCAGACTTATGTGAAATCCCATCCCATCCATTGCACTGGACACGAAACATTAGCATGCGCTTAGCACAACTTCGGATATGGCAGCTGCGTTAAGCAGGGTGCAGGGTACAACACAGACCAGGCCCGAGCACCAGGAACAGGTGTTAGAAATACTGCAGCATCCGCCATTTCCTTCCAATTTTGGTGTTTTGGACCCGCCACCGACTTGTCTGGACCTAAGTGGGGATCATGAGACACAGTTGCCATCAGGGCAAGCTGTGGTCATGTGCGGTTTGCAGTAATGGGGCCAGTGCGCAATTGGAAGAGGAGTTGGTGGATGACGAGGCCACCGACCCCACATGGACAGGGGTGATGTCTAGGGGCTAAAGCAGTGTAGATGTAGAGGGAAGCTAAATCAACAAAAAACCTGGGTAGAAGCAAAGGCATAAACTGGGGTGATGTTTAGGGGCTAAAGCAGTGTAGATGTGGAGGGAAGCTAATTCAACAAAAAAAAAAAAAACAGGGTAGAAGCAAAGGCATAAACTGGGGTGATGTTTAGGGGCTAAAGCAGTGTAGATGTGGAGGGAAGCTAATTCAACAAAAAAAAAAAACAGGGTAGAAGCAAAGGCATAAACTGAGGTGATGTTTAGGGGCTAAAGCAGTGTAGATGTGGAGGGAAGCTAATTCAACAAAAAAAAAGGGTAGAAGCAAAGGCATAAACTGGGGTGATGTTTAGGGGCTAAAGCAGTGTAGATGTGGAGGGAAGGTAATTCAACAAAACAAAACAGGGTAGAAACAAAGGCATAAACTGGGGTGATGTTTAGGGGTGAAAGCAGTGTAGATGTGGAGGGAAGCTAAGCAGCAAAAACAGTGGGTAGAAGCAAAGGCATGCAAAACTCTACCCTGTTGGAAGACTTATTCCTAGGTCTGGAACACGTTAATGGCCCCCCTGGACAAATTACTGCCACTCAGGGGCCTAGTGTCACCAGGAGGGACAAGTATAGGCGCATGTTGTGGGAATACCTGGCCGACACCAGCTCTGTCCTCTCCGATCCCTCTGTGCTCTACAGCCTACACTTATTTTCTCATCTTTTTTTCTGCACTGCACATCTCTTGCCTGCTTCCTTTGGGATCTTACAAGTGGTGGTCCACTTCCACAGATGGTAACTTCAGTGCTGGAGTTGCCAATAGACAGTGTAACGGGAGTAGCTGAGGGATCGCTGTCTTAACCACTTTTTGGCACAAAATTAACTTCCAAAGCCAAATATGGTGCAAGTATATGATGCAAGGACACCTACACACCTATCTCTGACACATTGGGGAGTTCACCCTCATGCGCCCTTTTGGCCTGCACCATCATGCGCCTCTTCCCAGCCACTCCACATTTCCCAAGCTTTTCATTGCAGGCAGAAGTACAACACAACCCACCCCCATGCCCAAGCCTTTAACAGCCTCATCGATAAACTGCTGGCCCTGGAGATGTTGGTGTTTGTTTATGCTTCTGGAGACCCAGGCCTTCCGTCAGCAGATGGCAGCTGGGGCACCTCCCTATGCTGGGCCTAGCCGTTACTACTTCTCTTGGTGTGCAGTCCCTGCCTTGCGCCTGCATGTGTCCCATAACATCAGTCAGGCCCAGAGCTCTGCGCTTTGCTGCAAGGTCCACTTGACCACAGACACATGGACAAGCGCCTGTGGTCAGGGATGCTGCAGTGCTTATCTTTAATGACAGGCAGGGTGAATGTGGTGGAGTCTGGTCCCCGGGTGCAAACTGGGGTGGCCTATCTCCTCTCCCAGGCCAAAATTCATGGCAGGAGTAGACTGAAACCCTACGATGCTGCAACCTCCACCCCAGCTACTAGCGGAAAACACTGTAACACTGGCGTGGGGAGATGTCAGCAGGCCATGCTGAAACTGATCAGCTTGGGGGACAGACAGCACAGTGCCTCCGAGGTCAGGGATGCCATCCTGGCTGAGATGGCATTTTTTTTCCCTGCTACACCTGGGGCCTGGCATTTTTGCGCCTGTGATAATGGCTGGAACCTGGTAGCAGATCTGGAGCTTGCCAGACTCAAACACGGTCCACGCATGGCCCACGTTTTCCAACTTGTTGGTGCCATGTTTCTTTGATACCTACACCATTGTGCCTGATATACAGGTCAAAGTGGGGCCATTTTCGTAAGTGAGAACTAGCCTCTGCTAGGCAGAAAACATTCAGCGCACACTCCTCTCATCTTCGCACCGTTGGCTGGCGGAGGAAGACGAGGGGGTTGGAGTGGCATCTGATGTCCCTGTCCCACACGAGGCTAGAGGGTGCACTTCAGTGCATCCCATTGCTTCACCACAAATGGTGTGAAGGGGAGTGGAAAATGGAGGAAATGGAGAGTGACCCTTACAGTTGGGGCCAGCAAAGGCATGCCAAGTAACACAATGGCACACATGGCTGACTTCATCTTGGGTTGCTTTTCAACACATATTTCACATCATGAAGAACAAATAATACTGGATTTTTACAAGCCTCGAACCCCGGTCTAGGTCTAATGTCTGTTCCTTTCTTATATTAGGGGAGAGGGAAAAAAAATTACTTCAGTGATACGTTTAGCGTACATAGACTGACTATTAATGTGTATCCCACTTAGTGTTGTTAGGGTTACACACCGTCACAACCTGGCTAAAGCTTCTATAGCTGTTAATAAAGTCAACATAACTTTACGGTATCCAAAAAGACAGCTAGTACCGACAGAGAGCAAGACAAATGTCAACCAAAGCTGTGAGCTTTGAACACCCACAGTGACTTTGGCGTCATCATCATTATAAGGGAGTGGGTGGTAATAAATAACTTGGCAGTGCCTAAAACCCAAAAAGCTTATACAACTATATTTACATTAAGATACACAAATGACACTTTTCAGTAGCATGTCATGAGACAAGCTGATAAGCTCTTCCTTTGTGCAGTGCTATTTGAAAGTTAAACGCTGCCTTTATTTTAATTCTGGAGAAGGTACAGACATTAGATTTAGAACATGTTGTCTTCATTGTCCAAATCCTCTATATAGGTAACGTGTTTATCGGGCCGAGCTGTCTGGGAACGAGCTGGTGCAGCACTGACAACCTGGGTGAATATGGCAAGAGCCTGAGATGTAGGGTGAATGAATCCCCAAATTATTTGTGGAATTCCCAGTGAGACAATAGCACTATATACCAGTAGCAAAAATTGTGGGTGCACGTAACCCCAATATATTCTTTGAATTCCCAGTGAGACAATGGCACTATATACCAGTAGCAAAAATTGTGGGTGCACGTAACCCCCATATATTCTTTGAATTCCCAGTGAGACAATGGCACTATATACCAGTAGCAAAAATTGTGGGTGCACGTAACCCCAATATATTCTTTGAATTCCCAGTGAGACAATGGCACTATATACCAGTAGCAAAAATTGTGGGTGCACGTAACCCCCATATATTCTTTGAATTCCCAGTCAGGCAATGGCACTATATACCAGTAGCAAAAATTGTGGGTGCACGTAACCCCAATATATTCTTTGAATTACCAGTCAGAAACTGGAACTATATAGCAGTAGCAAAAATTGTGGGTGCACATAACCCCCATATATTCTTTGAATTCCCAGTGAGACAATGGCACTATATACCAGTAGCAAAAATTGTGGGTGCACGTAACCCCAATATATTCTTTGAATTCCCAGTGAGACAATGGCACTATATACCAGTAGCAAAAATTGTGGGTACACGTAACCCCCATATATTCTTTGAATTCCCAGTCAGACAATGGCACTATATACCAGTAGCAAAAATTGTGGGTGCACGTAACCCCAATATATTCTTTGAATTCCCAGTGAGACAATGGCACTATATACCAGTAGCAAAAATTGTGGGTGCACGTAACCCCCATATATTCTTTGAATTCCCAGTCAGGCAATGGCACTATATACCAGTAGCAAAAATTGTGGGTGCACGTAACCCCAATATATTCTTTGAATTACCAGTCAGAAACTGGAACTATATAGCAGTAGCAAAAATTGTGGGTGCACATAACCCCCATATATTCTTTGAATTCCCAGTGAGACAATGGCACTATATACCAGTAGCAAAAATTGTGGGTGCACGTAACCCCAATATATTCTTTGAATTCCCAGTGAGACAATGGCACTATATACCAGTAGCAAAAATTGTGGGTGCACGTAACCCCCATATATTCTTTGAATTCCCAGTGAGACAATGGCACTATATACCAGTAGCAAAAATTGTGGGTGCACGTAACCCCAATATATTCTTTGAATTCCCAGTGAGACAATGGCACTATATACCAGTAGCAAAAATTGTGGGTGCACGTAACCCCAATATATTCTTTGAATTCCCAGTGAGACAATGGCACTATATACCAGTAGCAAAAATTGTGGGTGCACGTAACCCCAATATATTCTTTGAATTACCAGTCAGAAACTGGAACTATATAGCAGTAGCAAAAATTGTGGGTGCACATAACCCCCATATATTCTTTGAATTCCCAGTGAGACAATGGCACTATATACCAGTAGCAAAAATTGTGGGTGCACGTAACCCCCATATATTCTTTGAATTCCCAGTCAGACAATGGCACTATATACCAGTAGCAAAAATTGTGGGTGCACGTAACCCCAATATATTCTTTGAATTCCCAGTGAGACAATGGCACTATATACCAGTAGCAAAAATTGTGGGTGCACGTAACCCCAATATATTCTTTGAATTCCCAGTCAGACAATGGCACTATATACCAGTAGCAAAAATTGTGGGTGTATATAGCCCCAATTCTATTGCTAGGGGACTTGCAGGGTATTTATGAGGTGAAGGTAGGGGGGCACACCGTTGGAACGGGGATTTGGGGTGTATATATGGGGTATATGGGAATACACTGTCAGTGTGTTCCATTCAGGATCCTGGGAAAGCTGGGTTGCGGCGATTGAGCCCGTCAGTGCCACGTTACACTGACAAGCTTCTCCCTGGAATTGAAGTTATATGTAACCCCAATATATTCTTTGAATTCCCAGTGAGACAATGGCACTATATGGCAGTAGCAAAAATAGTGGGTGTATATAGCCCCAATTCTATTGCTAGGGGACTTGCAGGGTATTTCTGGGGTGAAGATGAGGGGGGCACACCGTTGGAATGGGTATCGGGGGTATATATCGGGTATACGGGAATACACTGTCAGTGTATTCCATTCAGGATCCGCGGAAAGCTGGGTTGCGGCGATTGAGCCCGTCAGTGCCACGTTACACTGACAAGCTTCTCCCTGGAATTTAGCTCTTATAAGAGCTGTTGGTTGTCTTCTCCTTCCTATCCTAGCCTGTCCCTGCCTACCCAGAATCTAAGCCCTAGCTAACTGGACGGAAACCTCCGTCCCCGGTGAATTGCAAGCTCAGAATGACGCGAACCTGGGCGTCGCTGTTCTTTTAAATTAGAGGTCACATGTTTTCGGCAGCCAATGGGTTTTGCCTACTTTTTTCAACGTCACCGGTGTCGTAGTTCCTGTCCCACCTACCCTGCGCTGTTATTGGAGCAAAAAAGGCGCCAGGGAAGGTGGGAGGGGAATCGAGTAATGGCGCACTTTACCACGCGGTGTTCGATTCGATTCGAACATGCCGAACAGCCTAATATCCGATCGAACATGAGTTCGATAGAACACTGTTCGCTCATCTCTAGTAATAACACCATTTTTATTAGGTTCTTGCTTCCCAACATCAAAAGAGCCAAATCCTTCCACTTATTGATGCATTTCCTCACTAGGTCCAAGAGTGTCTAATAATTATTCTAATAGATTGTCTCCTTAATATGCCCTAATTTTATCCCAGCATATTTTAGTTTGTCGTTGTGCCATTTTTATTTCTTACCTCTGAAGTTACCAATGATCCTTATCCAATATTCTGTTATTTATCTAGAAATAAATTCTTAGGGAAGGTGGACCTGACCACTGAAAGTGGTGAATGCTTATACATGTAGCTTCAATTGCATACAGACCGGTAGAGTCACTCTATAAGCATCCACCAAGTGGAAAATGGTCCAAATTGGCTGGGACAGGAGCGGTGATAACCTGACAAGGATATCCAGCAACGAAGCGGACATGCAGAAGTTCCTTAACCACTTCAGTACCGGGCCAATTTGTGGTCCAGGACCAGACACATTTTCAGGTTTTTTTTTTTCTATGTGTGGTTTTGAGGGCTGTAACATTTTTCTCGTATGTCTCAGTCAACTAATTTTTGCGTCTTTTTTCAGGGACACATAGGCCTTTATTTTTATGTTGTTTTTATTTTCGAATGTGTTGTAATTTTTTTTATATCTAGGAAAATATAAACACAATAGGAGGGAAATTGTGTCTGGTTTTCACTTTATTATAATTTTTTTATTTAACAACACAAAGTGCTATTGAAACACTATATAAAATAGTTTTTCCTCTCTGTTACGGTAATTTTTATTTTGTATGGTGCTGTCGGGGGTGGGGCTATAACCTTTAATAACGGTGTTTTATTAGCATTTTTTTATTATTATTATTTTATTTTATTTTTTTTATTTTTTTATTATATTTTATTTTTATCTTTATTATGAGGAGGTATATACCACCCCCTCTGGGACAAACTGACCATTTTCACTTTACATGGCCTTTCATCTGATGGTCACCCATTGGATCTGAAACACACTCTGGACCTCATTCCAAATATCAAGTATAATTTTCTACACAAACAACACTTAAGTCATTATCTGACTCCTCTGGAAGACTGTCCACTTTCGAACCCAGTTGACCCCATTTGAGAAGCTTTTGCTGTCCTAGACTAAACTTTCTAAATGAACGTCCCGTTTGTTGTCTACCTTCATTGACCCTTATGTCCAGTTGAAGCCAACCTTCATTTCCTCTTGTAACAGGAATTAGGCCTTTCTCTGACTGATGATGAAACATTTTTTGGAGATGTAAGTCTCAAATGGGTATTGTTAGGGAACCCTGGAACGGGGACACAAGAGACAGTGAGCCCTAGGCTTATGCCCCCGCTCTCCCTTCCTATTGCCAGGCCCTATCCTACGTAATAGGCGGCAACCACGAGGACAGTCCCTCCCCGAGTATGTGACACACAAAACGCAGACAAGACGAACAACAACAATGGGAAGTCAACTTAGCCAAGGGTCAGTAACAAAAAAGCTTATGATCTCAGTGTGTATTGAGCCCACTTGTAATGAGATCAGCGGTGTTTTAAAACGAATTTTACCCCTGGCCAGGGGAGTAAAATCCGCTCCAGTCACCACTAGGGGGGTGTCTAATGGCACAAGATCAAGACACAAAGCAGAAATAAATGAAAATTTAACAAAGTTAGTGGCAGCCCCAGAATCTACCAGGGCCTGCCCAGACACAGATCTGTCTCCAGAGGACAGAGAAACAGGTAACATCAATCTATGAGAGTATTCGGAAGGTACCTGGTGGCCTGAGTGGTTCTCCCGATTACCACTCAGGCCCTGAAGTTTTTCTGCTGGTGTGCGTGGTTTGAGGGAACAGTCTCGGACGAAATGACCTGGTTTACCACAATACAGACAGAGGTTATTCTGGACACGATATTCCCGTCTAGCCTTGGTATCCAGCGCTCCCAGCTGCATAGGCTCGTCCCCAGGGGTGACAGGAGGAGAATTTGTTTTTTTAAACGGAAAAGAGTGGTAGACAGAAGGTTTAACAGAATCAGACCCTACCCTCTCTTTACGTCTGTCCTGGAGTCTCCGGTCAATGCGAACAGCTAAGGTCATGGCCTGTTCTAAGGTGGGGGGATCCGGGTGACCTACCCAAACATCTTTAACTGAGTCATTGAGACCTTGTTTAAAGAGAGCCCTCAATGCTGTGTCACACCAACCTGTGGTTATGCTAAGTTTCCGAAACTCAGAGCAATAAAGTTCAGCAGAGCGTTTATCCTGCCGGAGGGTAAGTAGTTGTGATTCAGCAAGTCCAATTTGGTCAGGCTCTGCATAAATGGCCCCCAAAGATTTGAAAAATCTTCCCAAATCTGCCCACTCCTCTGCTTCAGGGGGAAGTTTCAGGGCCCAAGTCTGTGGATCCCCCTGTAAGAGAGAGATGACCACCCCCACCATCTGAGACTGAGATGCATGAGGATTGACACGAAAGTATAGCAAACATGACTCTCGAAATGTCTCAAACTTCCCTCTGTCCCCAGAAAACCGGTCCGGGAGTAACATTTTAACCCTGGGAAGGGAAATGACACTAGTAGGTGTAGCCGCAGTCTTTGCTTGTTTTTGGGAGAGGTTGTGCACCTGATTAGCCAGTTCAGACACAAAACCTGCTAAACCCTCCATCCGAGATGCCAGGTCTTGAACAGAAGCCATAGTATGGAATAGGAGGGAATTTTTTTTTTTTTTTTCTATGGGCTTGCTATTATGTTAGGGAACCCTGGAACGGGGACACAAGAGACAGTGAGCCCTAGGCTTATGCCCCCCGCTCTCCCTTCCTATTGCCAGGCCCTATCCTACGTAATAGGCGGCAACCACGAGGACAGTCCCTCCCTGAGTATGTGACACACAAACACAGACAAGACGAACAACAACAATGGGAAGTCAACTTAGCCAAGGGTCAGTAACAATCGGGCAATACAGTACCAAATCGGAGTCCAAAAAGAGAAGTCAGTGAGGAAAGCCAAAGGTCAAGTATAATAGAGTAATCAAAAACAGCGACAGTCAGAGCAGGTATGCGCACGGCAATAGCAAGCGCCGGTGTGAATAGGAACCAAGGTTAAATAGGGAGGAAGAACCCGCCCATGGAGTTGACAGGAAGGCAGCTGTCAATCACAGGGCAAGGCCAGATTAACCTCTAGAGGATCAGAGCAAACTGAAGGTGAAGGAGAAGGGTGTGGTGGAAAATCAATCACCAAGGTGAAAGAATAGGGCAGTGTTCAGACAGAGCAAGGAGAACCAAACGGAAAAAATCACAACCGAACACATCTCCTGCGCCGCAGCATGCGGCCGGATGTTACAGGTATCTATTTGCAAATTTGGATGCGCTGCCCAGCACTCTCACCCTTTTGAAGCAAGATTCAAGATCGCCTGTGCAGGGTCACAAAACCCAATATTACTTTAACACCAGTGATGATATTTCTTTCCTTGCCTTCTACGGACTACGATCCTTCTAAAGATAAGCTGATCTGTCACCTTCTTGTGGCTGCTAAATCTGAGATCCTACAATTCTGGCTACAAACTGTTACTCCCTCAGGTCATCAAATAGCTCGCATTGAAGAAATAATGAGCTGGAAACACAGATCATATCCAAGTTATCTAAAGATTTGGTCTCCCTGGTTGGAGGTCACCTGCTGAGTTGACTTCAGATTTGATTGTAGTCCCCTTAGTAGCTCTCCTACCTACCCCTTTCTGACTAACTGACTAACCTTTGCCCAAACCCCCCTGATCTTACTTCATCTTTCTCTCCTCCCTGTCTTTCCTCACCCCTTTCTTCCTTTTTATATCCCAATACTGTCCTTCACTCTTTTATTTGTTTCAGGTTTCTGTTGCTGACAGATATGTGATCACTAGGCTCCTTCTCTATTGCAATGTATGCTACACATCCAAGTTTCCATCTGTGGATATTTGTGGACATTTTGCACTGCACCTTTGTACCTGTATGTATGTTGGACAGTTATACCTCTATTCCACATTTAGTATTGCATTATCAGTATACTTGTCTGGATATATGCTATATCAGTGTATCTATCGCTTACCATTGATGCCCTTTTCCTTTTTTGAAAAAACAATAAAAAATCATTGAATTAAAGAAAAAAAGAAATTCTCAGTTATTTCCATATTAATTTTAAAGCCCTGAGATACGGCCATATTGGTCTAATGTGTTAAGTAAAAACAGCAAAAAAAATCATCTGTAAACATAGCTAATTTTACTTCTCGCTTGTTAATGGTAATTCTCCTTATATTCTTGTTCTGTATAAGGGAAATAGCAACTGGTTTTACAGACAGATTAATTAAAAATGTAAGCATATGAAAATAGCCAGCACTGTCAAACAAAACTTTACATACCAGTGAACATGTCAGGGCCTGGGCGGCGATAAAAATTCAAATACAAAAAATTGCAACATAAAAATGAGCTTCTTGCCAAAATTTTGATTAAATTGTATTAGTCTGCCATCAACTTCTTTAGATGAGACCCTACAATACAATGTCTCAACACTCTCTAGACCTTAGCCACCCGTGAATTAAGGGCAACTATATATCAGTCATTTTATGCTTTCAAACACCAAATAGTCTTCTTTCTCTGGACCTAAGCATCCAAGTGAATTAATGTGGAGTGTAGTGACTTCTCAGGCCACTAATTGGTCTCAGTAGTAATATGAGGCACAGGATTCCCAGCAACAAGTGGTAGGCACAAGGCTAAATAGACGCTGATGGCAGACAATGGAGCATTGGGGACAAGAGTATGCTTTTTTTGTATTTATTTTACACCTCGCCCAGCTGCCAGAAAGGATGCTCCAATTCCTCTTTAAAGGGTGTATCCATTTTTCTAATATTTATGGGCTATCCTTAGGATAGTCCATCAATATTACCAATGAGAACCATGCAGATTATCCCATCTGGGACAACAAGTCTACTGGTAATGTTAACAATTCCAAATATAGCAGTGGGTTTAGGTACCGCAGCAGTGCACATCATATGGTGAGTTAACAGCATGGCTCCCAACATGTTATTACTTGTGGCTCTACTGTCTCAGTACAGCTATTTAACTGGGGTCCTGGATTTCAGACCCATGCAGATGTAATATTGATGTTAGGAGGAAAAAAAGAAGGCACTGTGTGGGGGACACATTTGGGGGCATTATACTGTGTGGTGGTAACAGAAAAAATGTTATATTATACCATGTGGGGGTAGTATATGGAACATTATACTATATTGGCACCAGTAAAGGTGGTTTTATTCCTTCTGGGGGCCAGGAAAGTCTGCATTTTATCATGTGGGAGCCAATAAAGGGTGTTTTATACCATTTGGGAGACAGAAAACAGTGCATTATATAGTGTGGGAGCCAGTAAATGGTGTGTTATACCATGTGGGGGCCAGTAAGGGGCTGATCAGTTGATGAAACTCTGCCTCGGTTTGCCACTGCGGGGAGCTGAAGGACCAGAAAATTAAGAGGAATTCAAGGCATTCCTGGGTATCATTTTTGCCAATCTATTTGCCCTTATTTTGGCATAAATCATAATGTCTACATCAATAGATGACATTAAACGGTAGGATTTAAGATCAGTAGGGTCTTTAGCCTTCTTAAAGAGGACCTTTCACCACTTTTGGGCACAGGCAGTTCTATATACTGCCAGAAAGCTGACAGTGCGCTGAATTCAGCGCACTGTCGGCTTTCCCGATCCGTGCCCGGTGTGAAGAGCTTACGGCCCGGTACTGTAGCTCTTCTATGGTCAGAAGGGCGTTTCTGACCATTAGCCAGGAACGTCCTTCTGCCTCGCGGCACCAATCGCGCTGTGCTGTGGAGCGGGGAGGAACTCCCCCTTCCCTCTGCTCACACAGCTCGTCCATAGACGAGCATTATCAGGAGAGGGAGGGGGCGTTCCTCCCGGCTCCACAGCACAGCGCGATTGGCGCCGCGAGGCAGAAGGACGTCTCTGGCTAATGGTCAGAAACGCCCTTCTGACTGTAAAGCGCTACGGTACCGGGACCAATAGCGCTTTACACCGGGCACGGATCAGGAAAGCCGACAGTGCGCTGAATTCAGCGCACTGTCAGCTTTCTGGCAGTATATAACACTGCCTGTGCCCAGATATGGTGAAAGGTCCTCTTTAAGTACCAATATAGTACAGTCCTATGAAAAAGTTTGGGCACCCCTATTAATCTTAATCATTTTTAGTTCTAAATATTTTGGTGTTTATAACAGCCATTTCAGTTTGATATATCTAATAACTGATGGACACAGTAATATTTCAGGATTGAAATGAGGTTTATTGTACTAACAGAAAATGTGCAATATGCATTAAACCAAAATTTGACCGGTGCAAAAGTATGGGCACCTCAACAGAAAAGTGACATTAATATTTAGTAGATCCTCCTTTTGCAAAGATAACAACCTCTAGTCGCTTCCTGTAGCTTTTAATCAGTTCCTGGATCCTGGATAAAGGTATTTTGGACAAACAATTCAAGTTCAGTTAAGTTAGATGGTCGCCGAGCATGGACAGCCCGCTTCAAATCATCCCACAGATGTTCAATGATATCCAGGTCTGGGGACTGGGATGGCCATTCCAGAACATTGTAATTGTTCCTCTGCATGAATGCCTGAGGATTTGGAGCGGTGTTTTGGATCATTGTCTTGCTGAAATATCCATCCCCGGCGTAACTTCAACTTCGTCACTGATTCTTGAACATTATTCTCAAGAATCTGCTGATACTGAGTGGAATCCATGCGACTCTCAACTTTAACAAGATTCCCGATGCCGGCATTGGCCACACAGCCCCAAAGCATGATGGAACCTCCACCAAATTTTACAGTGGGTAGCATGTGTTTTTCTTGGAATGCTGTTTCTTTTTGGACGCCATGCATAACGCCTTTTTTTATAACCAAACAACTCAATTTTTGTTTCCAAAATGAAGCTGCCTTGTCCAAATGTGCTTTTTCATACCTCAGGCAACTCTATTTGTGGCGTACGTGCAGAAACGGCTTCTTTCTCATCACTCTCCCATACAGCTTCTATTTGTGCAAAGTGCGCTGTATAGTTGACCGATGCACAGTGACACCATCTGCAGCAAGATGATGCTGCAGCTCTTTGGAGGTGGTCTGTGGATTGTCCTTGACTGTTCTCACCATTCTTCTTCTCTGCCTTTCTGATATTTTTCTTGGCCTGCCACTTCTGGGCTTAACAAGAACTATCCCTGTGGTCTTCCATTTCCTTACTGTGTTCCTCACAGTGGAAACTGACAGGTTAAATCTCTGAGACAACTTTTTGTATCCTTCCCCTGAACAACTATGTTGAACAATCTTTGTTTTCAGATCATTTGAGAGTTGTTTTGAGTAGCCCATGATGCCACTCTTCAGAGGAGATTCAAATAGGAGATCAACTTGCAACTGGCCACCTTAAATACCTTTTCTTATGATTGGATACATCTGGCTATGAAGTTCAAAGCTCACTGAGGTTACAAAACCAATTTTGTGCTTCAGTAAGTCAGTAAAAAGTAGTTAGGGGAATTCAAATCAATAAAATGATAAGGGTGCCCATACTTTTGCACCGGTCAAATTTTGGTTTAATGCATATTGCACATTTTCTGTTAGTACAATAAACCTCATTTCAATCCTGAAATATTACTGTGTCCATCAGTTATTAGATATATCAAACTGAAATGGCTGTTGCAAACACCAAAATATTTAGAACAAAAAATGATTAAGATTAATAGGGGTGCCCAAACTTTTTCATAGGACTGTATATGATAAATTAGCTGAGGGGAGAGATTTTCCATTTTGAACATTTAGTTACATAAATTTAACAGTACCTCCTTAGCATACAAAAAAGTTGACTTATAAAACTTGTTTGTAAAGTCATTGGGCCATGGTTTCTTGTCATTATTAGAGATGAGCGAACACTAAAATGTTCGAGGTTCGAAATTCGATTCGAACAGCCGCTCACTGTTCGAGTGTTCGAATGGGTTTCGAACCCCATTATAGTCTATGGGGAACATAAACTCGTTAAGGGGGAAACCCAAATTCGTGTCTGGAGGGTCACCAAGTCCACTATGACACCCCAGGAAATGATACCAACACCCTGGAATGACACTGGGACAGCAGGGGAAGCATGTCTGGGGGCATAAAAGTCACTTTATTTCATGGAAATCCCTGTCAGTTTGCGATTTTCGCAAGCTAACTTTTCCCCATAGAAATGCATTGGCCAGTGCTGATTGGCCAGAGTACGGAACTCGACCAATCAGCGCTGGCTCTGCTGGAGGAGGCGGAGTCTAAGATCGCTCCACACCAGTCTCCATTCAGGTCCGACCTTAGACTCCGCCTCCTCCGGCAGAGCCAGCGCTGATTGGCCGAAGGCTGGCCAATGCATTCCTATGCGAATGCAGAGACTTAGCAGTGCTGAGTCAGTTTTGCTCAACTACACATCTGATGCACACTCGGCACTGCTACATCAGATGTAGCAATCTGATGTAGCAGAGCCGAGGGTGCACTAGAACCCCTGTGCAAACTCAGTTCACGCTAATAGAATGCATTGGCCAGCGCTGATTGGCCAATGCATTCTATTAGCCCGATGAAGTAGAGCTGAATTGTGTGTGTTAAGCACACACATTCAGCACTGCTTCATCACGCCAATACAATGCATTAGCCAGTGCTGATTGGCCAGAGTACGGAATTCGGCCAATCAGCGCTGGCTCTGCTGGAGGAGGCGGAGTCTAAGGTCGGACCTGAATGGAGACTGGTGTGGAGCGATCTTAGACTCCGCCTCCTCCAGCAGAGCCAGCGCTGATTGGCCGAATTCCGTACTCTGGCCAATCAGCACTGGCCAATGCATTCTATTAGCCCGATGAAGTAGAGCTGAATGTGTGTGCTAAGCACACACATTCAGCACTGCTTCATCACGCCAATACAATGCATTAGCCAGTGCTGATTGGCCAGAGTACGGAATTCGGCCAATCAGCGCTGGCTCTGCTGGAGGAGGCGGAGTCTAAGGTCGGACCTGAATGGAGACTGGTGTGGAGCGATCTTAGACTCCGCCTCCTCCAGCAGAGCCAGCGCTGATTGGCCGAATTCCGTACTCTGGCCAATCAGCGCTGGCCAATGCATTCTATTAGCCCGATGAAGTAGAGGTGAATGTGTGTGCTAAGCACACACATTCAGCTCTACTTCATCAAGCTAATAGAATGCATTGGCCAGCACTGATTGGCCAGAGTACGGAATTCGGCCAATCAGCGCTGGCCAATGCATCCCTATGGGAAAAAGTTTATCTCACAAAAATCACAATTACACACCCGATAGAGCCCCAAAAAGTTATTTTTAATAACATTCCCCCCTAAATAAAGGTTATCCCTAGCTATCCCTGCCTGTACAGCTATCCCTGTCTCATAGTCACAAAGTTCACATTCTCATATGACCCGGATTTGAAATCCACTATTCGTCTCAAATGGAGGTCACCTGATTTCGGCAGCCAATGACTTTTTCCAATTTTTTTCAATGCCCCCAGTGTCGTAGTTCCTGTCCCACCTCCCCTGTGCTGTTATTGGTGCAAAAAAGGCGCCAGGGAAGGTGGGAGGGGAATCGAATTTTGGCGCACTTTACCACGCGGTGTTCGATTCGATTCGAACATGGCGAACACCCTGATATCCGATCGAACATGTGTTCGATAGAACACTGTTCGCTCATCTCTAGTCATTATTAGAGATGAGCGAGTAGTATTCGATCGAATACCTTCCCTGCATAGTTATTGGTGTAATCGTTCGAATAGCACATGGTAAATGCAGTAAAAATTCAATGCCTCTCCCACCTTCCCTGGTATTTACACCAATAACTATGCAGGGGAGGTATTTGATCAAATATTACTCACTCATCTCTAGTCATTATCTAATCCATTAATAACTTCCAAAATTTTTTATAGCATTAAAGACTTGTTTTCAGCTAAAAGCCTGATATTCATCAAGCTTTGGCAATTCAAGCTGCTCTAATAAAATGAAATGAATATCTATTCTGTCTCATATACAAATCTGAATAATAAGCAACAAGAATATCGGCAATCTTGTTACTACTAGTATGGATTACTTCTTCACTGATTTTCAAGGCTAGTACATAATTAATCTTCTGCACACGTCTATGTAATTCATAATTCTTCCTTGTTTTAGTAAATATCACCATTCTATTTTTATAATACCCCTATACTAAGCTTTTCTAACATTAAAGATCTTTTACTTACACTGTAATATCATTTACATTTTACATACGCTATACAACATCCCTCACTAAACCTTTTCAACTCTTCCTTGTCTTTATTTATTTTAGCTATTGCAAAGGAGATGATATTGCCATGGGGCAAATATTTAATTTTTCCTCATTCAGTTTTTATTGCGTTTGCAACAAGTAAAACACAACTAAGTACAATAATGTCAAACTTGTAAAACAGTGTTGGGGGGAGAGAGGATCACAAAAGGAAGTGGTAGGAGAAGATTATTGTATGGGAGGCAAAAGTTATGGTAAGTGGGGGCGAGAGTAACATTGAATTCTGACCCAGCAGAGTTTTACAGGCTAACTAAGGTGAATTGGAGAAAAGGGTATAAGTAGTGCCCGCCATGTGGGGTCATGTGGTGGGGAGAGGGTCAGAAAAGAGGACACATATGGGAAGACAGAGCTTTAGAAGAGAACAGTGCAGTAGGGGAGTATTATCATGGGCCGCCCTCTAATGGATGAAGCCTACTTGGTCTCGATTTATCCAGTGTCCCATATGATGACTAAGCCTATTAGCTATTAGTTTAGCATGTATTTTGTCATTCATGTTAATTCGGGAGACGGGTTTGTAGCTAGGGTATAGTTGAGGGTCTTTGTCCTCTTTAGGAAGAGCAATGATATGTACATGAAGGAAAGAGGGCATGAAGGGGTTATCTGGGCAAACTGCATTGAAGACTTTTAACGTGTGATAAGAGCATTCAGCTTTTAAAGATTTAAAGAAACAGGCCATGTAGTCGTCTGGGCTAGGGCTTTTACCTACCGGCATATTGGAGGTCCAGATATTCCATTTTAAAATGATTGTATATAGTCTTGATTTAAAATCTCCCATTGAGTCTACATCTCATATGCAGATATTTCTATTTACATGGTGACTGTAAATAACCATGACAATAGTGTTGTCATACTTATTTTCATCTACAGTATCGCTGAGGAATAAGAGGAAAGAATAGTGACCGCAGGATCAGACTATGCAAAATTTGCTTACAGTCTGTCAAGTTGGAGACACAAAGGTCTGCATAAGAGACTTAGATACAAAAAAGTAGATTTATAAATAAGATTGTTGGCAAAGTTGTTTCATTTTTATGCTATGTAATAAAATGACTACTAAATAAAAATTGATTGAAAATAGAAAAATATGTTTTTTCTCTAGGTCCTATCTTTGACTATGGGAAGTGGCTAGTATTGATATAAAATATAATGTCATGTCTTTACGGGGGTCTTACACGTATAAAATAGTGTCCTATGTACAGAAGCCCCAATTATATACCATATTCTGAAGGCCATTACAAATCCTTTGTTGCCCCCAATAAACCCTGTGATCACAGAGACAAAACCAAAGCAATCCCAAATGCTGCCTTCAGTATCATTGTATTAAAATCTCTTGTCTCTTATTCTGTCTTTGGGTATGTTCATAAAATGTGGTTGGTAACCAGTGACATGACTTTTGTACAAAGGTCTATTTCTTAGAAAAAAAAACAAAAAAACTTTTTTATTCAAACCTTCTTACGGTATATCAGAAAGAGGTTATACTGAAGTCTTCACTAACTCATCTATATTTAATATAACCTACTGTTATAGAAAGACATCTTGTTTAGTCGGAGCGAAGCTTAGAAGAAGCAGCAAGTTTAATTAGCTACCTCTTTGCTATAGGCTCAAAGAAGTTTCATACTGTACATGTTTACATGTCACCTGCATCTCAAGACGGTTCACACTGACTCATAGAACTTTGAATGTTTTACAAGAAGTTTCACATATTTGCACGTTATCTCTTTTGTAAAAGGTGATACAACCTTCTACTGAACTCCAATAACTACTTCAACCATGAATAAATCACAGCTCTTTTAACTAGTTTACGCTCACTGTAGTGCCTATAGATGAAAGCTGTGCTTTACCTGGTTTATAAAGTTCATTTTTCAGAAAGACTTTCTTGTTTCCTAGACAAAGACTGTGAGCAATTGTGTGATGATATTGCCAGACTGTGACCCCTGCTCCTGTGATCACTACCTGCTTTATTAAAGAGCGGCAGTTCTACTAGAAAGGTGTTTGACAGTCCAACGTCATCTCCTGTACTGCCATTAGAAGGTGACTCACTGTACTCGCATAGCTTTCTCACTTATTAGGTGAAATGTACAGTTAATAGAAAGATAAGACTACTTCATCCTTGTCAGATATATTAGATAAGATGGGTGTTTTGTTTCTCTAGTTTCTCCATACTTTTTTTATATTGAATTCTCCATCAGATTTACTGAACATTTACCTATTAAGCTTAATGAACATCGCAGATGAAGTCCCCAGTTTGGACACTGCATTAGCCGGAACAGACAGCTATTAGAAAGGTAAAATGTATTCAGCCTTTACTTAACTCAAATTTACTTAAGGACTAGAGATGAGCGAACACTAAAATGTTCGAGGTTCGAAATTCGATTCGAACAGCCGCTCAATGTTCGTGTGTTCGAACGGGTTTCGAACCCCATTATAGTCTATGGGGAACAGATACTCGTTAAGGGGGAAACCCAAATCCGTGTCTGGAGGGTCACCAAGTCCACTATGACACCCCAGGAAATGATGCCAACACCTCTGGAATGACACTGGGACAGCAGGGGAAGCATGCCTGGGGGCATCTAACACACCAAAGACCCTCTATTACCCCAACATCACTGCCTAACAACTACACACTTTCCACATTCAAAAAAACCTCTATCAAAGTGGGAAAATACCTGGAAACCTTCTTTACTCCCCAAATGGATGGACACAAACCCCAATTTAAGCTCAACAAACAGTAACAACCACCCCTTTAAATCACGTTCCCCATGACAACCACAAATGGAATAGGCAATGGGAATTCCAAAAGCCCTCACCCTTAACTGTCATTTTGAGTGTGTGTGTGTGTGTGTGTGTGTGTGTGTGTGTGTGTGTGTGTGATGTGGTAAGACCTTCCAAAATTCACTTTTCTAGCCCTTAACATGAGCCCTTCCAAACAAAGTTACATGACCTTAAGCTGAGCTACCAGCAGAGATTGAGGCCCTTGGCATGAGTAGAGCCTTGCACCAGCAGTGTTTTTGGCACTTAGGGTGAGTTGAGCCTTGTACCAGCGTGTGTCCCTTAACATCAGGCGGGCCCTAAGTTCTGCGCTTTGCACAAAAGTTCCACATTAACTAGGCTGAATGGTACAAAGATTAGTAGGCCCGAGAACCAGGAACAGGTCTTGCAATGGCTGTCGGATAACGCTTAAAGCACATTGTCCACCAGCCAGTCAGCCTCTACCTCCTCTTACCCAACAGTCTTGTCCTCCTTCCACCCAAAATTCCCAATCTTCTCAGAACAATAACCCCAACTGTCCCTGCTCCCCAGAGCTGTTCTCCCTTCCTTTGACTGTACCACAACCTGCCCCTCCATTTCGCGATTCCACGGACCTAACAGACGAGTATCTGTGTCCAGATGCTCAAACACTAGAGTCTCCTCCATTCCATCTCCGGTCGATTTGGTGGCGGATGACCAGCAACCCACCCTCATCGACGACGATGAGACGCAGTTGCTGTCAGGGCAGCCAGTTGACATGCGCATTGTGCAGGAGGAGGAGGCGAGACAGGAGTTGGAAGAGGAGGTGGTGGACGACGAGGACACCGACCCCACCTGGACAAGGCAGATGTCAAGCTGGGAAAGTAGTGTGGATGTTGAGGCAGGTGCAGCACCAAAAAGGGTAGCTAGAGGCAGAGACATGTCCAGAGGCAGAGGTCAGCTGCTTTGCCGAAGCCAGGCCAGACCCGGAATGTCCGAAGATGTTCCCTTTTGTACCCAGCCCAGAAAAACTCCCCCATCGAGGGCACGTTTCTTGAAGGTGTAGAGTTTTTTCAAGGAATGCGCCGAGGACAGATATAGTGTCGTCTACACAATTTGCCTCTCGAAATCGAGTAGGGGCCCTGAGAAGAGCAACCTGTCCACCACTTCAATGCACCGTCATTTGGAATCCAAGCAATGGAATCAGTGGCAGGCAGCAACGGCAGGACAAACGTCGCCCGCCGTTCATGCCACTGCCTCTGCTCACAGTGCTGGCGATGCACTCCAGAGGACGAGCCAGGACATCACTTCATCTGCCTCCGCCACTTTGTTGACTTCTCCCTCATCCTCCCCTGTTTCTGTCTTATCTCCTTCTCCTGCACCATCAAAGGCACCATCAGGCGCTTCTTTACAACAACCCACCATCTCTCATACATTGGAGCGCCGGCAGAAATACACCGCTAACCACCCACCCACGCAAGCCTAGAACGCCAACATCGCTAAACTGCTGGCCCAGGAGAGGTTGGCGTTCCGGCTTGTTGAAACTCCCGCCTTCCCGGACCTGATGGCAACTGTGGCACCTCACTATGCCGTCCCTAGCCGTCTCAACTTCTCCCGGTGTGGCGTCCCCGCCTTGCACCAGCACGTGTCACTCAACATCAGGTGGGCCCTTAGTTCCGCGCTTTGCTGCAAGGTCCACTTGACCACCGACACTTGGACAAGCGCCTGTGGTCAGGGATGCTGCAGTGCTTATCTTTAATGACAGGCAGGGTGAATGTGGTGGAGTCTGTTCCCCGGGTGCAAACTGGGGTGGCCTATCTCCTCTCCCAGGCCAAAATTCATGGCAGGAGTAGACTGAAACCCTACGAAGCTGCAACCTCCACCCCAGCTACTAGCGGAAAACACTGTAACACTGGCATGGGGAGATGTCAGTAGGCCGTGCTGAAACTGATCAGCTTGGGGGACAGACAGCACAGTGCCTCCGAGGTCAGGGATGCCATCCTGGCTGAGATGGCATTTTTTTTTCCCTGCTACACCTGGGGCCTGGCATTTTTGCGCCTGTGATAATGGCTGGAACCTGGTAGCAGATCTGGAGCTTGCCAGACTCAAACACGGTCCACGCATGGCCCACGTTTTCCAACTTGTTGGTGCCATGTTTCTTTGAAACCTACACCATTGTGCCTGATATACAGGTCAAAGTGGGGCCATTTTCGTAAGTGAGAACTAGCCTCTGCTAGGCAGAAAACATTCAGAGCACACTCCTCTCATCTTCGCACCGTTGGCTGGCGGAGGAAGACGAGGGGGTTGGAGTGGCATCTGATGTCCCTATCCCACACGAGGCTAGAGGGTGCACTTCAGTGCATCCCATTGCTTCACCACAAATGGTGTGAAGGGGAGTGGAAAATGGAGGAAATGGAGAGTGACCCTTACAGTTGGGGCCAGCAAAGGCATGCCAAGTAACACACTGGCACACATGGCTGACTTCATCTTGGGTTGCTTTTCAACACATATTTCACATCATGAAGAACAAATAATACTGGATTTTTTCAAGCCTCGAACCCCGGTCTAGGTCTAATGTCTGTTCCTTTCTTATATTAGGGGAGAGGGAAAAAAAATTACTTCAGTGATACGTTTAGCGTACATAGACTGACTATTAATGTGTATCCCACTTAGTGTTGTTAGGGTTACACACCGTCACAACCTGGCTAAAGCTTCTATAGCTGTTAATAAAGTCAACATAACTTTACGGTATCCAAAAAGACAGCTGGTACCGACAGAGAGCAAGACAAATGTCACCCAAAGCTGTGAGCTCTGAACACCCACAGTGACTTTGGCGTCATCATCATTATAAGGGAGTGGGTGGTAATAAATAACTTGGCAGTGCCTAAAACCCAAAAAGCTTATACAACTATATTTACATTAAGATACACAAATGAAACTTTTCAGTAGCATGTCATGAGACAAGCTGATAAGCTCTTCCTTTGTGCAGTGCTATTTGAAAGTTAAACGCTGCCTTTATTTTAATTCTGGAGAAGGTGCAGACATTAGATTTAGAACATGTTGTCTTCATTGTCCAAATCCTCTATATAGGTAACGCGTTTTTCGGGCCGAGCTGTCTGGGAACGAGCTGGTGCAGCACTGACAACCTGGGTGAATATGGCAAGAGCCTGAGATGTAGGGTGAATGAATCCCCAAATTATTTGTGGAATTCCCAGTGAGACAATGGCACTGTATACCAGTATTAAAAATTGTGGGTGCACATAACCCCCATATATTCTTTGAATTCCCAGTCAGACAATGGCACTATATACCAGTATTAAAAATTGTGGGTGCACATAACCCCCATATATTCTTTGAATTCCCACTCAGACAATGGCACTGTATAGCAGTATTAAAAATTGTGGGTGCACGTAACCCCCATATATTCTTTGAATTCCCAGTCAGACAATGGCACTATATACCAGTATTAAAAATTGTGGGTGCACATAACCCCCATATATTCTTTGAATTCCCAGTCAGACAATGGCACTGTATACCAGTATTAAAAATTGTGGGTGCACATAACCCCCATATATTCTTTGAATTCCCAGTCAGACAATGGCACTGTATACCAGTATTAAAAATTGTGGGTGCACGTAACCCCCATATATTCTTTGAATTCCCAGTCAGACAATGGCACTGTATAGCAGTATTAAAAATTGTGGGTGCACGTAACCCCCATATATTCTTTGAATTCCCAGTCAGACAATGGCACTGTATACCAGTATTAAAAATTGTGGGTGCACATAACCCCCATATATTCTTTGAATTCCCAGTCAGACAATGGCACTGTATACCAGTAGTAAAAATTGTGGGTGCACATAACCCCCATATATTCTTTGAATTCCCAGTCAGACAATGGAACTGTATAGCAGTAGCAAAAATTGTGGGTGCACGTCACCCCAATATATTCTTTGAATTCCCAGTTAGACAATGGCACTGTATACCAGTAGTAAAAATTGTGGGTGCACATAACCCCCATATATTCTTTGAATTCCCAGTCAGACAATGGCACTGTATACCAGTATTAAAAATTGTGGGTGCACATAACCCCCATATATTCTTTGAATTCCCAGTCAGACAATGGCACTGTATACCAGTATTAAAAATTGTGGGTGCACGTAACCCCCATATATTCTTTGAATTCCCAGTCAGACAATGGCACTGTATAGCAGTATTAAAAATTGTGGGTGCACGTAACCCCCATATATTCTTTGAATTCCCAGTCAGACAATGGCACTGTATACCAGTATTAAAAATTGTGGGTGCACATAACCCCCATATATTCTTTGAATTCCCAGTCAGACAATGGCACTGTATACCAGTATTAAAAATTGTGGGTGCACATAACCCCCATATATTCTTTGAATTCCCAGTCAGACAATGGCACTGTATACCAGTATTAAAAATTGTGGGTGCACATAACCCCCATATATTCTTTGAATTCCCAGTGAGACAATGGAACTGTATAGCAGTAGCAAAAATTGTGGGTGCACGTCACCCCAATATATTCTTTGAATTCCCAGTTAGACAATGGCACTGTATACCAGTAGTAAAAATTGTGGGTGCACATAACCCCCATATATTCTTTGAATTCCCAGTCAGACAATGGCACTGTATACCAGTATTAAAAATTGTGGGTGCACATAACCCCCATATATTCTTTGAATTCCCAGTCAGACAATGGCACTGTATACCAGTATTAAAAATTGTGGGTGCACATAACCCCCATATATTCTTTGAATTCCCAGTGAGACAATGGAACTGTATAGCAGTAGCAAAAATTGTGGGTGCACGTCACCCCAATATATTCTTTGAATTCCCAGTTAGACAATGGCACTGTATACCAGTAGTAAAAATTGTGGGTGCACATAACCCCCATATATTCTTTGAATTCCCAGTCAGACAATGGCACTGTATACCAGTATTAAAAATTGTGGGTGCACATAACCCCCATATATTCTTTGAATTCCCAGTCAGACAATGGCACTGTATACCAGTATTAAAAATTGTGGGTGCACATAACCCCCATATATTCTTTGAATTCCCAGTCAGACAATGGCACTGTATACCAGTATTAAAAATTGTGGGTGCACGTAACCCCCATATATTCTTTGAATTCCCAGTCAGACAATGGCACTGTATAGCAGTATTAAAAATTGTGGGTGCACGTAACCCCCATATATTCTTTGAATTCCCAGTCAGACAATGGCACTGTATACCAGTATTAAAAATTGTGGGTGCACATAACCCCCATATATTCTTTGAATTCCCAGTCAGACAATGGCACTGTATACCAGTATTAAAAATTGTGGGTGCACATAACCCCCATATATTCTTTGAATTCCCAGTGAGACAATGGAACTGTATAGCAGTAGCAAAAATTGTGGGTGCACGTCACCCCAATATATTCTTTGAATTCCCAGTCAGACAATGGCACTGTATACCAGTAGTAAAAATTGTGGGTGCACATAACCCCCATATATTCTTTGAATTCCCAGTCAGACAATGGCACTGTATAGCAGTATTAAAAATTGTGGGTGCACGTAACCCCCATATATTCTTTGAATTCCCAGTCAGACAATGGCACTATATACCAGTATTAAAAATTGTGGGTGCACATAACCCCCATATATTCTTTGAATTCCCAGTCAGACAATGGCACTGTATAGCAGTATTAAAAATTGTGGGTGCACATAACCCCCATATATTCTTTGAATTCCCAGTGAGACAATGGCACTGTATACCAGTAGCAAAAATTGTGGGTGTATATAGCCCCAATTCTATTGCTAGGGGACTTGCAGGGTATTTCTGAGGTGAAGGTGGGGGGGCACACCGTTGGAACGGGGATTTGGGGTGTATATATGGGGTATACGGGAATACACTGTCAGTGTGTTCCATTCAGGATCCTGGGAAAGCTGGGTTGCGGCGATTGAGCCCGTCAGTGCCACGTTACACTGACAAGCTTCTCCCTGGAATTGAAGTTATATGTAAGCCCAATATATTCTTTGAATTCCCAGTGAGACAATGGCACTATATGGCAGTAGCAAAAATAGTGGGTGTATATAGCCCCAATTCTATTGCTAGGGGACTTGCAGGGTATTTCTGGGGTGAAGGTGGGGGGGCACACCGTTGGAACGGGTATCGGGGGTATATATCGGGTATACGGGAATACACTGACAGTGTATTCCATTCAGGATCCTGGGAAAGCTGGGTTGCGGCGATTGAGCCCGTCAGTGCCACGTTACACTGACAAGCTTCTCCCTGGAATTTAGCTCTTATAAGAGCTGTTGGTTGTCTTCTCCTTCCTATCCTAGCCTGTCCCTGCCTACCCAGAATCTAACCCCTAGCTAACTGGACGGAAACCTCCGTCCTCGGTGAATTGCAAGCTCAGAATGACGCGAAGCTGGGCGGCGCTGTTCTTTTAAATTAGAGGTCACATGTTTTCGGCAGCCAATGGGTTTTGCCTACTTTTTTCAACGTCACCGGTGTCGTAGTTCCTGTCCCACCTACCCTGCGCTGTTATTGGAGCAAAAAAGGCGCCAGGGAAGGTGGGAGGGGAATCGAGTAATGGCGCACTTTACCACGCGGTGTTCGATTCGATTCGAACATGCCGAACAGCCTAATATCCGATCGAACATGAGTTCGATAGAACACTGTTCGCTCATCTCTATTAAGGACTTCAATTTTCAATTGAATACAATATTGAAAAATACTAGAAAAACTAAAAACAGGCAACTGCATATAACACAAACAGTGGATGACCTCACAAAGACACATATAGGTAATATCACTAAACATATCTCAGCAGATGTTAACATTTTTTAAAGACATTAGAGATGAGCGAATCGAAGCTGATGAAGAGAAATTCATATATTTCAGGAAATATTTGATTTGCATCAAATCCAGATTTCTTCACTCTTCATGGTAAAGAAATGTATTCTTTCAAAAAATTGCTGCTGGACGTTAGGACATGGGACAAGGAAGTCTGGGAACGTGGAATCACCTACAATGCCATGCATGCAGCCAATCAGCAGCCAGCTAGCTCTGTGATGCCACAGCCCTTTAACAAATTTGTGAACACCCATGGCATCAGGAGTGGGTGCTAGCTGTAGGTGACAGCTAAAAACCAGCTCCATAACCTCAGTTAGAGCACAGCTCCGATCAGGGTGTTTTAACCCCTTGGATGCTGCGGTTATTCATGACCATGGCATCCAAGGGGTTCCACCACACTATATGTTCCCCTGGGCACCCCTGTAGTGAGATTGAGGGGTGCCTATATTCTTCTTCTGCTAGTAGCCCATAGTTCCTGGTTGATCCTGCCCAGAAATGAGGAATTCAGCCTATGTGTCTGCATAGGCTGACTGCCTCTATAGACTGCAATACACGTGTATTGCAGTCTATAGTGCTGAACCAGCGATCAGTGCATCACTGGTTCAGGTCTCCTAATGGGACATCACTAAAAAAGACAACAAGGCACAGTGTTGTACGCCACTATACAGGCTCTCTGCAGCCAGGAAATAACAGGTTTTTTTAATGCAATTCACCACAAATTAATTTGGATCGAAACTCATCAGAAATTTCAGCAAAGAGACCGAATCGAATTTTTGAAAAATTCACTCATCTCCAAAAGACAAATATCAGGAGATGTTGACTCACGGAGAAACAAGGAAGGGACATATTTTTAACTCTCTTTCTTGTGGCGTTTGTTATGTCATACAGAAATACTCGTGTGTCTACACTTAACTGATTTCTAACCCTAAGCCAGCCATAAATATGTGATAGTTCGTCCTTTTCCTGTATTCACATGCACAGTCATCCAAACAGTGTAATTGTATTGAAGAGGGAAAAAAAAGAGAGTATCCTTTCTCTCTGGACAAATGTCATGGGGTGGAGGTAGTGAATCCGAAAGTCCCTTATAAACATTAGATGGTCTGCCTTACAATATACTGGAGTATAAGTAACAATAATGAGACGGTCATGCCTGAAACCTTCTTATCCCATTTTTCAATATGTTAATAAGCCTACTATGCTTGTTACAGGATCAATAACAAAAGGAAATTCATCTCAGGAAGATAGATTTCATATTCTAGCTTACCTGCTATCATTTTCTCAAACCAATTTACTGATTGCTGTTTATTGTCTAAGTTATTAACAATCATCTTCATCATGCTATTATACATTTCTATGATTAATCAAGTACTATTAATGTTAATTATTTATAATCCCTTTTGCTATGCAATGCCTTGAAGTCCAGTTGGGCTTTGAAGTGGTTACTAGGCAACGCCATGAAAAGACTGTAGTCTTAAAAAAAGAGACTGTTTCAAATGATGTTCCTGTATTTGAGGGTTGGAGGATATAAAACAATTATTAATTTGTGTGTCAAAGTGATTAAGTAATATTTTTATTGGTACATTTTAGAATTATGGTTTGTTCTAACATATACACTCACCGGCCACTTTATTAGGTACACCGTGCTAGTAACGGACCCCCTTTTGCCTTCAGAACTGCCTCAATTCTTCGTGGCATAGATTCAACAAGGTGCTGGAAGCATTCCTCAGAGATTTTGGTCCATATTGACATGATGGCATCACACAGTTGCCGCAGATTTGTCGGCTGCACATCCATGATGCGAATCTCCCGTTCCACCACATCCCAAAGATGCTCTATTGGATTGAGATCTGGTGACTGTGGAGGCCATTGGAGTACAGTGAACTCATTGTCATGTTCAAGAAACCAGTCTGAGATGATTCAGCTTTATGACATGGCGCATTATCCTGCTGAAAGTAGCCATCAGATGTTGGGTACATTGTGGTCATAAAGGGATGGACATGGTCAGCAACAATACTCAGGTAGGCTTTGGCGTTGCAACGATGCTCAATTGGTACCAAGGGGCCCAAAGAGTGCCAAGAAAATATTCCCCACACCATGACACCACCACCACCAGCCTGAACCGTTGATACAAGGCAGGATGGATCCATGCTTTCATGTTGTTGACGCCAAATTCTGACCCTACCATCCGAATGTCGCAGCAGAAATCGAGACTCATCAGACCAGGCAACGTTTTTCCAATCTTCAATTGTCCAATTTCGATGAGCTTGTGCAAATTGTAGCCTCAGTTTCCTGTTCTTAGCTGAAAGGAGTGGCACCCGGTGTGGTCTTCTGCTGCTGTAGCCCATCTGCCTCAAAGTTCGACGTACTGTGCGTTCAGAGATGCTCTTCTGGCTACCTTGGTTGTAACGGGTGGCTATTTGAGTCACTGTTGCCTTTCTATCAGCTCGAACCAGTCTGGCCATTCTCCTCTGACCTCTGGCATCAACAATGCATTTCCACCCACAGAACTGCCGCTCACTGGATGTTTTTTCTTTTTCGGACCATTCTCTGTAAACCCTAGAGATGGTTGTGCGTGAAAATCCCAGTAGATCAGCAGTTTCTGAAATACTCAGACCAGCCCTTCTGGCACCAACAACCATGCCACGTTCAAAGGCACTCAAATCACCTTTCTTCCCCATACTGATGCTCGGTTTGAACTGCAGGAGATTGTCTTGACCATGTCTACATGCCTAAATGCACTGAGTTGCCGCCATGTGATTGGCTGATTAGAAATTAAGTGTTAACGAGCAGTTGGACAGGTGTACCTAATAAAGTGGCCGGTGAGTGTAGCTTCTGTATATGCTTTATGGCTGTTTAATGTTCTTGCAAGTTCGAGGTCAAGAAAAAGTAAAGAGGTTCTTCCCTAAATATCATATGCATCTCATATTCAGTATACCTCTAGCATGTCCATTTTGGTATATGCTTGTACTGTATTCCTCATGAAATTACAATTCTTGAGCATTTCTTTGTTTACCTCTGAGTTGTTCTGTTCCTCTATTATTCTGAATAAATCGCTAACTGGGTGTTACATTGGGATGTATCTGAACAACGGACACCCAAACCATACATACATTCCCCTTTGACAAGGGGAATGGTAAAATCCAATTGTCAATGTACAGTATTTATATACTTTGAGGAAGAATAACAGAGGATTGGTGCAATGCAGGGTTATATAAAGTAGATGCTCCAGAATTGTGGGGGAAATATCAGTTTTACAAAATAGACCTTTCAAGAGTGGAGAGAGGTCTTCTTAAAGGAAAGAGTTTATCTTTAACTATTTGGAGTAGATTTCTCATTGCATTTATGTCTGTTTTTTTGGGTAAATACATTGAAAAATATACTATTCTGGCCACTTGGTATACCATAGCAGTTACCTTAAAATATATCAAAGTTACATAAAAGGTACTGTATAGGAACGAGGGAGTAATGCTTTACCTTGATCTTGTGACCGTGCAGAAATATTAGATAATTAACTTACTGTATATGCTGTTACTTCTGTTTGTGATCTTGTGATCATGCTATCAGAAAAAAAAAAAAAAAAACAAAAAAAAAAACATTTTATTTTAAAAGTTTAAAAGGCAATAAGAAATAAAAAGTAACACATTATTCGGGAAAAACACAATGCTGTTGCACAAACTTTCAAGTACAGTACTTATCGACATGATTAGAGGTTATGCAATACTTACAAAACAGGTCTGATTAAATTACACCATGGCATATTCTGCATTGGATACTCAGCAGGGTCATCGCAACCCAACTAAAATGATTTATGTGGCAAATGAAAAAACAATTGATAGCATCTGTGCATGACCAATATATTTAACCGCAATTATACATGCTCATTGTTGTCTTTTATGCATTTACTTTTTGTTATAAGATCATAACATGTTAATTATGCTTGAAAGGGGTTATCTAGGAAGTAATGAAGCTTACCAAGCCATTACTACAAATATACCTTGGTACCCCCTGAGCTCTGTTTATTACTACAGATGAGCGAACACTAAAATGTTCGAGGTTCGAAATCCGATTCAAACAGCCGCCCACTGTTCGACTGTTCAAACGGGTTTCGAACCCCATTATAGTCTATGCGGGGAAATGCTCCTTTCAGAGGTACGCAACATTCGATCAAATTCTACTTACCAAGTCCATGAGTGAGGGTCGGGCTGGATTCTTCTCCCTGCGCAGTGTCCCTGTGTCCTCTTCCGGTCTTGAATTCACTCTGCTAGGCATCGGGCCTAGGCAGAGCCGACTGCGCATGCCCGCGCCCGCGCGGTCATGCGCAGTCGGCTCTGCCCAGGCCCGACGCCTAAGCAGAGTGAATGCAGAGCCGGAAGAGGACACAAGGACGCTGCGCAGGGAGAAGACTTCTAAAGGTAAGAGAAGAACCAGCGTTGATTGGCAATGTATAGAATTCTGCCAATCAACGCTGGTTCTGCATCGAATCTTAACTTCGAACAGCTAGTAGTATTCGATCGAACACCTACTCCATCGAGTACTACTCGCTCATCTCTATTTATTACCTTTGCACGTGAAGAGGCCAAAGCTCTCATTCCTCTGCCTCCCCTATTTACTAATTCTCCTCTACTCAATGGACCCATGCACAACAAACATGGTAATAAAGGGAATTAAAACATTATTACACAGTGCAATACTCCCTAGATAAGGTCCAAATAACTGAATGACCCTAAAGGCCACAATATAGATACAACAAAAAAACAAAGAAAATGACTAGGGCACCAAAAATAATCAAAATGCAAAAACTTTATTAGACAAATCGTAACAAACAATATACAAGGACAGCATACCATCAGACTGAAGGACCGACTCAGGTAAATACAACAAGTATACACAAAGGTAAGTCTAAAAGGAAAAATTGGGTATAACAACAATAATGCGCAGCTAGAAAGAATATCAAGTATATAAAGCAGTAAGATACAGCCAGGGATAACCAAGAGTGTATGCTATAGGTATCACAGAGGTGAGCAAACTATGTTGCATCACAAAATATAAATTAGCAAGCTATGTTACACTGCAAAATACACTAACTAGATGTAAAAGAGGATGTCACTGCAATAATGACAGATCTTCATCAATATATCAATAAATCATGTATATGTAAAAATGGTGTATATATACCAGTCAATAGACATCTAGTAGATAGGCAAAGTGCAAAGAAATATAAAGAGACCAAAATGCATGATTGAAAATATACATGAATATCAATCAAGGAGTAGGGAACAGAAAGTTGCCCACTCACTCATTTAGAACAAACCCATGGTGGCATAATAACCAAGTAAAAGTATTACCAGAGAGAGATGGAACTCCAGGAATCCCCTACGCACGTTTCGGCGCTAGCCTTCTTCCGGAAGATTATTATTTTTTCCGCCCTAGTCATTTTCTTTGGTTTTTCAATGGACCCATGGCCTGAGTAGAGGGAAATCAATGAAGTTAGTGATAGTGACTGCAGGAGAGACAGCTGCCTCCGCAAAGGTAATAAATGGGAATCTGGGGGATCAAGGTGTATATTAGTGATAAAGTTTAACCAGTGCAGAGAATGGTTACTCCCTAGATAACCCCTTTAATATCACTATTGATGTTCAAAACCTTTTTACATTAATACTCTCATTGGCCAAAAAATTCAACATTAGTTGAAGAGTAAAGAGTACTGAACTAGTTTGAAATTAACCAGATTCCACCCGAATTTTCCTAAATTTTGGTTTATAATAAAAACCTAAAGCTTTGGATTTTTTTCATACCAATCTGTAAAATGGCTACTGCTATGTGAAACATGAGGTAGAAAAACACAATGTGACATCTGGCTTCTGACATCATCACTCGACAGCCTCTCGGCCATTCATGAATGGGGGTGGAGACGTCACAATGCTGATGCATTATGTAGTAAATCACAGAGAGAGGACTAGGTAACAACAGGTAGGTAGCAGTGCCGCGACAGGGATAATAAAAAATACAGCAACATTGCAGTACTACTAAAGAATTATAGAAGACTCTGCAGCATAGATTACTTAGACATAGTCAGATAGATGAAGGCATAGGAGCCATAGGAGTGAGAGAAAAGCTCTACTACATTTTACTGTGATTGTCCACTGTCTTACATACACTAGTCACATCACTGCTCAAATTTCATTTTGTTAAGCATTTTTTGCAATAGAGTTTTTCTGAATAACACACAATGTCAGACCTGCAGTCATTGCGCCACTGTAGTCATTGACTGTCCACTGTCTCACATTAGTCTGATTGGCCAGGTCATCCTTTGAGTGCCAAAATTCATTTTGTTAAGCATTTGGTTAGAATAATAATTTTGATAATAAGAATAATTATAATAATAACAATGTAACCATATACAGTCCTATGAAAAAGTTTGGGCACCCCTATTAATCTTAATCATTTTTAGTTCTAAATATTTTGGTATTTGCAACAGCCATTTCAGTTTGATATATCTAATAACTGATGGACACAGTAATATTTCAGGATTAAAATGAGGTTTATTGTACTAACAGAAAATGCGCAATATGCATTAAACCAAAATTTTACCGGTGCAAAAGTATGGGCACCTCAACAGAAAAGTGACATTAATATTTAGTACATCCTCCTTTTGCAAAGATAACAGCCTCTAGTCGCTTCCTGTAGCTTTTAATCAGTTCCTGGATCCTGGATAAAGGTATTTTGGACAAACAATTCAAGTTCAGTTAAGTTAGATGGTCGCCGAGCATGGACAGCCCGCTTCAAATCATCCCACAGATGTTCAATGATATTCAGGTCTGGGGACTGGGATGGCCATTCCAGAACATTGTAATTGTTCCTCTGCATGAATGCCTGAGGATTTGGAGCGGTGTTTTGGATCATTGTCTTGCTGAAATATCCATCCCCGGCGTAACTTCAACTTCGTCACTGATTCTTGAACATTATTCTCAAGAATCTGCTGATACTGAGTGGAATCCATGCGACCCTCAACTTTAACAAGATTCCCAATGCCGGCATTGGCCACACAGCCCCAAAGCATGATGGAACCTCCACCAAATTTTACAGTGGGTAGCATGTGTTTTTCTTGGAATGCTGTTTCTTTTTGGACGCCATGCATAACGCCTTTTTTTTTTATAACCAAACAACTCAATTTTTGTTTCCAAAATGAAGCTGCCTTGTCCAAATGTGCTTTTTCATACCTCAGGCAACTCTATTTGTGGCGTACGTGCAGAAACGGCTTCTTTCTCATCACTCTCCCATACAGCTTCTATTTGTGCAAAGTGCGCTGTATAGTTGACCGATGCACAGTGACACCATCTGCAGCAAGATGATGCTGCAGCTCTTTGGAGGTGGTCTGTGGATTGTCCTTGACTGTTCTCACCATTCTTCTTCTCTGCCTTTCTGATATTTTTCTTGGCCTGCCACTTCTGGGCTTAACAAGAACTGTCCCTGTGGTCTTCCATTTCCTTACTATGTTCCTCACAGTGGAAACTGACAGGTTAAATCTCTGAGACAACGTTTTGTATCCTTCCCCTGAACAACTATGTTGAACAATCTTTGTTTTCAGATCATTTGAGAGCAGGCTGTCCATGTTCGGCGACCATCAAACTTAACTGAACTTGAATTGTTTTGTAGAAAGAAATGGTCCAAAATACCTTCATCCAGGATCCAGGAACTGATTAAAAGCTACAGGAAGTGACTAGAGGCTGTTATCTTTGCAAAAGGAGGATGTACTAAATATTAATGTCACTTTTCTGTTGAGGTGCCCATATTTTTGCACCGGTCAAATTTTGGTTTAATGCATATTGCGCATTTTCTGTTAGTACAATAAACCTCATTTCAATCCTGAAATATTACTGTGTCCATCAGTTATTAGATATATCAAACTGAAATGGCTGTTGCAAACACCAAAATATTTAGAACTAAAAATGATTAAGATTAATAGGGGTGCCCAAACTTTTTCATAGGACTGTATGTTATCAAAGAAAAATGCTTTCTCCACTTGTTAGCTTTCTTTCTGGCTTTCGCGCTATATCTCAGTGCTGCTAGACTGATGTCCATAGAATTCAGAGTCCAACTGCAGATAACACTACTTTCTATCTCACCATGACTCACATAAATATAGTTCAATACAACTAAAAACTGCTCTAAAACTATGAATTGCTATAAGGTTTTTTAAGTACCATAAAGGGAAAGATTTTTCTGTGACAAGATTAAGGATTTCACAATAGTCAATAGCTGTTGTCCTACATGTGATTGATTGGGAACTGCAATTTTTCTTTTCTTTTTCTGTTCCTCTACCAAAAATGAAAACAGGCATCACAGGCACATGCAAGGCTTGAAAAAGTGCTAACATAGCACAAAACTGTCGTTGCCTGGCCTGTTTTTTGTGCAATCACCCACTCCCATATTCACTGTTTTTATGTCTGCATGGAATATGAAAAGAAGCCCGAGTGAGTGCAGCCCATTTATTTTCTTATCGCTGTTATCTTCATATGTATTTTTTAGGGTGTTGTGTACCGTCATATGGGCATTTTTGATATTTGCCATGCTCCTGTTTTCTACTTTGTTATTGTTTGTTTCATAGCAGTTTTCCTTCATTCAGGTCTCAGTAGTGCCACTTGTTCTTTTTCTCTTTACATTTTGCACGGGCATCTCTGTACTCATCTGTCTGTCAGACCCGTAGTCATGCAGTGTGAATGTGTGACCGCTACTCCTCCTTACCATGATCCTGAAGAGATGAGAAGAGATGAATGCATGTTCTAATGATTGGTGGGGGTTCCAGCTATGAGACCTCAACTCATAATACATTTAGCCCATATCCTTTGGATAGAAAAGTGGTGCTTATGTTTCCCAAACTAACACTCCTCTCCACTCTCCACACCTCTTCTCCCACATTATCCCACTGGGTATGATGCCTTTATCCAGGTATAACCTTGTCTGCCCAGGCACTTTGGTTCTGTACATAAAAGAACAGTATTTGGTGACTGGCTCATAAATCTTTATTTATTTGTGTAACTTTATATTATGAATGTGTCTGGTCCACTGTGTAAAGAGCCGCAGAATATGTTGAAATTATATAGATAAAAATATTATTATTATTATTATTAATGGGATCCTATAGATACATTTATCATTAATTGTGTGAATTTTCCCTAAACATAAACAAAATGTAGAAGACAAATGTAACATGATAATTTGAAGCGTAGAAAGTAGAAGAGACGGCTTGCAACACTCTTTAGATTAAAAAGTCCAGTCTTTAATTCAATCCATTAAAAGCATATAGTACACACATGAGAAAAAAATGCCGAAAAAACTGAAAAAAGTGCAAACATAAAAGAAAATGCTAACGCGTTTCAGGTTGAATCGACCCCTTAGGCTATGACTAAGGGGTCAATACACCCCAAAATGCGTTAGCGTTTTCTTTTATGTTTGCACTTTTTTCAGTTTTTTTGGCACTTTTTTCTCATGTGTGTAATATATGCTTTTAATGGATTGCATTAAAGACTGGACTTTTTAATCTAAAGAGTGTTGCAAGCCATCTCTTCTACTTTCTACGCTTCGCATGATCTGCCTCCTGGGTCCGGAGGTTTGGTTTGGCATCTCTGAAAAAATCAACATATACGTGGTAAGCTACAGCCCAAAAAAAAATTTCTTCTCTTTTTCTAATATCATCATTGCCTGAAACTATTAGAACTAATATAAATATAATGGGTTACTTTAAGAAAAAAATATAACCAAAAATATTATCCTTTCTTTAGACTTTTTGGTTTGAAATGACTCAATTTAGTTTAAAATTACTATATCAATTAGAATATATACATTTTGGAATGTCTAATTAATTCTTTGCAGTCCTGTAACCCTTTGTACCTAGCAAAGTTGACATAGTGTATAATAAATATGGTTACAAGGGTCATTTGATAGAAAGCTGGAAGGTCAAATTCTAAGAACACATTACCTTCCTATTGGCCTGGAAAGCTGAGGCTTGGATAACGGCCATATTGATTTTCCCAAATACCAGGAACACTGGCATATAAAAAAGTAAATAGATCAGACCCTAGAGGCAGAGAGCAAGCAGAGTCTGACATTGTGGCTGCCTCTTATTCTCTAATATGAAAATATGAAGATTTCACATATTAAATGGAAGTAATAAAAAATTGAAAGCAATTATGATAGAATGCCAGGGAAATGCCTTTATTTAATCATTTGAAAGTGATAAATGAGTTCCAATAAAATAACTAATTGTAGACCAGCAATACATGAATTCCTGAGCAGCTGCAAGTTGTTATATTGATCTTTGAGTGTTGGAGAATTCCATACATAATGATACATAAGAATATATGTGACATTTATAAACCCATACTTGGCCATTTCTCCTTTAAACAAGTGTCAGCATGTGGTTTACCAATACTAATCCTTAGTAGAGAAAATTATATATTTTCAATGCCCTGGGTAATATCTCTAGATATCTTAAATGTGTTCTTACGGGTCTAAAGATATGGATGAGCTGGGGAAATATCACAAATATCATAACTAGACACAACATTAGTTCTAGAGTTTAGGGAATTTAGTAAAAAAAAAAAAAAAAAAAAAAACAAAACATAGAAACCATTGTGGAAATTTATATATTCAAAATTTTCTGAAAAAATTGTAAGATCAAAATATTTAAAAATATTTATTAGATACATTTTTTTTTTACATTTTTAAATTAAGGATGCTTTACAAAATAGTGCTGGGAGTAGCTGTATGAGATAAAAAGAAATACATACTTCATTTGTCCTCAGGTATTGTTGCCCACTGGTGTTCTGTGCTGTACCAAAAATCATTTATTTTGGGAAAGATATAAGATATGGCCCAAAGGGTGAGCAGAAGACATTTCCATTTAATTTTGGAGTTAACTTGCCACAGGGGGCTATTTATTTTTAGTGGATTCACAAATTACATACACAGCATCTTAATCTCATGTTCAACATGTACAATGTATAACATATTTTACACTGTATTTAGACTGCATAGGAGAAGAGAAAGTCTTCAGAATAATTTTTTCTTGGTATTGGTTTAATGGATCCAAATTAAAGGGCTTCTGGTTAGAAAGCAGAAATAACAGTGAATTATAATGTCAGAAATCTCAGTTTAGCTGCTGTTGCTTTAAGGCTTCCATGCCAACCTGTAAAGTATGTGCAGTCTTCATGCCTCTCCCATGAAGATTCAATTAGCATCTGAGGAGGGGTATTTAAACCCTATTCCTGCTCAGCCAGGTGTCTGCTATTTGGTTGTACTTAGGATAATGACATTTGACTTGTTACTATAATGTGCTTGTCTACTGAATTTTGGCCCTGAGGTAACATCTTGGACTGACTTTTGTCATTCACTCTCCTGGTTTTGATCTGCCTTGTAAGTTTATCATGGGTTCTGATTTGATTTTTGATTGTGGAGCATTTATTTCTTATACCAGTTTCTGTGGTGATAACTTGAGCTCCAAGTTCAGCACAAGTTCAGCTGGCTTCTTGGCTGGCTCTGGTAAAGACATTTGGTGCTTGTGATCTATTTCTCAGCACTATATAGGAGTATAGTTCTACTGCTCTCTGTTGTTAGCCCGTTCTTGGATGACATTTGCTCCAGAGACACTATTGCGAAAGTAAAAGTGGCAAAACAGTGTCTTCATACACACTCTATGGATGTCTTAGAAACAAATTATTAACTTCTGAACAATGAGGCAGGAGAGACTTTGATAATCAACAGCAAGAAATATTAGCTTATAAAATGTAAATGACCATTGACAATAATAAGAGGTCATAACTTTATAGCATTACATAGATATATGGGTGTGGCCAGGAATAACTGATATCCAGTTTAGTTAGTTAATGTAATTTCTCATGAAATCAATTGAACACAACATCACAACATGCTAACAAAAGGCTTCTATTCACACCTTCCTCCACCCCAGAGAATGGCCACACATAGACATAAATAGGGTAGTTAGCATACCTATGTTGAGACTAAGTTGCTTTTAGAAAATCTGCTTAACTTGTGACACACATATCCGAGCCCGTTCTCATGTCCAGCCAAGAAGAAAGGCAAGGGAGGACATGCCTGTACATTAACATACATACATGCATATTTTACATAGTTACTATATTTTTTTTATACTTACTAGAGATGAGCGAACAGTAAAATGTTTGAGATTCGATATTCGTTCCGAATAGCATCTCAATATTCGACTATTCGAACGAATATATATATATCGAACCCCATTATAGTCTATGGGAGAAAATGCTTCGCTACAGGGGATCCTACCATTCGACTCAGGAGAGTCACCAAGTCCACTAAGACACCCCAGGAAATGATGCCAACACCCTGGAATGCAACTGGGACAGCAGAGGAAGCATGCCTGGGGGCATCAAGTACCTTTATTATGTTGGGATCCCCTGTCAGCTTGCGATATGCCGGAGCGGACTTTTTCCCATAGGAATGTATTGACCAGCATTGATTGGCCAGTCTACGACATTCAGCCAATTAACGCTGGTTCTGCCTGAGGAGGCGGAGTCTAAGAACCGTCCACAGCAGTTTCCATTCTGGTCTGATTTTAGACTCTGCCTCCTCCGGCAGAACCAGCGTTGATTGGCCAAATGCTGTAAGACTGGCCAATCAACGCTGGTCAATGCATACCTATGGAGAAATGAAGCAGGGCCAGCTGTGCGCACAGCTTGGCTATTCCTCCTGTCACACACATCTCTGGTGTAACATAGCTCAGCATACACTCAGCTCTGCTACATCTCTACACTATGTTGTAGAGATGTAGTAGAGCTGAGTGTGCACTGAGCTCTGCTACACACGAGATGTGTGTGACAGGAGGAGTAGATGGAGGGTTGGTTGGGTGTAGTGCAGAGCTGCTGCACCAGAGATGTAGCAGAGCTGGCCGATGTTAGCAGAGCTGAGTGTGTTAGTCTGCTGCATATCTGCCAGCTCTCCTACATCTACATCTCCTACACACTCAGCTCACCTACATCGGACACTACACACTCAGTTTATCGGTATAGCCGAGCTGAGTTTGTAGTATAGGACACTACACGCTCAGTTTATCGGTATAGCTGAGCTGAGTTTGTAGTATCGGACACTACTGTTTGTTGATTAAGCAGAGCTGGGATTGTAACGACGATCCTATTCACTACACAGCATGTACCCCACGCTGTGGTCCACTTCGATCCATGGTCCTGGTTTCAGAGCACCCTGCCCCCCTCTCGCCGACTAATATTATAGAGAAGGTGGGGCTTAGGAGAGTGTGGGTGGTACTGGGCGGGGAGACTCCCCACCCACACTATTCTAAGCCCCTCCCTGACTAGTATTATAGAGAAGGTGGGGCTTATGAGAGTGTGGGCGGGGAGTCTCCCCGCCCAGTACTCGCCCACACTCTCCTAAGCCTATCTTTCTCTATAATAATAGTCAGGGAGAGGGGGGCAGGGCGCTCTGAAACCGGGACCATGGACCGAAGTGGACCAAGAGCAAAGAGCTGCAGGTAAGCGGACACCGGGGGAGAGTGGGGGGGAGTTAATCACTACACAGCATGGGGTACATGCTGTGTAGTGAATAGGATAATCTCCCACACTGTACACTCAGCTGGCTATTCCTTAGTAGTACTAACACGCTCAGCTCAGCTATTCCTTTAGTAGTTCTGAGCCATAGGAATGCATTGACCAGCGTTGATTGGCCACTGTACGGGCATTCGGCCAATCAACGTTGGTCAATGCATCCCTATGGGAAAAAGTCAGCTCGCGCAAGCTGACAGGGATCCCGACCAGATAGAGCCCCAAAGAACTAGGTGAGTGACATTCCCCCCTAAATAAAGGTTATCCCTAGCTAACCCTGCCTGTAGATCTGTCCCTGTCTCACATTCATATAATTCACTGCTCCAAATTAAACGAATGGTAAATTCACCATTTGTCTAAATTGGAGGTCACATGTTTTCGGCAGCCAATGGGTTTTTTCAATTTTCTATTTTTTTCACTGCCTCCATTGTCGTAGTTCCTGTCCTGGGGAATTTTTTTTTATGAATTTTTAGTGAGTTTGCCACCTGGTGTTCGATTGGAATCGAACACCACTAACGGCCTGATAGTCGATCGAATATCAATTCGATCGAACGCCGTTTGCTCATCTCTACTACTTACTTACAATCCAATGTATATCCATATGTAATCCAGTTGTTTTTGTTTTTGTTCTAGTAGGAGATTTCTAGGGTCTATGTATGATTTTTTTTTTCTACTTCATTTTAAATTCATATTTTCCTTCAACTAGAGAACAGCACGCCTGCTATATGACTAACTACAGCAGGATAATACCACAGTGTTGTAAGAGCCAGTCTACCTTTACAAAGAAAACAATGAAAGCTAGATTATTTCCAGTCAAATAGTGTCTAAAGCTCTTTGGTAACAACATCTAATCAGTGAGCTGGGAAATTCATGTCAAGCATTGCAATGCACATCTGCATAGCAGGAAAACTCATAGGCTTTTGGGCAATCACTTGTGCATACTGTACAGAAAGTGTTTTAAACACTTCAAAGGGAAATGATCAAGTTTTTGAAGCAAGAAATTTACACCTTACACCAACTGAGATCAGAATTTAATAGTGTTAACCATGAAATATCCTGCATGGTATGTAAATCCAGGCTACTTATAAAGTTGCACGGTATGTTTTTATTTTCCATTACTCTTATTGTAGCATATTTTGAAACAGTATACAGAAATGGTCATGGTTTGCTTAAAGGTTCCTATGAGCTGGGGCCTATCTTTACATGATACTAACATGCTCTTTGTTAAATAATGCAAGAACCTTTCTCTTTTAAGGAATAATCTTAGCAAAAAATATGTTACAAAACTAGCTACAGACAGAACGATGTACACTGTCTACCAAGTATTTAGACACCTGTGGTAGAATAGAAATCATTTATTTATATTCAGTAGTTGGTAGAACCCAGCAGATGCTTCCTTACGCATGGTATTGATGTACACAATACTCCCGGATGCCTGTTGAAACTCCTGGTGTATATGAGCCATAGGTTGGGTGCAATTTCTCTGGTCAGCACTCGTCGGTCTCTGTCCCCCAGTTTTGGGGTGCTGCCGACTTGGGGCACATTCCGACAATCACCATTCACCTTCCATTTCATAATCACATAGGCCACTGTCGATTTTGGGTAATTCAGTTAGTTTGCTATGTCCCTTAAGGATCGACCATTTCTGTGGTACCCCACAATTACCCCTTTCTCAAAATTGGACAACTCTGCACTTAGTGGCATCTTGCATGTGACTAATGCCAATGATGTCTGCTATTAAACAGCGGAAGGCGTGACATACATCACTGAAGATATCTTCATTTGTATGGGTGTCCAAATAGTTATTGGTTGACAGTGTACAAGCAAACTGCTAAAATAGCAGATACATATGGAGCTCGATGGATCTCATTCACTATAAGGGAAAATTCCACTAGTGGAAAAAAAAAGCTAGCAGAACCCATTGAAATCAATGGGAGGCTTTATTTTCAGCCTGGAAAATTCCACACCAAATTCCTCTCCATTTTCCTCCATGTGAATGGACCCTAACAGGATCATAGTTACATAGTTACATAGTTACATAGTAGATGAGGTTGGATAAAGACATGAGTCCATCAAGTCCAACCTATAACCCTACAATCCCCTACAGTGTTGATCCAGGGGAAGGCAAAAAACCCCATGAGGCTCATGCCAATTGCCCTATTTCAGGGGAAAAAATTCCTTCCCGACTCCAAATCTGGCAGTCAGTATAAAACCCTGGATCAACGTGTCCTTAAAATCTAGAGACCATAACCCATTATATTTTTCTCTTCAAGAAAGGCATCCAGGCCCACTTTGAACTTGTTCAGTGAATCCGCCATCACCACTTCCTGGGGCAGAGAATTCCAGAGCCTCGTTGTTCTTACTGTGAAGAATCCCCTCCTATGTTTCTGGTGAAACCTTCTCTCCTCCAGACGTAGAGGATGTCCTCTTGTCACTGTCACTGGCTTAGGAGTAAAAATATCCTTAGAAAGTTCTTTGTATTGTCCCTTCATGTATTTGTACATTGTTATTAGATCTCCCCGTAGACGTCTTTTCTCTAAACTGAATAACCCCAAGTTTGTTAATCTATCGTTGTACTCCAGTCCACCAATTTCCCTAATCATTTTGGTTGCCCGTCTTTGCACTTTTTCAAGTTCACTTATGTCTTTCTTGTATATCGGGGCCCAAAATTACGCACAATATTCTAAGTGTGGCCGTACCAGTGATTTGTATAGAGGCATAACTATGTCCTTGTCATGAGAATCTAGACCTCTTTTGATGCATCCCATAACTTTATTTGCCTTGGCAGCAGCTGCCTGACACTGGTCATTAAAGGTAAGCTTGCTGTCCACCAAAATCCCTAAGTCTTTTTCATTGACAGTCTTACCCAGTAATTTACTATTTAGTACATAGTCATACATTTTATTACGTCACCCAAAGTGCATTACTTTACATTTGTCAACATTAAACTTAATTTGCCAAGTCTCCGCCCATGCTTCCAGTTTCCTTAGATCCCCCTGTAATATTCTATTATCCTCCTCATTATTAATTACCCTACAAAGTTTAGTATCATCTGCAAATATGGACACCCTGCTTTGTAAACCCTCTACCAGGTCATTAATAAAGATATTAAACAAGAGAGGACCTAATACTGACCCCTGCGGCACCCCACTGGTGACTGTGGCCCAGTCTGAATATTTACCATTAACAAGTACCCTCTGTTTCCTATCAGTGAGCCAGTTGCTAACCCAAATGCATATGTTTTCCCCCAGTCCCAACATTCTCATTTTGCATACCAACCGTTTATGTGGAACAGTATCAAAAACCTTTGAAAAGTCCAGGTACACCACGTCTACTGCATTACCCATGTCCAGTCTTGAACTTACCTCCTCATAGAAGCTGATCAGATTAGTCTGACAGGACCGATTCCTCATAAACCCATGCTGATTTGGTGTTATAAGATTATTTACATTGAGATACTGTTATGGTCAGCAGGGTTTATTAAAAAAAATAAACAAATAAAACCCTACGGAGCCCTCTGGGCCATTACTGCAACCAACCTGGTGTGAATACAGACTAACAGTTCCTGTCACTGCCAGCTAAATTAAATGACCAGGTGTGCTCTGTTGCAATTCACAGAGCCCTGTGCAGTAAAAGCAGCCGCACAAATAAACAAGCTGGCTAGCCTGAACTCCAGGACTAGCCAGAGACCAAAGTAAACCCTGTGTGCAGTTCCACCCAACCACCCAGGCAACTACTGCCAAACCACTCCCAGTCACCCTGTCTGGGAAGTATTGCTAGCTGCCCCTACAGAGTTTCACCACAAACATACAAGGCAGCATGCTGCCTGACTAACAGTGGCATTGCTATCTCAGGGGTCTTTTGCTAACTAGGGCAATGTTTACAGGCTGGAACCCAAACATACATACACACACATCATTTCGGGTTTGGAATGTGATCATAGAGCGCCGGGCGTCCAGACCAGCCCCCTTATATAGGCAAGGGGCGGTCACCAGCAAATAGCCCAGCTGCCCAATCCGAGTGTCCATTGGTCGACACACATGTCCATCAAAGACTCGACCACACCCGGCTGTTGCAAGGCAGGTTAACCCCTGCAACCCTGGACTATGCATAGGAACAGGCGGCGACGCCCATGTCATGGCCGCAGTTACTGCACAATCCTAACAGATACTCCAGGATAGCATCTCTTAGAAAGCCCTCAAATATCTTTCCCACCACAGAAGTTAAACTTACTGGCCTATAGTTTCCAGGTTCCCTTTTACACCCCTTTTTGAAAATTGGCACCACATTTGCTATTCGCCAATCCTGTGGAACAGACCCAGTCATTACTGAATCCTTTAATATTAGATACAAGGGTCTATCTATGACCATGCTTTATTCCCTCAGAACTCGGGGGTGTATATCATCTGGACCGGGCGATTTCTCTATTTTAGTGTTTTGCAGGCGGCGCTGCACTTCTTCCTGGGTTAAGCAGGTGACATTCAATTGAGAGTTAACATTACCCCTAATCATGTTGCCGGCCAATGGATTTTCTTGTGTAAACACTGTAGAGAAGAAGGCATTTAATACTTGTGCTTTTTCCTCATCCTCCTCCACCATTACACCCGGATTATTTTTGAGAGTGCCCACATTGTCAGTTTTTATTCTCTTATTATTTATGTAATTGAAGAATAATTTTGGATTACTTTCACTTTCCTTGGCAATGTTTCTCTCAGCCTCAATCTTCGCCTCCTTTATTTGTTTTTTGCACAATTTATTTTTCTCCTTATAGTTTTTGAATGCTGTGTCGCTACTTTCTTGTTTTAGTACTTTAAATGCTTCCTTTTTATCCCTCATTGCATTCTGTACCGTTTTGTTTAGCCATATTGGTTTTCTATGATTTCTGGCCCGCTTATTCCCATAGGGTACGAGTTTTCTAGTGCTCTTATTTAGTATATTTTTGAAGATGTCCCATTTAGTTTGTGTTCCCGTCACGTTGAGGACATTGTCCCAGTTTATGCTGCTAAGCTCCTCTCTCAGCTGGTTAAAATTTGCCTTCCTGAAGTTTAGTGTTTTTGTACCCCCTCTAATGAACATCTTCTTAATGTGTACAAGAAAACTTATTATGTTATGGTCACTATTACCCAGATGTCCCCCAACCTCCACTTTTGATAATGTGTCAGGTTCATTTGTTAAAATTAGGTCTAAAAGTGCCTCGCCTCTTGTTGGGTCCTGCACTAGTTGCGATAGGTAATTGTCTTTTATTACTGACAAGAACCTGTTCCCTTTGTTGGATCTGCAGGTTTCTGCCTCCCAGTTGATATCAGGGTAGTTGAAATCCCCCATAATAATGACTTTATTCTGCTTTGCGGCCTCATCTATTTGTTTTACTAGTATATTTTCAGCTTCTTCCGTTATATTTGGATCTGTCAGGTGTCAATTGTATTTTAACTATAAATGCCAGATGAAAAATTTGTGCTTGCAGGATTCTTTCACATGTCAATTTACGCAGACATTGCAACAGGTTGAAAAAAGATTCCTAAGCAAATGTGAGCATAGCTTTAGGGATTGATTTTAAAGGAGTTATCCACTTTCTTAAATTGATTGACTTACCTTAAGATAGGCCATCAATTTTATATTGGTAGGTGAATAACTATTAGGACCTATTCAGACTGCAATAACTCAAAACCACTACTATGGGAATTGCAGCACTCAAGCAAGGATGGGAGCTATGGTCAACTAAAAACAGGATGAACCACTGGCTTTATGAAAGTAGATAACCATTTAGAGAACAGTGTTTAATACATCTGTTTTCAACTGAAGTTTGTCTAAGTGAAATATATCTTATTTATGAAAAGAAGTGTTAGGATCTGGAACATTTGTATCTGTTTTAAAGACATAAAATGATACAAATCTAAACCCACTATAGATTTGTGCTACAGTTTTTGCCATCTTCTGTCTGTATAATGCTAGGTTCACACTAATGTTTGGGTTTCCATTCTTTGGGTCTGCTTAAGTACCAAAAAAAGGGCAACTTAGTCCACTTAAAAAGTAGTTACCCATAAAAACCCACAGACACCAGTTTCTCACCCAAAAAATGCAGAGAGAAAAGTCTGCATTTTTTGAGCAGAATGGGGAAATGGAATTCCTGAACATAGAGTGAGCGCTAGTGTGAACCTAGCCTAAATCTATTGGGGATCCATGTTTTCTAGTCAATATCACACATTTTTCTCTCCATTTTTGAAAAGTAGGAAAGAGGAGAAAAAGGATCATGTGTGATTGTGTAAATGTGTGATTTTTAATGACTAAATATTGGTGAAATTCCCTTGGTAGATTTCCCCCTTTTGTCTGTATATTTTTTTTAAATTTTCGAGTAATTCTATTGCTGCTAAAAAAAATAAATAAAGTTACATTAGGTATCTGATCCATGACACGACCAAAAGAACTGAAAAATGATCTGTAAAATAAGAACAAGAACAAGATAACAAGAACTGTAATAGGAACCATCAGGTTTCTGACATTTTTTAAAATTGCCAGACGTAAAAGTTGGCCTTGCAGGATTTATTCACACAGGATTTCTGAACGAGACTCTAAATGGGGATGCATATGTGTATATTTTGATAAAACTGCCTAAGCTTACTTGTTATTATTAAAGATGGTCTCTTTTCTAATACAAGTTGCAAGACTGAACAGTGATCAATACCACATGACCAAAACAGTAGGCACAGAAATAACTTAAAAAATCTGGGCTCCAGTGCAAAGTCTACATCAGGGTTTCCATCACCATGTATGATTTATAATAGGGTTGTCTCCTTATGTGGTACCTGGGCTTCTTTATCACGAGGCCCCAAGTGTGACTACTATATACAACTATACTTCCCTTAGTTACTAAAAAAAACAACAGTTTAACTTTGCCTTGTTGTCAAGATTGAACCCCATTGGTCTATGCTACATCTCTCCACCATTGGGAGGAGTAAGACTGACATAACTGATATCATAAGCACTTCATCAGTGGTTGTTGATTTTTAAGACATTTCCTTCCAGAATGCCTTTTTAAAATGGCTCCAGTGTGATATCTTATCTTAGAACACAACAAAAGTCATTGGAAAGCCAATGAAAGAGTTGTGTTAAAATTCTGCGTTAAGTGTCACGTTAACCTCTCAAACTATGTATGTATGTATTATTTCCTGGGCATTCAGCAAGATGAGATTATTTTATTTATTTTAACCTAATCAAGGTTCTGTTTTACCCACAGAGAATTATATACTAACACGACATGCATTTAACCTCTAAGGACAAAACAGCTAATCATTCTCCTATTGTGTGAATTGGTACATTCAATACAAGATGGTAAATGCACCCACATTATTTTTCTTTAGTTAACAGATCTGTTTCAATAATAGCATAAACTCAATGATCTGTGGGATGAACAAGCTCAGAAGCGGAGTTCAGGTTCTAGATCAACAGTTTCCTATAATCCTAATTAAAATGTATTATTGAGCAGAGGTAGCAATGAGTAAAGCATTTTAGAAATGCATTCAAAGTGACTTATACAAATTGGTTTTATATTTTCCAGAAATGAGAATTATTGTCTGTACACTATAGAAAATTTCCACAAACTAAAGTACTGTTTACTTGAGGCCTTTATCGTAAAGTCATAAACTTGGAGTTTATTTCAGGTAAAGCTTGCAAAAAAACCAAAGAGATTTTTTTTTTCATTTTTGATCTAATCCATCCTTAGCAAATTTCCATTTAATAAGTAAATTAGCTCCTCACTGTCTTGACATAGTCTCATAGTGGTTTTCTTTGTAAAGAACATCACTACAGGCTATGCAGATGAATGCCTTATGTCCATAAACTTTATGTTCTCGTGTTATGTCTCATGGAACTCCCTTTGGTGTTTTTCCAAGTGTTTTGACGGCATCCTGTGCTGCTAGCACTTTGCCATCTGCTGCATGGATTTTCCGATAGGGAGCCAGTATTTAGAAGCTCCTTGTCATTGTATAAAAGTCCCATTGCAATATGCTTGCAGTTATGTTTTTCATAATTCTCACATTTTGTTGGCTGGATCTTGATTGATATGTTTCTTGGAATGATGGTGCTTGTTTTTACAATGACATAAAAATATTTTTCCTGCTCCAACAGTTGTTTGTACAGCTGGCACAGTAACATTGTTACACTATGAACATTTTTATTGTACTGATTTACCTTTAAATTTTAATATTTTTATAATTTGTTAATGCATCAGTGCCTGGGCCACCGTAACAACTTAGAAACTATTTCCACACTGATGCAAACACACTATACTACCAATGTTGTCAAAGCTCAGAGATTGACTAAAACATCCAGTATAATCGAATAGCAGTACTAATGTGCCACCTTTGATTTAGCCATTTCCCGTACGTCTTTATTTGCTACTAAACTACACACAAGACATAACACACTGAAGACTGTTAGAAATTATCTCTCCATTTCTCCATTTGATAACTCAATAATATTACCATAACATGGCACAATAACACCAGTATAGCATGACTCATTAACACTACCATTCCTATACCACATACTACTATGTTGGGACTGGATAGAACCACTGCACTGTATCTTACCAACATCACCATACTGAATAATGTCTCCATACAGTTACAAAATGATGGCCTCATAGTGTCACTGAATAATACAACCAATGAGTGAATAATTCCACTTACTTTTCAGGTCAAGATCATAGATCATCAATATCAGATTGGTAGTTGGACTTACCCCATGGGTTAATGCCCCTTTAACAGCCAATGTTTATTTTTCAGCCTATCTACGACTAAGATTGTATTATTGCAAATAAAATATGAAACCTCAGCATGGCATTTAATAAAGTAACATAGTCATTCTGAATATATACTGTGTGTCTACACTTATATGATCTCCAGTTTAGTTGACTAATGCAACTTCAGGTAAAGCAGCAAGTAGGTATAAGGAATTTTATAATCCATGCAGTGCTTTTCATGAAGAAAAAAGTATGCAAACTAGTTATCTTTAACAAAAATAAAAAAGATGTGCGTCTAGCTGGTGCAAGGCTGACAGCACCCCAAGATAAACATTGTCTTGAGTTTATAGCATAATAATGTGTACAACACTAGAATCTCCTTCTATTTTTTTCTTTTGTTAGAGAATAAAAGAATCAAACAATAGAGCTAGAATGCACATTAATAATAGTATTACAATGTAAAGCTTTGAAAACTCTACAGCCTGATGGCTATTGAAGGGAATATACTGTACAGTACTACTCAAAAGTTTTAGGTGGGTGTGGAACAAACTCTGCAAAGTAAGGATGCATTAAAAATAAAAGTATCAATAGTAGGGTTGAGCCGATCTTGAGATTTCAAGATCGATTTTAAAATCCGATTTCCGATCATTTTCCAGCCAATCTCGAACCCGATCTCGATCGTGAAATTTGCTCGATCGCCGACCGGAATCCGATCTTTTCCGATCCCGATCCTCAACCCTAGTCAATGCTTTTATATGGGAAAAGTCACTTTTGGGGTTGAGCCGATCTTGAGATAACCTCCGATCTTGATCCTGCTGGTAAAGATCGGGTGGGAATTACGATCGTGAAATTTACTCAATCACCGATCGGAATCCGATCTTTTCCAATCCCGATCGCTCAACCCTAATCAATAGTTTATTTTAGTAAATTAATAAAATTGTGCATACAAAAGAGAAATCTTAATCAAATCAATATTTGGTGTGGCCATCCCTTGTCTTCAATCAACATCAGTTCTTCCAGGTACTCTTGCACAACGTTTTTGAATTAACTAGCCAGGTAGGTTGTTCCAAACATCTTGGAGAACCAACCACGATCTCCTGTGGAAATAGGCTTGTTCAAATCCTTCTCTCTCTTCATTTAATCCCAGACAGACTTGATGTTGCGATTAAGGCTCTGTGGGATTAATTTGATGTATATGTCTATTTTGTTCATTTACTTAACTTTGTTAGTTGACAAAGTAAGCTATTAACACTTCTATTTTTGAAAGCATTCTTACTGTGCAGCAATTTTTCCACTCCCATCTAAAATGTTTGCCCATTACGGTTTGTAAGTAAGTCTAAGTATTGTGAGAAGATGACAGGCAGGCTGCTGGAATCTCGCTGTATCTCCCCCAGGTTTCTGACCTATGTGTGGTCCAGGGCGGATCTGGAGTAGGCCTCAGCTCCAGGTGTGAATCCTTGGCTCATTACTGACCTAGAAAAGCCTGCAGCTCTTACATTGCCATGCAGATCCATGGTGTGTGGTTCTGCCCCAGTGAGACAAAGTTGTACTTGTTTTGTTTGTGTGGCTGGAAGTAAGCCACACTTATAGTTAGGTTAACCTACTGTTTTAGTTAGTTGCTCAGATAAGCAGGTTTTTATTTTGTTTTTGCTGAAGATAAGGCTGTATTTAGTGTTGCTCATTTTGTGCCTATAGTAAAAGTTTATTTATGTTCTTGTTTTTTCTAAATAAACCAGTTTGCTGTACATTTTGTGTCCCTGTCTTGACTGTTTGGGTCCGCACCACTGCTTCTGCCGAGCAACCTTTGCCACAGTATGCGAGTAAGTATGTATGAAAGTCGGCCAAAATGATCATTTTGTCCAACTACAGTTTCAATGTAAACATGGTTGTTTGATGTGATATGATTGACATTAGAATTTTTAAATGTAAACTAGACAAATACGGCAACTATGTTTATATAACTGTATCCTTGATCAGACACTTTAGTAGCAAGGCATGTTAATGGTCGGATAGTTTGTATGAATAATACAATGCATTATTAATTGACCAAATTGTACCCACTCTTAATCCTAAATGTGTGGCCTACTTAAAAGATAGACAAAGGAAAGACTTGCTTGGTGAAAGCCTTTATATTTGTTATCTCAGTCTTGTACACATTCTCTCAGCTAATTCTCTCAGATACTTTCATCTTACTGCAGCTATATAGTCTGATCCTCTACAAGGCAAATTCAGATTTAACCAATGCTTTGTTCAAAATTTTGTAATAGTAAAAAGCAGCTTAAAAGATAGGCAAAAGAAAGACTGCGTGCAGAAACTTCTTATTTGTGTTATCTCAGTCAAGGACGCCTTCTCTCAGCTAATACTTTAAAATACTTTCATCTTTCTTCAGCTATATAGTATCAGTCCCTAAAAGAAAACTAAAAACTAGCCAATGCTTTGTCCAAAATTTAGAAATAGTAAAAAGTTGTATTTTAATGTGAAAAGTAAAGTATAGAAACTGCTAGAAGAATATAAAAGGAGTTCTCTATCAATCGTGCATTATTTATGCATCCAATCCCAAGTTTCATCGAAGAATGTATTGTTACGTACATTTGGAAATGTACTTAATTCAGTAGTTTATCATGATGGCCAAAACATTATTAATCAATGCTTTAATGTGAGTCAAAATCTATATACTTGTTCTCGCTAAAAAGATGGACCCAGTTTATCTAAATGCTCCTTTTGCAAAAGTCTATTAAACTGTCAGAAAGTAGAGATAATCTATCCAAGAAACTTAAACTTGTAAAGAAGAAAGTCAGCTCACCACTCAGCAGGAAAATAAAGAAATGAGCATAGCTGTATTGGCTGTACAAAATAAACAATGTAAAACAGTGCAGATAAACATTGCCATAACATATATTGCCCAGGGCCCCCATTCCCGGTGGGGCCCCCTGGCAGAGCTTGTAATAATGCCACCACCTGTAAATAATGACCAAATAGACAAATCCACAGCCCACAATATAAACAGATGAATCAGTCTCTCGGTGTAGCGGAAAAAACCTGGTTAGGGACTGCCATGAGTAAGGAACTTAGGTCTCGAAACGCGTGGTCAATTTATTCTATCGTGTCTCGTGAGTTTTATATCGTGTAACACGTTTTTGTAAAAGAAACAAAGTTTTTTCTATTTTTTACTGGTATCTGATATTTGTAAAAAAAAAAATTCATGGATATTCTAATACACAATTAAAGGCTAAGTTTTATGAATAATGGAGCTGTCTGGTTGTGCTGGATGTTTTTGTACATGCTATAATAGACTTGTAAATAATCCCCACTGTATCTGCACGGATCCACTGCACAGGGAGAGCCGAGACACCTGGTATGCCAATGAGGAAGCTTGTTACTTGTAGCCCTGTGCCATTGTCTGCCAGTAAACAAGCCACCCGATTGGCTATTTGCAGTTGCTTGTGAGCAGTTTCTTGTTGGCCAGTGTTCTTCAGCTGGTATAGGATGGAAGAGCATGAAATCAGCAGATGTGGTGACTTTCACCGCTGTGTGCTGCTGCTCACCCTTTAAATCACACACATTGGACTGTTACAGAGTCGCTCCGTGTGTTTGCTGCTTCTGTCACTCACAAATGACCAGATGCTCAGCTAACAGCATTGATCAGCAGCCGTGGAGGATTTGTCAGATATAGGGAGCTTGTGGAAGCAATTGGTGGTGTTCACTATATCAGGTTATCTGTATGCAGAGCTCAGCTCAAGCCTCCACATGTTCTGTGTGCTAGAATGTTTTAGCCATATCGAGGTCAGAGATTAGCACTGTTTCCATTCTGTGTGTGGTAAGGGGAGTGGGTGAGCTCCCATTTTCATGCCCCAACTGTGCGGTTGATGATCAGCGATCAGCAATATAACATATTGATCAACTAGATCGCTAAAATATATGAAGGATCTAAAAATACAAAAAATATGTATCCTCCATAGGATAGAGGATAAATACCTGATTGTGGGGGTCTGATCACTGAGACCCCATGAATCCAAAGAGCAAGGATTTCTTCTCCCTCCACTGCACAATCAGCCTGACCACAGCCAGGCCGAATGTGGGCAGTACTGGTAGTGGACAGTGCTCCCATTCACTTCAATGGGAGATGAATCAAAAAAAGTTAAATATATAAGCTCACCAGATCCACGTAGCAGGGTGCACGATCCAATTTTTCCTGGACTTGAAGAAAAAAAGAACTTCCAAAACCGCTTGTATAGAGATGAGATCCGCAACTCTTGCCCGCAGTAAAAATTAGCTTTTATTAACTCATATTAAAAACTGGTAAAGACACCATGACGTACAAGTGAACAGAGTGAAGAAAAAACATAAAGGTGAAATAAAAAAAGCGCAGTGGCTACATATTAGGCTGACTGACGCGTTTCGAGACGCAAAATAGGTCTCTTAATCATAGTCTTGTGAATGCCATCCACAAGTGAAACCGGATACAACTTTTATAGACCGTATAGCACAACTGTGCTTAATTGAACTTCCTCTTTGAAGTAACCACGCTTACTATATATCGAAACATGGATAAAAGACCAAAACATTCAAAACATACAAAAAGAATACCTTGTTTTTGATAAGTACCAGTGTAAACTGCATACTAAACCACTATTGAAACGATATAAGAAAACGTGATACGGTTACTAATAGCTGAAATATATATAGATACGATAGTACATACATTCTATTTCAAACTTAGACATGTACAAAAACAATGAAATATATAAAGAATATCACAACCACTATAATCTAACCAAAACTGGCGACCTCTAATGATATATCATAATAAACTATCGACATATCTTAATGCCGCTATCCCTCATTCATTGGTCTACAAAGTCACGTGACTAGACCAACCAATCACAGCTTATTTGGTCCTTAGAGATATGGCATCTAGTGTTTGCGAGTGGTAATACATTATCTAACTCCATTCATAATTTTACAAAGTCACGTGATTCTAAAAAACAAGTCATGGCATGTTGACAAAGTTACAATACAGAGATCGGTATTGTCAGCTGATGATGAGTGATTAAACTGGAGATACGGCTCAAGACTAGGAATTATCTACTTGATGGTAAGTGTAATAATATATGTATATAGGGCATGCAGGCCCTTGCTAAAATAATTTAAGATATATTAAATATAGAAGATTCAAAATATGAATGATGTCAAAACAACCCTGACAAAATGTAAACATAAAAATCAATCAAACTGTAACATTAGCCCATTCAGTAAATCAAAGATAGATCTGATCTTAAATTCAGACCTTGCGGTTGGCGACTACCAAACCGCAAGATCCACAGGGCTTCTCTTTTTAATAGCTGTTCCTTATAATTACCACCCCTAGGGGATTCCTGAATCTTATCGATTCCCCAAAATTTAAATGTTGAAATTGACCCTTTATGTGCTGAGGAAAAATGTTTCGAAGCCCCCGACATACCTTCCAGGGTATTTTTACTGCTATCTTTAATATGCTCCATAATTCTGACCTTAAGTGGTCTCATTGTACACCCAATGTAATCTACTCTACACTCTGTACATCTAATGCAGTAAATAACCGCACTAGTGCAACAGTTCATGTGTGAATGGTACCTAACATTGTATTCTGTTGCCGAACTTAGTAAACTAGTAACATTGCTAGTATATCTACAGGTTTTACATTTCAGATGTTTACATTTGTAAAAACCATTTGATAATTGTTCCTGAGAAGATGATTTTTCATTTGTGTGTAAAAAGCTTTGTGATAAAACATCCCCTATGGTAGAACCCCTTTTGGGAACAAAATGTATGCCCTTTTCCAGGATTCTGCCAGTGATGTTATCCGCTTCAAGGATGGGTAAATTCCTCTTAATGATACTTTTAATTTCTTTAAATTCGGGACTATAAGCTGTAGAGAAGACAATTTTTTGTTGTTGTTCTTTGTCCTTATTCACACCATGTTCAGTAAGCAAGGATTCTCTATCTCTAACCTCAACCAATTTCATTGCCCTGTCAATCATCCAATTAGGGTAATTTCTTAATTTTAATCGACTTGTAAGTTCCTGGGCTTGTTTAACGAAGTCTTCATCATTATTACATTGGACATTAATCTAAGGGGCTCAGTGAAAGAAAGTAGAGTGGTTACGAAGCTATATAGAAAACCTTCAGCAGGTAATAGTTTGCTGAGGGCCAACAGTTGTCATCCTAGTGCCACCGTCCGAAGTATCCCCGTGGGGGAATTGATACGTGCCAAAAGAGCATGTAATAATGATGAAGACTTCGTTAAACAAGCCCAGGAACTTACAAGTCGATTAAAATTAAGAAATTACCCTAATTGGATGATTGACAGGGCAATGAAATTGGTTGAGGTTAGAGATAGAGAATCCTTGCTTACTGAACATGGTGTGAATAAGGACAAAGAACAACAACAAAAAATTGTCTTCTCTACAGCTTATAGTCCCGAATTTAAAGAAATTAAAAGTATCATTAAGAGGAATTTACCCATCCTTGAAGCGGATAACATCACTGGCAGAATCCTGGAAAAGGGCATACATTTTGTTCCCAAAAGGGGTTCTACCATAGGGGATGTTTTATCACAAAGCTTTTTACACACAAATGAAAAATCATCTTCTCAGGAACAATTATCAAATGGTTTTTACAAATGTAAACATCTGAAATGTAAAACCTGTAGATATACTAGCAATGTTACTAGTTTACTAAGTTCGGCAACAGAATACAATGTTAGGTACCATTCACACATGAACTGTTGCACTAGTGCGGTTATTTACTGCATTAGATGTACAGAGTGTAGAGTAGATTACATTGGGTGTACAATGAGACCACTTAAGGTCAGAATTATGGAGCATATTAAAGATAGCAGTAAAAATACCCTGGAAGGTATGTCGGGGGCTTCGAAACATTTTTCCTCAGCACATAAAGGGTCAATTTCAACATTTAAATTTTGGGGAATCGATAAGATTCAGGAATCCCCTAGGGGTGGTAATTATAAGGAACAGCTATTAAAAAGAGAAGCCCTGTGGATCTTGCGGTTTGGTAGTCGCCAACCGCAAGGTCTGAATTTAAGATCAGATCTATCTTTGATTTACTGAATGGGCTAATGTTACAGTTTGATTGATTTTTATGTTTACATTTTGTCAGGGTTGTTTTGACATCATTCATATTTTGAATCTTTTATATTTAATATATCTTAAATTATTTTAGCAAGGGCCTGCATGCCCTATATACATATATTATTACACTTACCATCAAGTAGATAATTCCTAGTCTTGAGCCGTATCTCCAGTTTAATCACTCATCATCAGCTGACAATACCGATCTCTGTATTGTAACTTTGTCAACATGCCATGACTTGTTTTTTTAGAATCACGTGACTTTGTAAAATTATGAATGGAGTTAGATAATGTATTACCACTCGCAAACACTAGATGCCGTATCTCTAAGGACCAAATAAGCTGTGATTGGTTGGTCTAGTCACATGACTTTGTAGACCAATGAATGAGGGATAGCGGCATTAAGATATGTCGATAGTTTATTATGATATATCATTAGAGGTCGCCAGTTTTGGTTAGATTATAGTGGTTGTGATATTCTTTATATATTTCATTGTTTTTGTACATGTCTAAGTTTGAAATAGAATGTATGTACTATCGTATCTATATATATTTCAGCTATTAGTAACCGTATCACGTTTTCTTATATCGTTTCAATAGTGGTTTAGTATGCAGTTTACACTGGTACTTATCAAAAACAAGGTATTCTTTTTGTATGTTTTGAATGTTTTGGTCTTTTATCCATGTTTCGATATATAGTAAGCGTGGTTACTTCAAAGAGGAAGTTCAATTAAGCACAGTTGTGCTATACGGTCTATAAAAGTTGTATCCGGTTTCACTTGTGGATGGCATTCACAAGACTATGATTAAGAGACCTATTTTGCGTCTCGAAACGCGTCAGTCAGCCTAATATGTAGCCACTGCGCTTTTTTTATTTCACCTTTATGTTTTTTCTTCACTCTGTTCACTTGTACGTCATGGTGTCTTTACCAGTTTTTAATATGAGTTAATAAAAGCTAATTTTTACTGCGGGCAAGAGTTGCGGATCTCATCTCTATACAAGCGGTTTTGGAACTTCAATGGGAGCCCCAGAGAAAGCCAAAGTACAGCACTGACTGCAGTGTGCAGCAGTTGGAAAGGACCCCTCATTCTTACGATCAGTGGGGGTCTCAGAGCTCATCCCCCACTAATCAGGTATGGAGTATATATACTTTTAATGGAATAATCCCAGTCATAATAACATGACTTATGTATTGTCAGCCACTAAGAATAGGCTATACTGCTCTTTGAGCATGACAACCCTTTCAGCTGACCAGTGTCAGAAGCCCAGTGATCTGATATTCATCACTTATCCTAAGGATAACTCACCAATGCATATATTCCAAAATACCCCTTTAACTCCTTCCCTTTGTAGGTATTTTTCAATTTTTATTTTTGATTTCCCACCTTACAAACTCATTACATTTTTTTTTTTTAGTTTTCTGTTCACAAATTCAAAATGTTTGTGGGACAAATTGTACTTTGTAATGGTACCATTAAATATTCCATATGATGTATTGGGAAGTTGGAAAAAAAATCAGAATGGTATGGAATTGGAGAAGAGCAGTGTTTGCACAACTTTCGTACAGGCCTTGTTTTTATGGTGTTCACTGCACAACCGATATGATGTGTCATCTGTCTTCTATGGTTCAGTAAAATTATAGCAATACTAAATTCATATAGTTATTTTTTTATGTTTTAACCTCTTCAAAAAACAAAACCTTACAAACAAAAAAACACCCGTAACATTGTTATAGAGATGCATAAGGTGTATTTTGTTGCAGGACCAGACATGTGAAATGTCCATTGCTTTGATTGCTTTTTATCCAAAAGCGGTTCGACTATTTTGATTCCTTTTTTCTCACTACAGCGTTCTCTGTATAAGAAAAACTTTTTTAAGTTTGTAGACTGGGCATTTTTGAACACAGGATACATAATGTACATGTGCTTTACGTTATTTATATACTTTTATATGTGTTCTAGGGATAGGAAGGTGGTGTGAATTTCTAATTTTTTTAAAATGCTTTATTTTTTTTTACTTTTTTCAAAATTGTATAGCCTTGGATCACTAAAGATCAGCTGTTTTTTAATCATATATATACATGAATAGGGTTGAGCCGATCTTGAGATAACCTCTGACCTCGATCCCGCCGGAAAATATCGGGATCGGAATTCCGAACGCAATCATGAAATTTACTCGATCGCTGATCGGAATCCGATCTTTTCTGTTCCCGATCGCTCAACCCTAGTGTTTGAGTTATGCAATGTATTATGCAATGTATGAGTATGGGTCTCTCTTGGGTTACACAATGCTGCATACTTTCTAGGTGGTAAGGATATGTTAGTCTTGGATATAGATCTTCATTTGTAAGCAGTGGAAGTCTTCTTATAGGAATCAAATGGACAATTCCTGCAAATCTATTGAGGCCCAGTCATGTCTGTTTGAAGCTGCTGTCACCTGCTCTCTAAATCATCTAGACTGGACTCCATGACTGAGGGAATAGCTAATACTTCAGCTTCACCCACCTTCTCTAACAGGAACAAAGGGAATGACACTCCCATTTACAGATGCCAAGCAATAATCTTTCATAAGGGTACAGTGCATATTTTGTGGGATACTATAGATTTCATTGAAACTAACCACCCTGCTCGGAAAATGGCTATAAGAATAAAACTAAATCTAAACATAAGTAGGTATAGTAAATTCTAGTAGTCTATATTTCGACTTATCCAGGGCCTTTCATCATTTCCAGTTGGGACATGCTATCATATAACAAGGAAACCCTATAAATATTGAATATGTGTCTCAAACTAGAGAAATGCCTACAATGACATCAGGAAATGCTGAATGCATAGAGTATTATGATGAAGCTAAAGAGACATTTATGTTTGTAATATTGAATGGGGTCACTCTTATATGTTTAGATTTGTAAAGCATTGTAATGCCTTGTTGACTTTAATATACTGAACATAAGTTACAAATATGGAAGTTTGTATTACAAAACAAAAGTGCAATGAAGTGTTAAGTTGTTTGTAGTAAAGTGGTTACTGCGGTCCAGCAAGCACGACAAAGCACAAGTTTAATAAAAAATGCATAGCTCAGAAAGGCACAATATGCATTTGGAGGGAAGTCAATATACTATGTTGTTCTTGAATGAACATTTAATATTGTTTTACTTTCCCAGTGTTTGGTTTTCCCAAGGACACTGCTAACATAGTTTCTACAACTGTTTTATTTATCGGAGCTGGAAAGGTCCTAAATAGGACATTGAAGGCAGTCACAGCAGGACAGCGAAAGCAAACACTCCTACTGCAAGAGCGAGCTGCCAATGTGAGGAATGAAGCGTGCGCGAGTCATTAAATTCTCAGTAATGCAAACCATTAGAGAAGAAAATATTAAATATTTAATATTTCTTACCAATAACATACACCATTACACAATAAAGAGGCCTATTACCAAACAGGGACACAGAAAGGATAGCAAACTCAGGTGCAACAGGAATGTACAGGCCAGATGTTTCCGCAACGTTTTACTTACTTTTATTGGACTACCATAATAAACCCCTATTACAGATACTTTTCTTTGCCTAGTACTCAGAAGATGATGCCCTGCACATGCTACAGGGCATCATTTATGTAATAAACCTTTCAGAAACTGAGTTATAAAGAATACTGTCTGCATGGATGAATAAGAACTAGTGAAGACATTTGCATGTATGCTCCGTGCCCTGTGTTATGTATACTCTGCATATTCCAGGAGCTCCAGGTTCACATGAGGGAGGTAAGAAAAAGGATCAACATTATTTCAAGTAAAAGCTAAAGTTTTTCATTAGATAGTGTATGTTGTCAAACAATATGAATATGTGCACAATGGGTTTAATATTATAAATTATAATCTTATAAATGATTTTAATGCGGCATTTACACCTGTGCCCGTGTCCAACCATGGGGTCTCTGTTCTAAGCCTCAGAGAAACTGTATAGGGAACGGCTTGCTGGTGGTCATTCATTTGAATGGGATTTTAAAGCAAACCTCCAGTGTCCATATGCAGCCTCTCCGTGGTGAAACCGTTTTTATTGCATGGACACAAAGTCGGATATGCAGGACTTTGTGTCTGTGCAAAAAAATAAAAAATAAAAAAAAAAATGGTTTCCCCGCAGAGAGGCTGTATACGGACACTGGCGGTTTGCTTTAAAATCCCATTCAAATGAAAGGGTTTTAAAATTGACCGCAGGCAAGTCGTTCCCTGTGCAGTTTCTCTGGGACTTAGGACAGAAACCTCATTGGCGAACACGGGCGAAAGTGTGAATGCCCACTAAACATGTCAGGCGGGCCCCTTACTTAGTATGTTATCAGCCACAAGAATAAGACTTTGTGGCTGGATGTTCCTGAAGGGCTTCCATTTGCTAGGTCTCCCTGGCTGGGTTTCTTCCTTGAGTCCTTACGCAAACCATTGAACACCGTTTGTGTTGGATTCTAACATGCTTATTTATATTTTCTGTAATATCCCTGTATCTAAAACCTATTCAAAGCAAAAGGATTCCAGGCACCTATACTGACAACTGCCTTCCCGACAGCTACATCCCTTAGCTCCTGGGAGTATATTAGAGAACTGTTCTCAATGCTATTGCCTAATATATATATATATATATATATATATATATATATATATATATATATATATATATATATATACATACCAGAAATTGGTGCAAATAGAGTGGAGTAATAACTGACTGGTTTATTTCTATATTTCTAGTCTGTAGCCATTGGGACACATAGCTTTGCATATGCGCAAAAATATGCATGTATACACAAAATAATGTTTTTTTTTTAAAATCCATTCAGAGATACAATAATGTCCAAAGGGTAAAACTTGAGATCACACATACTCACTGTACTTCCTCTGTCTCTGAATAGTGTAAATAATGTTTGTCACCATTGAAATAGTTGGCCATTGGTTCTTCTATAAGTAGCTTAAGATAATATTTGCAAAACATTACAGTGTTAACTATTTAACTATTGTGTTAACTATTCTGTCTAGCATACCTAGGTAATACTAACATGAACAATCTGTAGCATGCATATGTTCAATTAGGAGAGAAATTGAGATATTGATGTCTGCACTGGAAAGGATCACTGTAACATCTCTGCCTGTTCGGGCCTCTGCGCCACCCTCTGCTCGCATGCTGCGGCGCCGGAGGCGTGTGCAGTTTGACAATCTGCTTAAGGTTTTTAGTTGCACTGTGTGAACACGGCTCTAGTTCTTAATTGGATTTGCACCACACCCGTCTTCTGCCAAGGTTGCCTCTGTTCATCAAGTAGTTAATCTGTCTTGCCTGTGATTGACAGCCTTTCTTCCTGTCAGGTTCAGGGCGGGTTCTTCCTCCCCTATTTAGTCTTGGCTCACAGTCACACTGGTGCCGGTTATTGCCTCTAGCTTTCTGGTATCTCTTGCGTTTATTTACTTGTACGCTGATCCTTGACCTCTGGCTTCCCTACTGACTATTCTCTTGACTCCAATTTGGCACTGCATCGCTCTCTTGTTACCGAACCCTGGCTACCTGACCTCCCTTTGTTGTTGTACATCTTGTCTGCGTTTTGTGTTTCACGTATTCAGGGAGGGATTGTCCTCGTGGTTGTCGCCTATCACTTAGGATAGGGTCTGGCAATAGGAAGGGAAAGCGGGGGGCTTCAGTTTAGGGCTCACTGTCCCTTGTGCCCCTCCCTCCAGGGTTCACCAGCAGCTTCTGGGGAATTATCATCTGGCTATTCCCTAACAATCACAGTTCACTATCTATCTATCTATCTATCTATCTATCTATCTATCTATCTATCTATCTATCTCTCTCTCTCTCTCTCTCTCTCTCTCTATCTATCTATCTCCTATCTATCTATCTATCTATCTATCTATCTATCTAGCTATCTATTTGTTCTATTAGTTTTAGTGTGTTTTTATTGCCATTAGTGTGACAGCAATTCTGATTATGAAATTATTATGTAGTATTGTGCCAAGTGGTGTTATATTTAATGCTGTTTACTATCTGATTGAGTGAACTGTATTTGTATACATACCACAATGTCTTGTTCTTCTCTCGATATTGAGTATCTGACATATTGTATAACGGTGAACCGTGACCCTTGCACCTTACGTTTTGCCACCAATTTTTTTTTAAACTTTTCTTGGTTTCGATTGAGTATGCTGACCTGAAAATAAAGCTCCATTGAAGCCAATCATGAGATTTCAGGATCGTTTTTAAAATCCGAATTTCCGATCATTTTCCATTCGAACCCGATCCCGATCCCAATCCCTATCCTAATGCAAGTTTTTTTAATGATCAAAGATCGGAATTTTAAAAAATGATCCTATTCACTACACAGCATGAAGTCCAAAAATTGAATGCTTTATTTTTTGGACTCCACACTGTGTAGTGATTAAAAAAAAATCCAATCTTTTCCGGTCCCGCTCGCTCAACCCTACTTGAAACACATTGTCATGAGTGTTGTTAAAGATACATGGAATACCTTGAAGACTTGAATGATCATCCTTTCCAGTTCCGACATTGATCTTGAACACTATTTCTATCTTACTCCTTACATACCTAGGGAAATCTAGGTTGAAGGGGAACCTTCTGAAAACCTGCTCACAAAGCGCACATAGCAGTTGTGCCTGATATAACCCCAGAAGGTGAACAGCTAATTATTGACATAATCAAGTCACGATCATTCTGATCCTACACATGATCTCTTCTTTTTTGTTTGCTATTTCTTTTCTTCTAAGACAATTGATAAGGTCTACTATTTTATATTTTAACTTTTTCACAACATCTGCCATACTATTACGGGTCTGTTGCATTATACCCCCTAATGCCTGGGTCAAACATGACCAAAGTGCCATTTTGGTGTGGATTACAGCTTCTGAAAGGAGATATGGAACAGCAATCCATTGCCATGATGGTTGGGAGCCTATTGAAGCTTCCAAAATTCCCATTGTATAAGGTCTATTTCTAGCCGCTCTAGGCTACTCTCAACAATTCCTACCTCATACCTGAAATAGTTGGAGATACTGTATATTTAGATGAAAATTTCCCTCTACTCTTCATTTAAGCTTGTCATTAGGGTTCTAAATCCACACTAGCATCTCCTGATCATTGTCCTGGTCTGTTGAAAGATATGAACAATTGATAGGCAGACCGCAAAAAAAGTTAATGCACATGGAATACAATGGACTATAACAAGAGAGGATCAATCTCATAAGATTCATTTAGTTTTGGGCTTGGGTGGCTTGGGCCCATGAATTGTTTCAGGTTGAACAGACCCTAGAGCATAATACTCAACTTCCCTCATCTCCTTTGGGTCTCTTTGCAGTGTCATATTATGTCTCATCAGTGACATAATGTACCCAGAGTCAATTATGAGGACTATGAATGGGCTTCAGCTGTCACACAGGCCTTCACAAATGTCATGACTAGAGATGAGCGAACACTAAAATGTCCGAGGTTCGAAATCCGATTCGAACAGCCGCACACTGTTCAACTGTTCGAACGGATTTTGAACCCCATTATAGTCTATGGGGGGAAATGCTCGTTTCAGGGGTACGCAAAATTCGATAACATTATACTTACCAAGTCCACGAGTGATGGTCGGGCTGGATTCTTCTTGAAGTCTTCTCCCGGCGCAGCGCCCCGCGGTGTCTTCCGGCTGGAATTCACTCTGCCTAGGCATCGGGGCCTAGGCAGAGCCGACTGCGCATGCGTGGTCGGCTCTTCCCGGCCCGACGCCTGAGCAGAGCCGACTGCGCATGTCGGCTCTGCCTAGGCCGGATGCCTAAGCAGAGTGAATTCCAGCCGGAAGATGCCGCGGGGTCGCTGCACGGAGAAGACTTCTAAAGGTAAGAGAAGAACCAGCATTGATTAGCAGAATGTATAGCATTCTGCCAATCAACGCTGGTTCTGCATCGAACCTTAAACTTCAAACAGCTAGTAGTGTTCGATCGAGTACGAGTATTTCGAATACCGTAGTATTCGATCGAACACCTACTCGATCGAACACTACTCGCTCATCTCTAGTCATGACGTTATGATGCTCGCAGTGCCCATGTGACCACTGTGGCCCAATCACTGCCCTCAGTGGTGATAGTGGGCACATGGCATATGCCAGACACCACAAGGGGGCCAAAAAGAGGTAAGGGAAGGTGTGTTTAAATGTTTTTTTATATTTTTTCACCTGCCCTCACCTATTATACGCTGAAGTCTGAAGAGACCCCAGAGTATAATATATTACTGGCCATTTTAGTTAGTCTGAGACAAATCACCAATTGTTTGGTTTAGTTAAAAACTGAACAATTTGGAATATTCAGGTCCAACCTGGCTTGGAACGAATTGGCTCCCCTATCTGTAACAATAATAGAGTCTGTGAAGTCTCTGTCTTTTTAAAAACTGAAACTGGTGGAGGAAAAAGTCCTATGTGAAGGATTTTTCCTCCATTGATTTTCAGGTGAAGACTCTGTCACAGATGTGAACATAGCCTTAGCATGTCATGACATTATGATGAATTGTTTAATGAGAAGTTGGAACCCTTATAAGTTATAGAGCTGTATAGATTTCCTGCAAATATAGACATAATGTCAAGCAAACTTTTCTTTTGGCAACTGTGCTTAAACAGATTGCTTCATTGTTCTATAAAACTCAATATCTCTGCATATGCCTAATATTTCACATTTAGTAAGTAGTGGCTTCCATTTTTTCAGGATTAGCAAAAGAACACAGGACATAAAATATATTATAATTGTAGAATAAAAAATGCACTTTATCCGACTTAAGATTTATAGTTTGTTTTCCATTTCTGTTGACACCTCAAATTGCAGAGTGTTTTACATCTGCTAGACATTTCATTGAAAAACATAAAATTCCAATATGCAATTGAGAATACAGACATAGGCATCAGAAAACAAATGCTGAATTGAGAAATGATTGGGAAATCAGGCATACTGTTCCTTCAAAAGTAAATATTGTTGTACTTGCACAAAGAAGCGTTCTAAGTATTTCCATCTGTAACAATAGCTTTAGAACTATAAGGTATACATTCAGAATTCACTACTCTCTCTGAGAAAATGATGCATGTTGTATACTTTATTGGGGGGTTGTCCATACACCTTTTTGACCCCTTCTTACTATAGACATTTTTCATTTTCATTCTTCATTTTCATGTTTTTTTTTTTTATATTTATGGTTTACGAGCAGATATATGAATAAAAAAATATAGTTTCCTAAGCAATGAATAAATAAATAAGCACAATGGTATTCCCTTTTAATTTCATGGAAATGTGACGTGATATATAACTTGTCTAATACCATGGTTAAAAGTTCTGATTATAGTTAAGAGGTTTACCCTAGCTTCTAACTCTTTAATAGAGATGAGCGAGTACTGATCGGATCGGCTGATCCGAACAACACGCTCGCATAGAAATGAATGGATGTAGCCAGCACGCAGGGGGTTAAGCGGCCGAACGCCGTCAAAGCGGAAGTACCAGGTGCATCCATTCACTTCTATGGAGCGTGCTGTTCAGATCGGCTGATCCGAACAGTACTCGCTCATCTCTACTCTTTAACTTTTTACATACCCCCCTCCCTCCACCAGTGTCTTTCCATTGACTTTGCATTTTTTTATCAGCATATGATATGTTTGTGTGAAAGAGTTGCCTTGTACCTTTGTGATGTTGTGCCAAGTGACTTTTGCCCGTTATTGTGGCTTTTAGATACAACTGATTGTTAAACCTCCATGTTTGTCCTTAAGTTTTTCATTAAACATATAATCATTCGGTACTGCATTTATATACTGTATCTTTGTTCACTATGGAAGAAGCAATAAATAAATAAATAAATAAATAAATAAATAAATAAATAATAAATACTTCTGACTTGCCCATTAGAGGTAGATACTGCACAGATTAATCCAGGTGAAGATTTTTTGACTTTCGCAATAACCAGCTCAGGACTGGGCCATGTTCAATTTTGAGGCAATAACATGTACATGACATGACATGTACATTGTAAAATTTTACATTTGAAAATTTCCCCTTTAACTGGGGCTGATATATTAGCCCCAGCTAGGGATAAATGCATTGTAGCTGATCTGGGGCCTATAAGACTATACAAATGCACTGCAAAGCTATTCTGTGGCTCAGTGGTTAGCACAGCAGCCTTAAAGCACTGGAGTCCTGAGTTCAAATCCTATCAGGAAAAACATTTGCAAGGAGTTTGCATGTTCTCCCTATATTTATGTGGATTTCTTCCCATCCTACATAGAAATTCTGATAGGAAAAAGAAGATGTACATTGTGATCCCTATATGGAGCTCAAAATTTACATAAAAAAAAAAAAAAATACAGAAAAAAGGTGTTAGTCAGACGGTAACAGACTCAAGGCATAAACACTAGAGATGAGCGAGTAGTATTCGATCGAGTAGGTATTCAATTAAATACTACGGTATTCAAAATATTCATACTGGATCGAATACTACTAGCTATTTGCAGTAAATATTCCATTCATAGCCAGCATTGATTGGCCGAATGCTATACAGTGTATAGCATTTGGCAAATCAATGCTGGTTCTGCAGCAGGGTCGTCCTTGCTAGTCAGGAGAGCTGGCAGCTTGCTGTTATGAGGGAGCTGACTCTCTTTCTCATAGGAATGAATTGACCAGTGTTGATTGGCCAGTTTACAGCATTTGGCCAATTAACGCTGGTCCTGCCGGAGGCTCTTCTGTGAGGAGGCGGAGTCTAAAATCGGACCACAATGGAGACTGCTGTGGTCCGATCTTAGACCCCGCCTCCTCACAGACGAGCCTCCGGCAGAACCAGCATTGATTGGCCGAATGCTGTACACTGGCCAATCAACGCTGGTCTATTCGTTCCTATGAGAAAAAGTAAGCTCGCTCGTAACAGCAAGCTGCCAGCTCTCCTGACTAGCAAGGACAAGCCTGCGGCAAATCAACGCTGCTTATGCAGCAGGCTCGTCCTTGCTAGTCAGGAGAGGTGGCAGCTTGTGGTTACGAGGGAGCTGACTTTTATCAGCGCAACTGCAAGCACTATGCAGTTAAAGCGCACGGTTCCCATAGACTATAATGGGGTACGTGCGCTTTAACTGCACAGCGCTCCTCCTAAACACTCTCCTCCTGCTATTTGTGGACTTGGTGACTCTCCTTTCAAATATCAAAACTCGAATATTTCACTGTTCACTCATCTCTAATAAACACCCATATGCATATATAACATAGGTGACAGCACACATACATATGAAAAGAATATATAATAACAAGTGTATACTGTATGTCTCAAAATCTTTGTTGGTGAAAGGTCATTCAAGGTCAGTTTTAGACAAAGTGTGACCCTGGACAAAATTAAAAGTGGGGCCCAAATGCTGAAATATTATACAAGCAACACCGATAGATTTAGTCAAATCAGAAGGCAGTGTTTAGAGACATACGGAGCTGATCTTTAGTGATCCAAGGCCATAGATGTTAATAGGGTTGAGAGATCGGGATCGGGAAAGATTGCATCCTGATCAGCGATCGAGCAAATTACTCTATCGCGATCAGGATTGGCTGGAAAATGATCGGAAATTGGATTTTAAAATCAATCCTGAAATCTCAAGATCGGCTCAACCCTAGCAAACACAGTTTTTTGCAGGTGTATTTTTGAGGTGTATGAACTTACCCTAAGCCTCCATGATTGGTGGGGTGTGCAATTTATTGTTCTGAAGTAAGATGTGCCCAGGGATATGCTTGGTACTTACCACAGGGGCCCATGCTTCAATTATTTGCATTTAAGATACATAACAAACTTTCTTTTAGTCACCTGTACTAATTATTTATGCAAAGTTATTTATAACTGGAGGTGAACGTAAGGGAAAATCTTGATTTAGCATTTCTGTTTTAAGGGTATGTTCATACGGAGTTTTTTGCAGGAGGATTTTGACACAAAATATTCCTCAAAATCCACCTGAAAAACCGCCTCCCATTAATTTCAATGGGAGTCACTCACAATTTTTTCCACTAGTGATTTTTTTTTTTCAGCTAGCGGGAAAAAAAATGGGATATGCCCTATCTTCACGTGGATTCCTTGGTTGAGTCAGCCACAGTGCCTGTGGCTTTAGACTCCCTCCTGATTAGACCCATTCATCTGGACCTAATCAGGAGTGGGATGCCACGACGGGATGCTGATGCACTACATCGGCAGTCCATCGCGGCTAGACTGAGGCGAAAATGCAACACAGCGGAAAAGGTTTCCGCCATGTGAACTAACCCTTACAGTATTAACCCCTTCCCGACATGCGCCGTAATAGTACGGCGCGTGTCGGGTCTGTAACTATGGCGACCGCCCGGGAGCCGGGCGGCCGTCATAGCCGCCGGGTGTCTACTGCTTTAAGCAGTAGACAACCGGCTCTAATGCCTCCGATCGGTCCGGGGACCGATCGGAGGCATTAACCCCACCGGCGCTGCTGTCAAAGGCGCCGGAGGCGCCATTTTCCTGGCGGCGCATGGGCGCCGCCATTTTGGCAGGGATCGCCGGCTCCTGGAGCATGCTCCAGGGCCAACCCCCCATTGCCATGACAGCCGGGAGCCTTGTTAAAGGCTCCCAGCCGGTCTGCAAATTCTCTCTTTTGCAGGCTGGTGTATACAGCCTGCAAAAGAGATGATGCTTTTTTGCAATGCATTGCAATGCATTAGCATTGTAATGCATTGCATTAGTGATCAGACCCCCTGGGGTTCAACACCCCTAGGGGGTCTAATAAATGCAAAAAAAAATTAAAAAAAAAGTTAAAAAAATATAAAAAAATATAAAAAGTATTAAAAGTTCAAATCACACCCCTTTCCCTAGAACAGATATAAAAGTAGTTAAAAACTGTGAAACATATACATGTTAGGTATCCCCGCGTCCGAAATCGCCCGCTCTACAAATTTATACAAATATTTTTCCTGTTCGGTAAACGCCGTAGCAGGAAAAATAGTCAAAAGTGCCAAACCGCCGTTTTTTCACTGTTTTAATTCTGATAAAAATTTGAATAAAAAGTGATCAAAGCAATAACATTTCCCGAAAATGGTAGAACTAAAAAGTACACCCGGCCCCGCAAAAAAAGACACCCTATGCATCCCCGTACACCTATGTATAAAAAAGTTACGGCCGTCGGAATATGGCGACTTTTAGAAAAAAAAAATTTTAACACCGTTTTGGAATTTTTTTTTAGGGGTCAAAATGTAAATAAAACCATATAAATTTGGTATCCCTGGAACCGTACCGAAACACAGAATATAGGGGACATGTTATTTTGGCTGCACAGTGAACGCCGTAAAACCAAAGCCCGTAAGAAAGTCTCAGAAATGCATTTTTTCTTCAAATCCACCCCATTCTGAATTTTTTTCCTGCTTCCCAGTACATTATATAGAATAATTAATGGTGGCATTATGAAGAAAAAATTGTCCCGCAAAAATTAAGACCTCATATGACTCTGGGAGCGGAGAAATAAAAAAGTTATGGGGTTTAGAAGGAGGGGAGTCAAAAACGAAAAACGAAAATCAAAAAATGCCATCGGCGGGAAGGGGTTAAAGGTGACCATCAAAAAAAAACTGTTGGGTGTCCAAGGGAACTATAGGAGACATGACATCAAATATTTGCATTAAATTCCCCTGCAGTGCCCTCTCAAGTTAAATTAACCATTTCATTGTTCTTACCTCCATGAAATACAGAAATACTGTAATCCATTTCTGATGATTTGCTCAAATCTACAACAGCTTCTAGCTTTTAAGACGTTTACTGGTGAAGTGATCATGTTATGCAAATATTAGCTTGTTTTTAAGATAATTTAAAAGTTAGTATGGTTAAAAAAAGACATATGTCCATCAATTTCAGCAAGGGAGGGGCCACACTGTGGCTCAGTGGTTAGCACTGCAGCCTTGGAGTCCTGGTGTTCAAATCCCGCCAAGGGCAAAGAACCATCTGAAAGGAGTTTGACAGTCAGATGGAAAAGTGGTAGTTGGCAGGTACTGGTTCTACTGAATTGGCTGGTATCTACATGGTGATTGGCTGAAGTATGGGTCCAGGACTTAGGAGCTGTTGTAGATAGGTTTGATAGGTGACCCAAGGATCAGCTGTAAAAGTGCTGAGGCTACCCAAGGGAAGTGGGTGTGGTCACCTCTTGTGTGAGAAAGCTGTGTACACACTGCCCTGGGTGTCTGGAGGAAAAAAGGGAAAAATCACCTTGTGCATTGGCGAGAAACCTCTGGAGATTTATGTTCTTTTATCCTGAAGTAAGGACTGCTTATGTTATTTGATTTATCATTATGCTGAAGAAAGCCATTTTGTTTTATATCCTGCTGGGCTGTATGAACTGCTTCCAATAAAGCTACAAGTGTGAGTTGATATCCTTGCCTCCGTCTGATTGACCTAGCAACTTACCTTTTCTGAAGGTCCTGCATTTACAATGTATATATATCCTACTATCCTACCTATAAATGTGAAAGTTTGTATGTTTGTTCCTCGATCATGCAAAAATGGCTGAACTGATTTGGATGAAATTTGGCACATAGATAGTTGGTAACCTGGGTTAACATATAGGCTACTTTTTATCCCAGTAAATTACATGACTTCGTGACTGTTATGAATTTATGTTCATATACTATATTACACTGCTCTTGGCAGCAGCATTATCTCAGTTAATTGGAGATTGCTGATAAAGACAGGTCTGTTATCTCTCTGTGTAAACACTCAGCTAACCCTCAGTCCATTGTTTACATGCATCTGCATATCTGATCTGCTCCAGGTAGAGCAGACACACTGGATTGGAAAACACCTTTAATCCAAATTGGCAGTTTGCCATTTTTAAACATGCTTGGAAAAAGAAAATGTGATTTGTGGCAAAAACAAGGAGAGCTATGAAGGTAACCAGAAGTCACAGAGTTCTCCTCAAGCAGAGCTCAAGGGGATAATCGACTCCAACAACACACTCATTATATGGCATTACAATGAGCTGCTGAGATGCCAGTACAATCACGGCACAGCGCGAAGAACGAGTTCAGCGGCAAATCAGCTTGACAGGTGCCGAAACGCCAGAGAAGGCAGATCATCAACGCCAACAACGCATTCATTATATGGCATCCCAGCGAGCTGCTGAGATGTCGGAACAATCACAAGCATGGTACGAGGAACAGGTTCAGCAGCAGGCCATCTTAAGATCTGCTAAAACGCCGGAGCAGACAAACCATTGATGGCAGCAATTTGCTGAATATAGGCGGAAGATAATCACAGAGGCTGTATTGTTAAAAGGGTTTGCCCACCAATCCTGGAATAAGGGATCATTTACATTGTTGTACAAGTCTCTTTAATTATCATGTACAATTCAGAGCCATATTGGTACTTTACCTTTAACAGCAAACAACCTCAAATCTATTCCTTCCCCACAGTGAACTAAATGGTCCATTATATTTGTATGTATAATGTCTAGCCAAGTGGGTGTCAAGAGATTTTCAGTCTGGAAATGTTGTGGAGATTAACATATACATTTTGTTGTTGTTGCTATTTAGCAGTTTGAGCGTTCCATGCTTTGTCAATGTGCACTGATGAATTGAATCAATAAGTGAAGTGATTACTGCCCGCACCAATAAATCACTGGACAAAGCAGGCCATGTCATCCCTTTCTATTAGCATTTACTTATTGGTGAACTTCTGACATGTCTCCTTCAGTGTTCTCGTATAGTGTCAAAGGCTGATCATCTGGGAATCCACATTTGTTTTATGATGAAAAATGAACAATTGTGCTGCTTTATCTTTTATCCATAGTCTCAGAAGGATTTGTAAGAATGAGTTTTCCTTGAAGATGACAGACATTGTCAATTTTTGTAACAATATGTCTAGATTCATAGTGGATAATATAGACGAACATTGACTGTGAGACTTGCTTGACTAAATCAAACCAGGGGTAACTTTACAAGTTGCAGATGTTGGGATTGAACCAAGACCCTGGAAAATAAGGGGATCGTAAAAAAGTCTCTTGTCACTTAAGAAGACTAGAAGAAGACTATAAATTTCTCATAATTATGGGGAAATCGGTATTGATTTTACATTGGGACAGCTTCAAGTAATATTGTATTGTATGTCATATTTTGTATATTTCCTGATACTTATAAAAAAAATTAAAAAATAATAATTGGGAGGTTACATCTGGAAATTGAAACTGGAACTAGATCGTTCCAAAACAAATCCGAATCTGATGAACCTATTTGTAACAATAAGGAGTTAGATCTACTGTAGATTAGATCAGCTATCACTATGCGATCACTGTGGGCAATTCAGATTATATTGATCTCTGATCACATTAACACCTACAGTAAACTATCAGGCCATTTACTTATTCCTCCATCTACTTCCTTTGGGCTAAGTTATTTCTCTGTTTGTTATTGAGGGAGGGTAGTTTCAGAATTTCTGTAGATACAAAAATACATACTGCAAAAAGAATTCCAACTTCATGAACAAAGTCAGTTAAATGAAATAATGTATACTATATACAGTCCTATGAAAAAGTTTGGGCACCCCTATTAATCTTAATCATTTTTAGTTCTAAATATTTTGGTGTTTGCAACAGCCATTTCAGTTTGATATATCTAATAACTGATGGACACAGTAATATTTCAGGATTGAAATGAGGTTTATTGTACTAACAGAAAATGTGCAATATGCATCAAACCAAAATTTGACCGGTGCAAAAGTATGGGCACCTCAACAGAAAAGTGACATTAATATTTAGTAGATCCTCCTTTTGCAAAGATAACAGCCTCTAGTCGCTTCCTGTAGCTCTTAATCAGTTCCTGGATCCTGGATGAAGGGATTTTGGACCATTCCTCTTTACAAAATAATTCAAGTTCAGTTAAGTTTGATGGTCGCCGATCATGGACAGCCCGCTTCCAATCATCCCACAGATGTTCAATGATATTCAGGTCTGGGGACTGGGATGGCCATTCCAGAACATTGTAATTGTTCCTCTGCATGAATGTCTGAGTCAATTCGGAGCGGTGTTTTGGATCATTGTCTTGCTGAAATATCCATCCCCGGCGTAACTTCAACTTCATCACTGATTCTTGAACATTATTCTCAAGAATCTGCTGATACTGAGTGGAATCCATGCGACCCTCAACTTTAACAAGATTCCTGGTGCCGGCATTGGCCACACAGCCCCAAAGCATGATGGAACCTCCACCAAATTTTACAGTGGGTAGCAAGTGTTTTTCGTGTAATGCTGTTTTTTTTGGATGCCATGCATAACGCCTTTTTGTATGACCAAACAACTCAATCTTTGTTTCATCAGTCCACAGGACCTTCTTCCAAAATGAAGCTGGCTTGTCCAAATGTGCATTTGCATACCTCAGGTGACTCTGTTTGTGACGTGCTTGCAGAAACAGCTTCTTTCTCATCACTCTCTAATACAGCTTCTGATTGTGCAAAGTGCACTCTATTGTTGACTGATGCACAGTGACACCATCTGCAGCAAGATGATGCTGAAGCTCTTTGGAGGTGGTCTGTGGATTGTCCTTGACTATTCTCACCATTCTTCTTCTCTGCCTTTCTGATATTTTTCTTGGCCTGCCACTTCTGGGCTTAACAAGAACTGTCCCTGTGGTCTTCCATTTCCTTACTATGTTCCTCACAGTGGAAACTGACAGATTAAATCTCTGAGACAACTTTTTGTATCCTTCCCCTGAATAACTATGTTGAACAATCTTTGTTTTCAGATCATTTGAGAGTTGTTTTGAGTAGCCCATGATGCCACTCTTCAGAGGAGATTCAAATAGGAGAACAACTTTCAATTGGCCACCTTAAATATCTTTTCTCATGATTGGATAAACCTGGTTATGAAGTTCAAAGCTCACTGAGGTTACAAAACCAATGTTGTGCTTCAGTAAGTCAGTAAAAAGTAGTTAGGAGTATTCAAATCAATAAAATGATAAGGGTGCCCATACTTTTGCACTAGTCAAATTTTGGTTTAATGCATATTGCACATTTTCTGTTAGTACAATAAACCTCATTTCAATCCTGAAATATTACTGTGTCCATCAGTTATTAGATATATCAAACTGAAATGGCTGTTGCAAACACCAAAATTTTTAGAACTAAAAATGATTAAGATTAATAGGGGTGCCCAAACTTTTTCATAGGACTGTATACTATGCATATTTATACTATACCAAACTACGATATCAAGACATGCTAACAAAAGGTTACATTTCACGGCTCATCCCACAGAGTGGGATACATTTACTGTATGTCAGTCAGGGCCAGGATGCAGAGGCAACAGAGACCTGGACTGCACTAGTAAGTTTTTGGAGAGTGTGAGTATCACTGACTATTGGTAATAGACCCCATAGACACGTAAGTGATTGCAAACTAACGCTATTTATTCACTTGAGTAAACAGTGTGTAGAGTAAGGTGACGTTTCGGTCCTAATAGACCTGCATCAGACTCTGGAAGGAAGATGGTCTCAGTGAAGTTCTCTGTGCTAAAACGAAGAAAAGCGCTTTGTAACATAGCACTGTTATCGAAACGTCACCTTATTCTACACACTGCTTACTCAAGTGAATACATGTTCTGAGTACTGGAACCCTACTCTGTAATAGACTGGTTGTGCTATCCACATCCATACTCAAAATATCACTGACCATGCTATACTTAATTTTTTTTTTTTTTCTGGATAATTCTTTCATCATTAATATAAGGTCACAACCATTAGAAAGTATTGGTAATACACTCTGTAGACACGTAAGTGGATGCAAAATAATGTGATTTATTCACTTGAGTAAACAGTGTGATGTGTAAGGTGATTTTTCAGTAACAGTGCTATGTTACATACCCCTTTATCTCATATATATATATATATATATATATATATATATATATATATATATATATTAAGCCGACGGCTGGTCAGGTAATGGAGGGGGTGTACATCTCGCCCAGACTACTCAGGTGGGTGAGATGAGAAAGCTACAGGAATGTTTGTTCTCAGCAGACAACTTTTGTCTGCTGAGCATTTTAGTAAATGCTCAGTATTTTAGGAATGGCAGGTAGGTTGGTAGTGGGACCTGTCATTCCACCCCCCTCCAGTCCACACTTTAGGGATGTTCCGGCAGCGACTCAGTTGCAGAGAGTCTACTCGTCAAGGAGGCTTAAGAAGCCAGCTCCAGCAGCAATACTTTGGCAGAGCTTGGCTGGAGAGCAAACAGAGAGGTCATATTTTTGGAGCTGTGTCATGAATGACTCAACTGGCTTTTGGATTTCTGTTATTCTAGGTGAGGTAACCTATTCTATGTTTAGTTAGAGCCTAGCCGGACAGGGATTTATTTTTGTATTGTTTCCTTTTGTTGCTGCACTGCCTTTTTGAGTGAAAATAAACTCTACCTTTGTTTTGGACCAAAGAAACTGGACTTTTGTGTCTATGCCACCCCACCTAGCAACCCCAGACCCTGTCTCTCTCTATCTATCTATCTATCTATCTATCTATCTATCTATCTATCTATCTATCTATCTATGAGACAAAGTAACAATTACAAGAAATAATTAAATTACTGTGAGTTTCTATCCTCAGCAATGTGTTGATAACAGAAAAAGTGTATCTTTGGTAGCTGGCAAAGTTATTGACTAAGCAGTAGACTGCCATGATCCTGTCTTGCTATGAATTTAGATTTCGGATCATTACAAGATGTATGCATCAGCAAAGTGACAGCTCAGCTCGGAGACTCAAAGGGGATTATCACTACATTTATAGGATTATTCTATAACTCTTTCTCACATGTAATCGACATTTCAAATCTTTGAAGTGAATGAATGAGAATAACTTCCTGGACGGTGACATTTAAGATAGCAAAGTGATGTGAGAACTGATGGATTTTTATATAAGACTAATGAATAAAATATTAGCCATAGTGGGTGGAGCTTAGAGAGGTTACTCATGTATGATGCTTGTTTTGGGAAAATAACATAAATTTTACAACATATGAAATGCCAAAACATTTCTGAAAATATAGATTGTAACAAATTTGAGCATCTTTATTTTTTCCCATTAAGACACAATTCTGCGTTCATGCTTTTATATTAGGTGGACTTCTGCTGTTCTATTACACATCTTGTGGCAAGATATGATAGCAACCAATTGGTGCCCCAGTATGATGTTGCGGGGTCCCAATTAGTTCAAAAACGTTGACCTCTAGGCATCTAAGTTTTAAAAAATATGATTGATTATGTCACCATTCAGACTGTTTTGGGTGAACATCTGCTGTATAACACAACTAGCACCCATATGTCACTGCCCTAGTGCAATATGGAACTAAGGGGTTCTACAAATTGAAATTTAGAACTTTATGTTAATTTTACACTTTATAATTTCTAGTATGATACGTGGCCAGTCTGCCTAATATATATTGTATGAGAGGTACACTAGTTTCCACACTATAATGGAAATATAATACAATAAAAAAAAGATTTTGGTAAGAGGAAATGCAGGCACAGCACAGAAATTTCTATTTGTTACAAATCTAGAGAAAATGTACATCATAGATCCTATATGACATGGAGGTAAATCTGTTATCTGAAAACAATAATATAATTTTTATACCCAGTTTTGTCAAAACTTCACTGACTTTTATACATTAATAAGCCTGGTTCACATCAGAGTTTGGTATTTCATTCGGGGAGTCCACTTGGGAACCCCCTGAACAGAATTACCAAATGCATTAAAAAGTGGTGAGCCATGAAAGAACACACACCCCATAGACTATAATGGGGTCAGTGTATTTTCCGCACAGTGTCTGCACAAGTCATGCAAAGAAAAAAGTATTTCAAAGTGCTACTTTTCTCTCCGCGTAATTCGTGTGGACACTGTGCGGAAAATACACAGACCCCATTATAATCTATGGGGTCCGTATTCTTTCATGGCTCACCGCTTGTCACTGCGTTCAGTATTATGTTCAGCGGTCCCAAGCGGACTCCCCGAACGGAATACCAAACGCAGATGTGAACCGTGCCTCACACATGTAGATGTAACATCTAACTAAAGGAGAGAGTATTTTTCGCTACAACAGACACTAGATAGGAAAACATATTTGGTATTGTATACAAAAAAATATTTAATTAAACCAATTTATTTTTATGGATTACTCCCTGAAACATTTATAAATTAAAAAAAGGTAAAATTGTAAAAGAAAAAAGAAAAATACCTAAGAGATATAATAAAATGTTTGTAATAAAGTCAAAATGCTACTCTGAACATAAAGGAATCAATAAGAGTTATTTATCAAACAATTTCCTTTGCTGTAATATACTGTAAATATAACAATGTATGGAATAGAAGCTAATAGTTTCTTTCCAGGTGTCAGAAACAGCTATCTCTAGGCAGGAAGACTGTAGGACTGTGCACATCTATGACAGGATTACTGATGCATATGAACAAGGCTCAGTTGCTGAGTTGGTTTATGACAGAATCAGGATGCAGAACTCAAAAGCTGGCTCTCAGTTGTCCTCCTCAGGGATGAACGCCAACTCTGAGACTATACTTTCCACCACTATGTTAAACTGTTAGGCTTGTAGTACGCTTTGGGCTTGTGAACTCATTTTCCCAGCAGCCAGAATAGTCTCAGTAACAGCAGGATTTTCTATGACTGAATTAGTCAAGGAAATCAGTCAGAATAAATGCTGGCACCAGATGTGCGTTGTGTGCTTCAGGCAGGAAACATAGCTTCTCTATAGAGACCAAACTACAGAGCCATCCCTTTAAGAAGGCTGCCAAATTTATTCTCCTTAGGCTTTTGCTTTTTTTTTTTTTTACTCTAGAGATTGGATTGGATTGGTACCTGATCTTTGTACACATGTAACAGACATCAGCAAGCAAGAAATAATTGACTACTGTATGGGATTTTACGAATGGGTGATTGATCCATTTTTCATGAAACTACTTCGGTTCTGAAAGCAAATAACAAATACTTTATACTGTATACAATTTATACGATCATGTCTATTAAATTTATCTCAATTATAACTTATCTTATTATAACGCAATAAACAATCTGTACAATTGAAAGCAGAAGTGACAACTTCACGCAGTTGCTGATCTCACATCCAGATGGAATAAATAATGCCCAGAAGAACAGAAATATTATATTACATCATGTATTCATCTTCATTTATTAAGTTTCAATAAATGATTTAGGGTTGGTTCACACTAGTGCTTGTATTCCGTCCGCAAGGAGTCCGCATGGAGACCCCCCGAACGGAATACCAACGCTAATGCAAGCGCTGTGCAGTTGAGCACATGGAGCCCATAGACTATAATGGGCTCCTTGTGCTTGCCGCGCACTGCCCGCACAATTCATTCATGTGGGCAGTGCCCTGCAAGCACACAGAGCCCATTATAGTCTATGGGCTCCATGTGCTTTGCAAGCACATCGCTTGCAATTGCAATTTCATTCCATCCGGGGGGTCTCCATGCGGACTCTTTGCAGATGGAATACAAACGCTAGTGTGAACCAACCCTTAGCTCTACAGGACCCTAAATATTTAGTTGTATTGTGATATGTAGAACAAAATAATTCAGAATCACTCATTAGGTAAAGGCTATGGACACTTGACATAATGTGATTTATATACTGTATAGTAAGATAGTAGTTATATTTAGGGTTGAGCCGATCTTGACTTTTCAGGATTGATTTTAAAATCCGATTTCCAATCATTTTTCATTCGAACCCGATCTCAATCCCAATTCCGATCCCAATGCAAGTCAATGGGATGTTTTTATTAATTGGAGATCTGATTTTAAAAGCAATCCTATTCACTATACAGCATGGAATCTAACAATTGTTAGAATCCAGGCTGTGTAGTAAATCACTAAAGTAGCCAGAGGATTTTTTTTAATACTCTGGTTACTTAGTCCCCCTGGTGTCCACTTACCTCCAGAGATGGCTGGTCCTGTGCCAGGTGCCTTCTTTCTTCTTTGCCTCGCTGCCGCTCCACGCTGCTCCCTGCCCCTTCCCTGCCAGGTTAGGAGAGTGTGGGCGGGTTAGGAGAGTGTGGGCGGGTACTGGGAGGGGAGACGTGACGTCTCCCCACCCTGTACCCGCCCACACTCTCCTAAGCCACAAGCCCCGTCTACCTAGCGCTTTAAACACTAACCTGGGAGGCGGGGCAGCGAGGCAAGAAGAAGGAGGGCACCGGAGCAGCCATCTCTAGAGGTAAGTAGCTGCTAGAGATGTTTAGTTTAGCTTCCTATTCGAATGAATGGAGGCAGTCGGCGCAGGGGGTTAAGGCTGTGTGACGGCTGCTTCCATTCTTTCCTATGGAACTGCAGCGGAGCCCTCACACTGAGTATACAGCGCATTGTGGGAAAAGATCACCGATCTTGATCCCACATAAAAAGATTGTGTTCGGAATTCCGATGGCGATCGTGAAACCGATCTTTTCCGAACACGATCGCTCAACCCTAGTTATATTGCATTAAATACTTTGTTTTCATCTAAAATTTAAATTTTATTCATTCATTTTCATTTGATTTTGCAGTCTACTCCTAGTATCAAATTATTACTTCTAAAAATATATGCTGGATGTGCTTCCAGGATTGTGTTGTCTTTGCCTGCACTTATGTATAGATCTAGCAATTCTTAAAAAGTCATAGCGCAATATCATATAATATCACGGTGCACTGTGCTAATAATGTAACTCTGCAATGTTAATGGCTGCTGCATCTGTATAAACACAACTACGTTCCACTAACAATATAACTGTCCCATGAGAGCTATGTTCTCCCTGGTACTGATAGAGACAGATAATGGAGGGTTTGTAATACCTTTCTCCCTACAGAGTCTTCCATGAGTGCTCTCCTCTCTCTATACACTGATACACAGTATATATGTTTCCCCAATACTTTGTGCATATGGGATTATTCAGTGAGATGCCATGACTATTAGCTATTGGTTGTGACCTGCACATTTACAATAATGTTTACTATACAAAGAAATACAACTTTGTTTTCAAATTCTCACTATCTGGTTGGATCATATATATATATATATATATATATATATATATATATATATATATATATATATTTTTTTTTTATTTTTTTTTTTACTTTTGATTAATGTCTGTATTATGAAGCTAATGTTTTATGTTGCATGATGGTATTGAACTGAATTTATCATATATTACCGTACTCAAAGAAAGCCCCCGTGATTTAGGGTCCCCAATAAACAATAAACAGATCACAACCATCATGATGATTCCATTGAAATTAGCAATTTAATCAACCATGTGCAACGTTTCAGTCCCCTCAGGGCCTTGAAGGAAAATATATGCATAATTACATGGAGATGTAGCCAAGTTTAACTTGAATCTGGTAACTTGCTGGAGTGTGATAAATCGCAATATAAGTAATTTAAATAGTCAAGATTAACTTTGAAGCAACAGATATTTAACTCATTAAAGGGGTTGTTCAATACTTCATATTTTTCATGGGTCCTTTTGGGGTACTGTGCAGATGTGAAATTTAGAACAGGTCCTATTCCTGTCCATTTTGTTGTTCAGGGTCATAAGTGTATGGGTTCATGGAGAACATATACAGTATACTGATACTAAGCATGTGCTGTCCTTTCCATTTCTCATGGACAAGACACATGTCCATTTGCATATGACCCTTTGATATGTTGATGTATGACACATGACAACACCACAGATAAACTGGACCTTCACAGTGTACAAGATTGGAAGCACTGTATTGTGACCAGACCACACTATTGAGCTTTCATACAAATGGAGCTGAGGGGCAGCAACTTGACACAACCACTACACAGTATGAAGGACTGTGCTTCTAGCGTCGTATAGTGCAGGAGCCAGACCCCCACCAATTTATTGATGGCGAGTTATCCTAAGAATAGGCCATCGACATCAAGTCATGGAGGACCCTTTAATCATCAAATTGATCTTTACTATATAAGTAGCTAGATAGATGGATAACACGTAACTTGTATGTAACTTTTACGTTTTAAACTTACTCCATTATAGCCTACTGTTTTATAATTTCTCATTGAATAATGTTTGCATTGTGGTTTTATGATAAATAACATACATTTTTTCACTGTATGTGCAGATCTGATACTTTTTGAGTGTGACATTTATAATAATAAGAAGAAGATTGCTGCAAATTTAGCGGTGTGTTCTCCATTTATGATGCGAAAGCACATAGCTTTGTGAGAAGAACAGCGGGCTGCCTGAGATGCTCTGCTATCGGCTATGATTGTAATCTGCATGTGTTCACAAATCTAGAAACTATCCTATTCTTTTTTTTTTTTTTTTTAAATAATATTTTTATTGAAATTTATAATAGGAATACAACAAATAGAGAATATACGATTGGGTAGGGGTTACAATCGCGAAGAAATAGGAAGTTATTACAATTGTGAGTACAAATCGTTGGTGATAAAACATATGTGATAAAACATTGGTAATGAAACAAGGTGGGGAGAACAGAGATGACAATCAAACCAAAGCATCTTACATGTGAGAGGTTTATGGAAAGAGTGAAAGAGCAAGTAGTAGTGGCTTGTTCAGTATTTGACTTTACGGCAGACATGACGCCTGCCGAAAGTCAACAACTAGAGGAATGGATCCCTGTGCACCTGGTGAACGAGAGTTGAAGGTGGGGCTTAATCAAAAGATAGGTAGACAGGGAGGCGTTGTGGTTGGTAAGCTTTGGAGTAGTCAAGCTATTGTAGGGGGAAAATATATAATAAAACAAACTCAGTTGACCATTATCAGGCACACGTATGCGGAAAGTGGGGGGGGAGGGAGGTGTGGGGGAAGGGAAGGTGGGAGAGGATGTGCGAGAGGGGAGAGGGGGGCGGGTGAGTGAGATATTGAGGGGGCAGTGGGGAAAGAGGGGGGAGGGGGGGAATAGGAGGGGAGGCAGACTAGGTTGCGACCCGCGGCCAGAGCGACCGCCAGGGGGTCCAAATCATTTCAAATTTGTGATGAGATCTATTTTTCCAGGACGTCAGTTCCTCAAATCTAGAAATTTGATTCACTTTCCCTATCCATTCTGATTTGGTAGGGGGGTCAGAGGACAGCCACTTCAACGGAATTAAGGCATTTGCTGCTAGTATCAGTAAAGATAAGAGGTTGGATTTTGAAGGTTTGTAAGTGGAGGACGGGAGGGCCAGTAGGACCATAGTGTCCGTTAGTTCAAATGAAGGGGAGGTAAGCTCGCGGATTACTTCTTGAATCGATAGCCAGTAAGTCTGTATTTTAGGGCAGGACCACCATATATGGAGGAGGGAACCTTCCTGAGATCCACATCTCCAACAAGATGATTTGTCTGTCAGGTTATGCTTCAGTAGCCAGTCTGGTGTCCGATACCACCTGGTGAGCAGTTTATAGTGAGATTCTTGGAGGCGAACACAAGGGGAAAACCCATGAGAATGTGACAGAACTTGTTGCACTTGTTCGTCCGAGAATGTAACGTTAAGGTCATCTTCCCAGGTGAATAAGAAGGCAGGTTTCTGAATCACCAAGGGGTCAATGTGAGATGAAAGAACATATGAGGTTTTGTGAAGAAGCTTGTGTTTTGCCATGACTGAGCGTTCGAATGTGGTCAGCGAGGTCCGAATAGTCCCCAGGGCAGTGGCTTGTTTAATTATGCCTTCCAAATGTAATGTGTGTAGGAAGGAAGGGCTGGGCATATCTGCGAGCAATGAGTGAAAGGTCTCTGGATCAAATTTTCGGTCGGGTCCCAGGACATCAAAGAGTTTTTTAGGGATTAGAGTTGACCAAACAGGGAGGTTTGCCAGACTCGACTTTCCTAAGAATTCAGGTAGGGTGCCTAGTGATAGGAGAGGAGAGGGGTATGGAGCTAGGGTGTCTCTCGCATCTCGCCATGTTTCTCAAGCTCCAAGGAGAAGATGGTGAACGTTGCTGGACTTATGTCCGGGGCGGCCGTAAAGCCAGAGGTCGGAGAGGGTAGAGTGTCCAAAGGTGGTGCGTGACAGGTCTGCTATCAGGAGGTTCGAGGAATTGTACGTGAGGTCCATCCAACGTTTCAGTTGGACCGCTTTGTAGTAACTAAAGACGTTAGGGAGGCCAATCCCACCTGCTTGTTTCTTCCTCAGCAGCAAAGCCATGGAGAGTCTCGGGTGTTTTCCTCTCCAAAGAAAGGAAGAGAAGAGGGATTTTAAGGATTTAAAAAATTGAGGGGGTAAACGAATTGGAAGCATGTGGAGTCTATAGAGTACTTTGGGTAGGGCATAGGTCTGCAGGAGGTTGCATCTGCCAAACCATGAAAAGGGCATGCCTTGGTAGGACATTAACATTTTTCTGATGTCCGCCAGGAGCGGGATAAAGTTGGCCTCATAGAGGTCCTTGATGTCTGCTGTTAAGTAGATGCCTAGATATTTGATCTTGCTGGAGGTCCATTTCAAAGAGGTGGAAGCGGCTATTTGAGTCGCACGATTCCGGGGGATATTAATGTTTAGGACTTCTGATTTGTCAAGATTAGCTTTGTAGCCCGCTACGGTGCTGTAGTTACTGATTAGGTTAGTAATGGTTGGCAGAGCTAGTTCAGGATTTGAGATCAGAATGAGTACGTCGTCTGCGAAGGCGGCTGTATGTAAGGTGTGCTTCCCTATGTTTAAACCGTGAATGTCAGGATTGGACCTAATTAGCTGTAAAAGAGGCTCCAGGGTTAGAATAAACAAAGAGGGGGATAGGGGGCAACCCTGTCGTGTTCCATTCGTGATGTGAAAGGGGGTTGACAAAGTACCGTTAATTTTTAGTTTTGCATAAGGAGTGTCGTAAAGGGAGAAAATGGCGGTGATAAACTCTGGAGGAAAACCAAATTTTTCGAGGGTGGCCTTCATAAAGAGCCAGTCAACTCGATCAAAGGCCTTTTCGGCATCTATTCCTAATAGTATCAAGTCCGAGTGAGTTTTCTTTGCATGGGCGATAGCATGGAGGAGGCGATGGGAATTATCTTTCCCCTCCCTCCCTAGAACAAAGCCGGCTTGGTCCGGGTGTAAAAGTTTAGGGATGAGGGACTTAATTCTATATGCTAGAATCTTTGCCCACAGTTTAAGGTCGACATTTAGCAATGAGATGGGTCTGTAGCTACCGCAGGCGCTAGGGTCTTTTCCCTCTTTGGGTAAGATTGTGATATGGGCTTCTTGAGCGTGTTTCGGGAGTGCTTTTCCAGAGAGGAGAGCATTACAAGAAAGAGCAAAGTGGGGTAGAAGCGTGGAGAGAAAGGTTTTATAGTAATGAAGGGGGAAGCCATCCGGTCCAGGGCTTTTGCCTTTAGGAAAACTGTTTAAAACCTGTCTTATTTCTTCATGAGATATGGGGTCGAGGAGGGGAGAGATGTCCTCGTTGGTTAAAGAAGGAAGGTTTACAGAGGATAAGAAGTCATTTATTTTGTTTTTGTGGAGAGAGATGTTCTCATTAGTGCGTTGTGAGGTGAGATTGTAAAGATCTGTGTAAAATTTATGGAACGCGTGTGAGATGTCCTTGGTGGAGCGCCTAGTTATCCCTAAATGGTCTTTAATCTCTGAAATAAAACAGTTTGATTTTTGTTTTTTGATCATGGAGGTCATGAGCTTACCTCCTCTGTCCCCATGGGCATAGATCCTGTGCTGGAAGTGGAGGAATTGTTTTGCAGTGCGGGAGTTTATAATGTCTTTCAGTTTTTCTCTAAGGGAGCGCAATTCTGCGTCCGAGTTGGTTCTAAGGGAGGCCTTGCGAAGTCTTTCGATTTTTGAGATGTTGGAGAGAATGGAGTCGAGTTCAAACTGTGACTCTTTTTTAAGTTTAGAAGCAATAGAGATGAAAGCCCCTCTTATCACAGATTTGTGGGCTTCCCATGTAATTGTGGGGCAAGTGTCTGAATTTGTATTGATGCTAAAATATGTCTCTAGTTGTTTTTTGATTGAGTCAGTCACATCTGATCTATCGAGGAGTGATTCGTTTAACCTCCAGTTCCAGTCTTTCCTCGGGAGCTGGGCAAAGTTAACTTGGATCCATACCGGGGCATGATCCGAGACAGATATCACATCTATTTTGGCCTTAGTGACATGGGGTAATAGGTCAGTGGAGAGGAGAAAGTAGTCTAAGCGTTGATAGGAATTTCGAGGGTTAGAGTAAAAGGAGAAGTCTTTTGTAGTGGGATTAAGGGTTCTCCAGACATCTATTAAGTTTAGGTCAGAAAAATCTTGTTGAAGCCTGCCTCTGGCTTTCTGCGGTGTGGAGGAGGAGCCTGTGGAGGTGTCTAAAGAGGGATCTAGTGCTAGATTGAGGTCACCTGCTAGTATGATTGGGCCTTCAGCAAATAACTCTAGCTTTTTGAGGACCTCTAGTAGCCAAGGGACCTGGTCTTTATTGGGAGCATACACATTTACAAACGTATATTTCTGAGAGGCGATTGTGCCTTTGAGGAACAAGAACCTGCCATCTGCGTCTGCATATGTCTGTGCGGAATGGAAGGGAACTTAGTGGTGGAAAAGGATGGAGACCCCTTTTGTGGCTGCCGAGGGGTTGGTGGAGTGGAAAGAAAGGGGGAAGTATTTTGTTGAGAAGCGCGGGATTTTTCCAGTTTTGAAGTGTGTTTCTGGCAGAAAAGCTATTTTGGTGCGAAGTCTTTTAAGGATGGTAAATATTTGTGATCGTTTATTGGGGGAGTTTAGTCCGTGGGCATTGAAGGAAGTGAGAATGTGGTCTGACATAGCGAGGAAGGGCCTGGCCGCAGGTCGCAACCAGCCAAAGGTATAAGAAGAGAAAGAGATACAGGAAGGGAGTAAGCAGTGAGGTATTAGAGGGAGGAGAAGAAAAAAAAAAGGGAGGGGTTGGGAATAAAGGGAGCGAAGGGGAGGGGGCAGCGTGAGGGGCGTAGAGAGAAAAGGGAAATGGGGAGGGAGAAAAAGTGAAAGAGAGGAGAAGGGGGGGGAGGGGTTCAGATGGAGAAGGAGTGTTAGAGAGGATAGGATAGGGAGGGTCGGGGAGGGAAGAGGGGAAAGTGTATCTGACTACGTCAACTGAGGGAGAATAATGTAAAGTCAGGGAGAAATAAAAAATTTTTTGGCGAGGGTGCCTGAGACTCGCCAGAGGTTAGCAGAGAAAAATTTTCCGGAGCTATCCGAGTATGGATAGCGGGTGGGTGGGGAACGAAGTAAAAGTCCTAATCGTCACAGCCTACCTGACGACCCTAAAGAGAGTGGCGTGTAACTAAATAGGTTGAGAATGGAGTGATGTGAGTTGAGAAGTGGGGAGAGCTGCAGAGGTAGTGGGGGGGGGAGGGGGTAGGTAGAGGTGAGGGGGGGGGGATGTGGGGGAGAAAGGGAGAGGAGAAGGGGAAGGGGAGGGGAAGGGGAAGGGGAACCGGGAGTTTTAAAGCTTTGGGGAGAGTTCCACGAGATTGAGGCAGTGAGGGCTATGACACCGGGAGTAGTCTGGTGCTACTGTTAGCTAAGGTCAGCAGGTGAGAGTAGGGGTTCAGGTATGAGCCGAACAGGGCGGGCACGACACCACAGAGATAATTTAGTGAAACAGTAACAAATATAAATTTCTGAGTCTCTATTAAGAGAAGAGGGAGGGATGAAAGACAAGCTTTTGGTAGGTTGAAGAGAGAAGCAGGAGCAGGATGAAAAGGGAGAGAGAGAAGAAAAGGCAAGGGGTAGGAGCAGAGGAGGGAGAGAGGGAGGGGAGGTTGAGAGTGAGCGACACCAGAGAAGAGCAAGCATTGATGAGGAATAGTATATCAGTGAGACTACTATGGCTATGAAATCCAAATACTAGATGAGAAATATGTCACACTAAGACAAAAAACTTAATGAACTTAGTAAGAAGCTTAATATAACTGATTAACTTAACCAGAGAAAAAAGTTCTTAACATAAAACATTGTAAGCTAGCTTAAGGAGGCCTAAAGCCGTAGAGTAAGGGGGGGGGGGGGGAGAAGGAAAGGGGAGGGAAGAGAGGAGGGGGGGGGGATCATCACCCCTGACCGTGGGACCCAGCCGGGAGACCCAGGGGCAGGGGGGAAGGAGAGAGCCCTTATTGTACACAAGGCATATGCATTAAATAAGAGTAAGAATGACATATATTATGTAGGATGCATCACATTGTGAGAGCTCAGCGAAGAACTTAGTATAACTGTGAATGCGGGTAGAGATAAATTCTTGACATATAACACTGCGGGCTAACTTGAGGGAAGGGGAGGAGGGGGGGAGGGAGGGAGGAGGAGAGGGAGGCTAGAGGGGATCCATCGCCCCCGGCCGCGGAACCCGAAACAGGGGACTCGGGGCCAGGGGAGAGGGAAAGAACCCTCAATAATACACAAGGCAATAACATTAGGTGAAGAGACTCATCTGGATGGGGGGATTCCGAGCAGTGTTGTGAGGAAAGGTCCCGTTGGGTTTATATCAAGGGAGGAGAGCATTGGATCCAGATAGAGAAGCTGGTACGGAACCGATGGTAAAGTTTATATCAGAAAACGTGGATGCTCTACCGGTCCTGTCCGTCCCCAACGGTAGAGGACACCTTGGGGTGATGTGTCCCTGAGAAGTAATACTAGGCGGGTGTCATAACAAGAAATAACAGAACATAACAGAGGTCTGTTAAGGGAGAGTGTCAAGAAAAAGGGTTGGCGACAAGGCTGAGGAAGAATCAGTCACTGATAATGCCCCTAGCAACCGGCTTCTTCTGTTTCGGAGATTTAGATCTGCGATATGGTGCCTGTTTCTCCAGGGTGGGTAAGGGTGGCCAATCGTGCACATCCTCGGGAAGCATTGACCAAGATGGTATGGGTATCGGGTCCAGACCCAGTAATGGCCACTCTGTAGCTAGGTCTTCAGGGGATCTGATATATATCCTGCGGCCCTGATTCATGACAGAGAGACCGAATGGGAACAGCCACGCATAAGATAAGCCTTTCTCTCTCAGGGTAGCTAGCAATGGTTTCAATAATCTCCTCTTAGTGAGTGTGGAGGGTGCCAGATCTTGATATAGCTGTATTTCATGTCCCTCATACATTAGGGGTCTCTTGTCCCTTGACGCCATGAGGACTTCTGTTGTGTCCACAGAAGTCAATAGACCACATATTATGTCCCTAGGAGGCTCTGTAGTTGCAGGCTTAGCCCTAATGGAGCGATGTACCCTCTCAATCTGGATGGATGCAGCCCTCTCTGAGCCTAGGATGTCTGTAAAGATGGCGGACATGATCTCCCTCAGAGAGTCTGGGGGGAAAGACTCAGGTAAGCCCTTCAGTCTGATGTTTCTTCTCCTGTTCCTATTCTCCAAGTCCTCAATCATGTCATGGAGGCGATTGAGATGGTTGTGATGATTGGAGATATGCAATGCTGCTGTGGCCGTGTGTTGTGTTATGTCCGTGTGGGCAGACTCCAGTCTATCTACGCGGCCTCCCATGTGTTGGAGCTCGGCTCTCATCTCAGCTAATTCGGCCATGACTGGGGCAATAGTTTTTGCTAGGGCTTTCATGAGAAAGGCTTGGGTAATGGGGCGCGTACCTGTTTCCTGTGTGTCTGCGCCAGACATGCTCTCCACGTCAGACTCTTCAGCCGCATCCCCTGACTGCAGATCTTCGGGCGCCATCTTGCGCGCCAAGGCCGGAGACTGAGAGGCCTTTTTTCGGAAGAATTTGTGGAGTTCTGCCGAACTGGACCTGCGGTTTGGTGTCCCCGGCAGGTCCCCTCCACGTTCCCGGTTTTGTTTGCCCATTTTCAGGCGGTTAATTGCGGTAGGGTCGGGGTAAGGCTGCTCTGTAGACGGAGCTGCAGGCTCAGACCTCCATCCACTTCAGCGGTTAGGCTCCGCCCCCCCGAAACTATCCTATTCTGTGATGTTTAATGACAACACAGTGATCACAGTTATATGTCACCAAACACTCAAAATAACAATAAAGCTATTATCTTATCATGTTTATTATTACTAAGATTCTTCTAAACTTGTCCAAGATTAGGAAACTTGGGCAATTTCAAATATCGCTTCACTTAGTGCCACCACTCTGGCCAAAACGGTCCTGTAGTGATGTCTCATTCACATGATTTCTGCAGCCACAGCAGTGATTTGTGTAACTGTAGTGACCATGTGAACAATGAACGTCAGCTCCTCCCTGCATGACCAAGCATTGAAGTTTTGGGACTGTCTTAGATACCAAACTCCAACTACAACATGTTTATGAAAACCTTCTTACTTTTAGAAAGGAATAGGTTTATACAGCATTTACATGTGACTTATTGTTGTAGTTAAAAGTTTTCAGACTGTTTTGGATACCAAATTCCAAATACAACAGGTTTATGAAAAGACACAATGTCTACAGTGTTCAAGACTTCTCCAATTTTCCCTGACATGCTTGATAACACCCTCTGGGATTTTCTTTATCAGTTTCTATTTTGAGGATTGACCACAGATTTTTAATGGTTTGAGAGGTAGTAAGGGGCCATGGACCTCAAATTTCAATGTTTTTTGGCAATCCAACATGCTGGAAAAAGCATCACCAAATTGTTCCTGGATCTTTGAGAAAAGTTGTTCTTATTGGATGTTTAGATTCACCGTTCTTTATTATATATTATATAACGTTATTACCACATAAAGTGACTCATCTCAGATTTGCAAATGGGAATCGGTCATAGAGGCCTATACTGTCTGGGATAGCAAAGCTGATACCTCTGCCACGTAAAATATACCAATATTCTAAATGCGACAAAGTAGGTGTGTGTGTGTGTGGGGGGGGGGGGGCTGTTACAAATTTTTAATTGTGGCCAAGAAGCATCAAATTACCATATACGGTAATATTTAATGAGTGAAATTGGGCCCTTATGTTTTTATTATGTATCTGATATCTTTAGTTATTATTTAATTTATTTTAATATTATTTAATATTGCTACTGTTTCTGTATCAACGAGGTTTCCAACTGTCCATAAAGTCCTGTCCATACAAATTGGGTACATTTTTTCCAGTTTTCATGAGAAAAACAAATGTGTCTGTGATTTTGGGCTCTTCAGCATTATTGCAATTATCATTACTTTGCTGGTATATTGAACAAAAGTTATGTTTTATAATATGTATTATTTATTATGATTATCCAATTCGTAGAAGAAAACATTGGCTGTCTGTGATTATAGATATGTTGTGTAATAAAAATTTTAATTTAGTTTGGCAGTCCTACATCAAGCGGTGAACCATGTAAATACACTAACATGAAAAGTAAAGATATTGTAAATTTTCATATCTTTTAACTTATATGGTTTCATTATAATATCAATATTTTATTCACACAATATAAAAAGATGATACTCACTTATTAATACGTCTACATATGTTAGTAAATAAAAAGAACTCTACATAGGCTCTTTATATATGGTCTTTACTCATCCACGTATAATAAAAATATTACAAAGGCGGCGATTTCTGTGTGGGTGTTAAGATAAGATAAGATATTCCTTTAATAGTCCCACAATGGGGAAATTTCAGTGATACAGTTTCATAGATGGTACAGTAGTATATAACAAGAGAGAAAAACACATACAAGCTCATGGCAGATAGAGAAATCCTAGGAATCATAGCAACTAAAAAGGAAAGAAACACAGACACACTGCAGGATCATTTAGTTCTCTGTGCAGATTGATGATAATAATAATAATAATAATAATAATAATAATAATAATAATAATAATAATACAGCCGACTATGGTTGTAGGACACAAGGAGGGGTCACAGCATGTGGATATAACAAGCAAAAATTTTTGCAGAGGTGGGGGACATAGTCAGCTATCATGATAACATGTGGTAGTTCCTTTGGTAGGTAGTGAGATCTCCTGCTCACAGCTGATAGTTCGGTATCTTGCATCAGCACTATTGTCCACAATCAGCAATAGATGCCAAAAATCATCTCCTTGCAGAAGAAGTCCACACTTCCATGTAGGTTTTCCTCCATGCCGCATGGTGTCCATGCTGTCCTGGGGGGATGGTAACAGGCACATGTGTACACAGCTGAACCAGGTCTTGTCATTGTCCATGCTTTACAATAGAAACAAAAGGAACAAAATACTCCACAGGGTCTTCCATTCGATTTATAGTTGCTAATTCATAGTGCTAGTTTGCTTGGTTACAGGATTCTTGAAGATGCAGAGAAAAAGAGTGAGAAAGGAAAGATAAAGTTTGCTCCCAGCTTGGAGCACTGCATCAAGGCAGCCAGCCACTCAGGGGGGCGGCGCCAGAAAAAGTTATGTTATGGTACCAGATTAAAAATTTTGGGTAAATTATAAAATTTAGGGTAAATTATAAAATATTCTCATGATATTCTACTCCTATCATTTCATATCACATTGCAACGTGAATATCAAAACCTATGATTCTTTGCAATAAGGATGATTTTCGCATTCCAGGTTTCAGAGATATTTCTAAAGTAATCCTCATGTTAAAAAGCAATAGAAATAAATCATTTAGAGCAACAAACAGTGCTCAAAAGCTAAATGAATTTTAAAACAAACACATGCAAATAGCAGAGTGACATTAATAAGGATATTTCAGGAGATCTGCTTTCAACTTAAATGATTGACTTACAAATAAATACATTAACCAAAGCCATTTCATTACATGATTATGTTTCCTTCTAATAGGCATGTTTATGCCTGGGCAGCTATTGTTCCAGATTATATGCTGTATACAAATCCAAGCATTTGTAAAATAATTGTCCTAATAGATAGCAATCAACTACCGCTATTTGGAGGCCTGCATTATTTATGTAGTTTAGACACAGGATTGCAGATGTGCTGGGCAGCTTCTGTATTATAAGCGGACATAATGGCAATGCTTTAAATACTAATAGAGAATCTCTTGAAAAAGTAGTGGTGCAGATAATGGCAGCCCTTGTCTAGCAACAGTAACATCCAGATGTATCAGTTTAATATAACTTTATGTAGCACGATAACAGGCCACAGCCTTATATCTTGTCACAAAGACAATGAAAACAATTGAAAATTGGGTCAAAGTGTTGGTAATTAGAGATGAGCGAACAGTAAAATGTTCGATATTCGATATTCGTTTCGAGTAGCCGCTCAATATTCGACTACTCGAATCGAATATCGAATCCTATTATAGTCTATGGGGGGAAAATGCTCGTTTCAGGGGTAGGCAACATTCAATCAAATTACACTTACCAAGTCCATTAGTGAGGGTCGGGCTGGATCCTCCGAGAAGTCTTCTCCTTGTAGCGTCCCCGCGGCATCTTCCGGCTCTGAATTCACTCTGCCAGGCATCGGGCCTGGGCAGAGCTGACTGTGCATGCCCGCACTGCAAGAAAATGGCTGCTTACAGTCAAAGCGGCCATTTCCTTGTAGCACGGGCATGCGCAGTTGGCTCTGCCCAGGCCCGATGCCTGGCAGAGTGAATTCAGAGCCGGAAGATGCCATGGGGAAGCTGCACAGAGAAGACTTCTAAAGGTAGGAGAAGAACCAGCGTTGATTGGCCGACTGTATAGCATTCGGCCAATCAACGCTAGTTCTGCATCAAACTTTTCCATTCGAATAGCGAGTAGTATTTGATCAAGTATGAGTATTTCTAATACTGTAGTATTCAATTGAATACCTACTCGCTCGAGTACTACTCGCTAATCTCTATTGGCAATGTGTTAATCATCAAGTTAAACTTTGTTATACTTGTAGGAAGTACATAACATGAACCTTCAAACAGACACTGTAACAAAATATAACAATAGTACTAAGAACTAAGTACTAAGTTCTTATATAAGTTCAAAATATACGTATAGTACTAAGAACAATATTCTTTAGGCCATAATAAAAGCAATTTCTAAGGAAAGCATAGGGTGCAGTAGTATGTCATATTGGACTCCAATCAAATGTTTCTGATTAACTATGTTTCTAAATTAAAGAGGTCATCCAGGAAATATATATTCTGTTTTATACCAGGCTGGGGAAAGTGAATTTTTTTTTTTTTTTAAATATATACTCACCTGTCCCCGGTTCTCCGGTGTCTCCCCATGCGGTCCAGTTCTGCTGCTCTGCTGTCTTGTTTTGCCAGAAGCCCCGCTGCTCTGTGATGTCCCATGTCTCTTTACTTAGGCCAATCAGGAAAGGATTCAAGAATTCACAGGTAGGGATGTCCCGTTTCTTTTGCTGAGACGTGTGGTGGGAACTTCTGCTGAATGTAAGTCCCAACGCAGCAGGACTGGACCGCAGTGGGAGACATCAGAGCACCAGGAATAGGTATGTTTTTTATTTATTTATTTCATTTTCATCCTTCCCCATATTACTGCAAGCACCCACTTACTTAAGCTATTTAACTTGTGTTTTATCGCTGGATTAAAACTCCCTTAAGCATCATAGGGGCATCTTTTTACAGCAGACTTTCTATTTATAAGTTGTGATTAAAACAAATATATCCTAAACCTTAATTTAGTATGTAAGGCTCTATTCACACAGAGTAACGCCAGACGTCATTTGTGTGTAATTTGTGTGTCTTTTACGGCCGTCATAAAACGTTTACATAGAGTTCTATAGGAAAAGACGTCCGTCATAATGACGGCCGTAAATGACGGACGTCTTTTCCTATAGAACTCTATGTAAACGTTTTATGACGGCCTTAAAAGACACACAAATTACACACAAATGACGCCTGGCGTTACTCTGTGTGAATAGAGCCTAAGGGGTTACTGTGGAGCCTATAACCTACAAAAGACAATGTGTCTTTAGGATGTTTTGCACTTGTTTTGCCCTTGTTGTGCACATTTAATGCAGCCTCATAAATTGCTTAGTTGTTATGCAGTAGGACAGAGTTAAAGGAGAGAATTACGAACAGGGGAGTAGGCCAGCCAAAGAATGAATGGCCACCCAGCCCTTCATGGGGATAAAGGACACAAGTGCTCACCAAAAGAATTGAAGTTAGCTAAATTCTGCACTTTGTAGGGGGATGCAGGGTTTATGGTTCATCGCCCACAGAGGTGGGGATAGGAAGTAGATATGCCACAGCCTAATGGAGGAAACAAGAGAATTGCAGTAGTAGTAACAATGGTAATATGACAGGTAGGCCAAGTACATTCAACCATACTACTCCAGTCCACCTCTCAGGCCAGACATGGGGGGCCCTTTTGTCGTACCTAGTAGTTGTTCTCCTGGAGTGATTCCAGTTGGAGAGGGGTCATCTCTCACCATGAGCTATGATGGTTGTTCAGAAGGGCCCTGAGGGTAAATGCAGGAACAACTGAGGAGGCTGTGATACAGTTCAACTAAAGTGAAACTTTAGGGCCCCTTCACACTACGGATACGGTGACTGATTCTGAACGTTAAAACACGTTCAGAATCAGCGGTGTATAAAGCAGATCCCATTCATTTCAATGGGGAACCGGCATACGAGCGCTCCCCATTGAAATGAATGGGCTGCTTTTTACTCTACGAGCGCTCCCATTGAAGTGAATGGGAAGCGCTCATGTGTACGGCTCGCCGTGTGAAGGGGCCCAGCGCTCGGCTCAGTCCGAGCCGTACACGTGAGCGCTTCCCATTCACTTCAATGGGAGCTCGTAGAGTAAAAAGCAGCCCATTCATTTCAATGGGGAGCGCTCGTATGCCGGCTCCCCATTGAAATGAATGGGATATGCTTTATACGCGCTGATTCTGAACGTGTTTTAACGTTCAGAATCAGGCAGCGTATCAGTAGTGTGAAGGGGCCCTTACTCTGAGACACTCCCAGGCTTGAAACTGTTGGTGATGATGTGCCTTTACCTCGATGCAAAATGGGTCCCGAATGACAGCTCCTTATGAAGCATGACTCCTATCTTCCTAGTAGGCACATTCTCGGTCTCAAGGTTATAGATAGTGAGATCTTTTGCATCTTACGGCTGTCTTCTGTGGATAGTGGGTTTCTGAAATCACCTCTCCTTCAGGGGCTGCCAAGGACACAGAACTAACCACTGAATAACGGTCATCTGGGGATTTAGAGTCTCCACTCCCAGCCCAGGGGCTTGTAATTGGCTAGGGCTATACCAAATCCTCTAAAACAGAGGAGTAGCCAAACAGTCGGTGATACTATGGTGCTTACACATAAGGGAAGCTGCAAACAGACAATACAGGGGTAAAACACATAGAAAATAACATATGTACAGCCAGTGGCACAGAAAATAATAACATAAAAACAGTATAAAGACTGTTCAATTGGAGGCTTCACATATACTATACAGGCAGGATTCTTACCACAGCTGGATCAGTCACAGATAGTTCACATAAATTCAGTTCAGCCTGTATTACAGCTAAAAGCTGCTAAATGTGCAGATGTGCTACAAGGAACAGATCAGTGCACATTTGTTTAGCCATCAGGACATGGTTTCATAAAGCTACAATTGGGTGGGTATTTATAGTCCGAATTTTCCAACAAAGAGTAAAGATTAAATTTACTGACTATAACTGTGTATATACTGAAACCTATGTGATAGGAGAGAAGAGGACTGTGATGGATGCTTTAAATGAAAATCTCCACCAACTCATCTTCTTAGCATCTATTAATAGGCGCTGCTCCACTGATTCTAGCACAGTTGATTTTTTTTTAGTCCCCACCATTCCTGAGCAATCAGTGTTACCAGTTGTGGTACCTTGTATGCTACTTAGACTTTGTACGGGTGTGCAGTGTCAGGCAGGGGGCATAACTTAGAGCTCCAATAAGAGTTGGACACCCCTTTCCTGCTTCTGTCTGACATTGCCCTCCTGATGGTATATAGCCTAAATAGCATGTGCATCAAAAGTAACAGCAACTATTACTCAGGAATGGTGGAGATAGTGAAAAAAAATTACAAATGTGCTGCAGTGCAAGTGAGTATCAGTGGAGCAACACTTATTGAAAGGGCTCTATCATCAGATTTTGGCAATTTTAGATAATAATATGCCTGAATAGCCTTTTTGAAGACGCTGCAGGCCAAGAATACTTGCCAAGAATGCATACTCTTATTATTTCAAAAATTCACTGATTTCAAACAAATGTGTGTGTATTAGAAAGTTCACAGAGGGACAAATGACACTATCTGCCCAAAAAAATAAACACATAAAATTTCACTTTTATTGATATCCTTTAAAACCAATCCAAAAAGTAAAACAAAATGATTGTGTTCCACCTGTTCAGTCCATACAAAAGTGAAGAAATAACTAGGGAGGGGCAATTGTATATACACCTATATATGCCCTATAGGATATTGAAACCCTCACTCCCTAATAAACCACAGTGGCTTTTTTCCAAACAGCAACTTGTGAACAGGACCCAAAGCGTGAACTGCAAGCAAATCACTCCCCCCCTCTGAGGTTACTGGCCTATTGCCACGCCAACAGAGAGGAGAGAGGCACCGACAGTCAGGTCACCGTACAAATGCTGAACTGGATGATAAGTCCACTGACTAACTGGGAATTTATGACCCTACGCAGCGTTTCTTCTATTAAAGAGAGTCATCAGGGGTCTTTTTCTCACTTCACAAAATAAACAGCTTAACACTGTAACACATGATAGCGGTGTGGTGTGCTGACCGCTGGCAGGACCGCCGCTCAAAGATTCAGCGGTGAGTTGCTGTGTGGAGCAGGGCAACTCACCGCTGAATCTTTGAGCGGCAGTCCTGCCAGCGGTCAGCACACCACACCGCTATCATGTGTTACAGTGTTAAGCTGTTTATTTTGTGAAGTGAGAAAAAGACCCCTGATGACTCTCTTTAATAGAAGAAACGCTGCGTAGGGTCATAAATTCCCAGTTAGTCAGTGGACTTATCATCCAGTTCAGCATTTGTACGGTGACCTGACTGTCGGTGCCTCTCTCCTCTCTGTTGGCGTGACAATAGGCCAGTAACCTCAGAGGGGGGGAGTGATTTGCTGGCAGTTCACGCTTTGGGTCCTGTTCACAAGTTGCTGTTTGGAAAAAAGCCACTGTGGTTTATTAGGGAGTGAGGGTTTCAATATCCTATAGGGCATATATAGGTGTATATACAATTGCCCCTCCCTAGTTATTTCTTCACTTTTGTATGGACTGAACAGGTGGAACACAATCATTTTGTTTTACTTTTTGGATTGGTTTTAAAGGATATCAATAAAAGTGAAATTTTATGTGTTTATTTTTTTGGGCAGATAGTGTCATTTGTCCCTCTGTGTACTCTCTTATTATTTCAGCGGTCTCCTATCTTTATTAAAAAAAAAAGTTTTAGATTAAAAATAGGAGATATTTTGCGACATACATTAATTTATGTTTATTTTTACATGACTCTATGTCATGATACAACACTTCAGTTTTCATAATACAAGCATGGAATGTGATGTCAAAAATACTGTACCTGCTATTGCCAGCTCACATCATTTTAAGGAGAAAGAATAGTAGTATTTGCTTGAATACTTTTTTTTTTTTTAGCTATGTCCTATTTAGAATTCCTGTCTAGCCTCCAGGGGATAAAATTGCCTATGCCTTATGAAAACCCTAATGTGTTGAGTATGTCAGTTCATAACTTTCACTTACCGTATACAGTGATTCCTATGACTCATGTTGCCTTATGCTGGATTTACCCATTGTGACAGTCACTAGAGACAATAAGTGATAAGAAAAACATATAGAATGTACTTGTAATAAGAAAGATATTCTCATTTAAGGCAATGGAGGCTATAATACTGTACTTTCTGTACATTCTTAACCATTTTGCTTGTTAACATTTAAATGTTCAAATCGTGCATGACAGTGGTAGACTCAGGCCAAGATTCGGTAATGTTGTATCTGCACTACAAATTAAGAGTAAATGTAATGGAAAGCAATGTCTAATGAAGTCATTAGTTTTGTGCCATTTATGCCCCAGGTGAATGAGCTCTCGTTGTCTATTTTCTGATTCCTGTTTGTAATTGATGGATTTATTTATACGTGTTTTAGGAAAATTCAGGCCTTTTTTTTGAAGCTGCAATGGTAAAATTTGCCGTGCTTATGCAGGACATCAAATAGAACAAACCTATTTCCCTTTCATCTTTGTCATTGATAAAAATGTATAGATAGATATGTAAACTATATATATATATATATGTATATATATATATATATATATATATATATATATATATATATATATATATATATATATAGGGTGTGAACCTAGAGGGCGCTATAGAGCGGCCCAAAACAGGGTTAAAAAGGACTCTGACCACACCCATAGCTGAGAGAGGGGCTCCACTCCAGAGTGAGTGCACACAACAAGACAGTGCTGTTAGTGGCCTGCAGGGAGCAGGTGCACTTTGGACCAGTTGGAGACGGGCAGGTGGCCTGTGCCAAGAAGACTGGATTCCAGAAGGAGCCTAACTCCAGAGAGAGAGTACAGATTGTGACCTGCAGACACAGGTGGACCTTGGACCAGTTAGAGACAGATGGTCTGTCCCAAGAGGACTGGATTCCAGAAAGGACTTTGAACCAGACTGGTGAGATGAAACCTCAGCAAAGTATCTTGCCCTTGGTAGAATAGACAGGGTTCAAGAAGTGAGGTAGTGCCCTGTGTGTGGGCTAGGCTGTTTGTTGTTTTGTTCCTGTGTAAGCTGAATTAAGCCACTTATTTTGGATTGTACCACCTGATCTGCTGTTTATTTGGCACCCAGAGCCACCAACACCTCTGTAAACCCAGGAACACCGCTTACCTTTGCTGCTAAATAACCCCAACTATCACTATCCCCAAGCATCCAGTAATGTACCTAAGCAGGAAGCTGTCCCCCGTTGAGAAACATTACGGCATTGTAGAGAGGGAATGTTTGGCCATTAAGTGGGTGCTGGATGCTCTGCGGTATTACCATCTGGGGAGAAAGTTTAAATTGATCACTGACCATGCTCCTCTTACATGGATGAAAATCAATAAGGACAGAAATTCTAGGGTTACCAGATGGTTCCTATCTCTGCAAAATTTTGTGTTTGATGTAGAACACAATTATTGGGAAACGCTGATACCCTGTCAAGGGTGTATTGTATGATGGCCACAAATGCCTAGCCCCCCGGTCTGGAGAAGGGGGGGGGGTATGTAAGCCGATGGCTGGTCAGATAATGGAGGGGGTGTACATCTCACCCAGACTACTCAGGTGGGTGAGATGAAAAAACTCCAGGAATGTTTGTTCTCAGTAGACAACTTTCATCTGCTGAGCAACTCCAGACCCTAACTATATATATATATATATATATATATATATATATATATATATATATATATATTTTTTTTTCCTTTAAAGTTAAATCTTTAACTTTAGTTAAATGTGCATTATGCATAATTAAATTTCTATTTTTTATGTGAATTTTTAATATTACACTACCCTTACTAAAATCACATATCCAGTTGATGATATTAACTAATTAATTCCCACAAAAATGGGCAATTTAGAAGAAGGAGGCAATCTTCTTTGAGATTGATTTTATGGTACAGAGATTTAATTGTCTAATTTTACATAACATCTTACAGTAGCTACAATGCTCTGCAAAAGTTTTAGGCAGGTGTGGAAAAAATGCTTCAAAGTAAGAATGGTTACAAAAATAGAAGTGCTGATTCATTTTAGTTAACAATATCACTGCAAAAGTGCAACTTGGCTGGCAAACTATAAAAACAAATACGTTTATTGACATGCTATAAAAGCTAACAAACAATGACCATCATCGTACAGATACTTTACTGTGATATTGTAACCTGAATGAAAGGACATAATTAAAGCCTCAGGCCTGATCACTCACAGATGACTTAGTGTTACAGGTAAATGGAATCATGTGTGAGTCACGCGTCAGTGACCTAGCTATTTGATCGTCAGGGCATGTTGATAAAGGACCGACCCCAGGACTTTTTCTGTATCCTGTGGATGATGGAAATTCATTTTATATGAAAATTTTTGAATTCTTTGACCTTTATGCAAGATATTAGGTTGAGACCAGTGATAGCAACCGCAGGAATTGGAATATCTAAAGTATTTGATCTATTATCTTTATATCATTCAAGCAATCACATTAGTCTTAATGCTCCTAATTAGTTAATAAGTGCACTTAAATACCTTTAGTGGTGTTTTTAGTGATTTTTGGGTATTCTGTGAGCTCTTGGCATCCTATGCGTTTGTTTACATTGGCATCTTCCTGTTCTTTGTGTTTCCTACAACTTCCATAATAACTTGGGCGGCACTGAGAGCTGGTTCACTCACACTCCTTTTCTCACTCACTCCCCCTCCCTGTTTCCCTAGCTAGCCCACCCACTAAACCTTCAGCAACCATCTTTAGACTCATATAGCTTCTTTGGCTGTAATATTACAATTACTTCCGAATATCATCATTACAGTCAACAAAGAATTCTTAATGCTTTTTTGGTATTTTTTACTTTTTGTCACCTTACAACCGCAAACATGAATGTATTTTGATGATCACTCCTGGTGCCACCTTGTGTCTGGCTGCCTGATACAGTGCTCCAAGCTGGGAGCAACCTTTATCTTTCCTTTTTCACTCTTTTTCTCTGTATCTTCAAGAATCCTGTAACCAAGCAAACTAGCACTATGAATTAGCAACTATAAATCGAATGGAAGATCCTGTGGAGTATTTTGTTCATTTTGTTTCTATTGTTAAGCATGGACAATGACTCAAGACCTGGAGTTTTTCCTGTGCACATGTGCCTGTTACCATCCCCCCAGGAGCTAAGGACAGCATGGACACCATGTGGCATGGAGGAGAAACCTACATGGAAGTGTGGACTTCTTCTTTTCAAGGAGATGATTTTTGGAGTCTATTGCTGATGTGTGAAGATGCCTACATCTGACTGGTATTTCTTTCTTTTACTGTGGACATGTGGGACTCTGTTACAACCTGGGAACCTACCATCACCCACCTACCCATGTGTTTATGGAAGCTTGGCAAGAGAGCAGCACCCTGTCTACCTGGATGGCTTCAGACCTCTCTGGGCAGTAGAACACAGTGGTAAGAAGAAAGGAAGAGGAGGGCTTGTGATGAAGGATATTTGGGGCATTTTTTGTGGTTAATGGACAATAGCGCTGATGCAAGATACCGAACTATCAGCTGTGAGCATGAGATCTCACTACCTACCAAAGGAACTGCCACATGTTATCATGATAGCTGCATATGCCCCCCACCTCTGAAAAAAAAAAAAAAAACTTTTTTTGCCTGTTATATCTACATGCTGTGACCCCCCTCCTCATGTCCTCCAACCACGGTCGGGCTGTATTATTAACATCACTCCGCACAGAGAACTAAATGCTCCTGCAGTGTGTCTGTGTTTCTTTCTTTTTAGTTGCTATGATTCCTAGGATTTCTCTATCTGCCATGAGCTTGTATGTGTTTTTCTCCCTTGTTATATACTACTGTACCATCTATGAAACTGTATCACTGAAATGTCCCCATTGTGGGACTATTAAAGGATTATCTTATCTTATCTCTTATCTTATTTTATTGAGATTTTAAGTGATAGACCGACACAAAGTAGCAGATAATTGTGAAGTGGAATGCAAATGATACATGGTTTGTAAATTTTAATCAATTAAAAATCTGAAACATGTGACGTACAAAAGTATTTAGCCCCCTGTACTCTGATACCCCTAAATAAAATCCAGTGCAATCAATTGTCTTCAGAAGTCACTTAATTAATAAATAGAACTTAGCTGTGTGTATTTTAGTCTCAGTATAAATATACCTGTTCTGTGAAGGCCTCAGTGGTTTGTTAGAGAACACTAGTGAACAAACAGCTTCATGAAGACCAAGGAACTCACCAAACAGGTCAGAGTTAAAGTATTTGAGAAGTTTAAACCAGGGTTAGGTTATAAAAACATATCCCAAGGTCCATCATATGCTCTACTCCACAATTGGGCTCTCTACAAGGAAGATCTGGAGGTCATGGTGTTGGAGGAAGTGTTTGTGGTGATAGGGGTGATGGGTGAATTTCTGTCTAATTACATAGATCCCATGGACAGCACTGCAAGATCAGAGCTAGCTCCAATGTATATGTAAAGAACTTTGTGTTAATGACCCCCCGCCCCCTCCGCTGCAAAGTAATTATACAACAAGGGCAGAAAAGGGTTACCTTTGGAGTTCTGTGACCTGTAAAAAGTTTGCATCCTTGATCTTTTAAATCATCATAAAACTATGACAACTGAAAATATTTTTTAAAATTACAATAGTAAGTATATTTTAATTTAATATGTGTCAGAATGCAATTATTTTATAGTGTCAGTGGCATTACATATACTAGAATGTCAATGATAATGACATATATTGTAATGAACAAACACAATGTGCTATAAAGGTATTTATCATTTCCATTGTATTTTTAGTATCATTCACAGATGTAAAGGCTACAGGTAGAATATAGTATACAACAAGTGAATAAAGCATGTTCTGCCTTCTTGCATCATTGAGCAGTTTCATTAAGTGTATAGATAGAGTACTGTGCACACATGGGATGTCTAAATGTTAGCTTCATCTGCAGTCTGCTTTATAAAGCCAGATCTTTGTATGTCTTACAAAGCTGTGTGTTGGCAATTCGATAATGTAATCATTTGCATTTACATGCAAAACATATACCCTGCTCTACGAAGCTTAGCAAAAAAAAATCATCATAATTGAATATCATTTGGCCTGTACACCACACGTTTCCTATATAATAATAGCTATGGTTATTACTGCTTTCATGAGTAACATTATTGTATAGTCTAAAGCAGGATAGTAACCATGCATAGTAATGTTATTTTATTATAATTCATCAGTGGAAAAGAGGCAATGTAATATATGATGCATGTTATCTGAGAGAAATCTGTGTTTCAGCATGAGATTGTACTGTCCTGTTCAGGACAAATAAAGAAACCATAATCTATATGTAGATGAAGCTTCAACTACTTACCAAAAAAAAGTCTCTTATGTAACAAGGCTGCACTTTGCTGTAATACATTACATTTAATGTACTTTCATAAGCACAGCCATTTGTTTTGTATTTTTTTACATATATGGTAGACAATATATATTGTACATTGTATTGTTTTATTATTTTTTTTTAAAGAATGCATGCAGGGTTGATTTTTTTTTATTATTACACACGCATTATATAAATGTGTGTATATACATACAGTTGTGCTAAAAAGTTGACATACCCCGGCAGATTTTTTTGCCTTTTTTCAGAGATTATCAATGATAACGCAAACACTGTTTCTGCACTCATGGTTAGTGGTTGGCTGAAGCCATTTATTGTCAAACTTCTGTTTTTTCTCTTCTTAAATCATTATGACAAACCAAAAACATCAAAATGACCCTGTTCAAAAGTTGACATGCCCCAGTTCTTAATACCGTGTATTGCCCCCTCTAACATCAATGACAGCTTGAAGTCTTTGGTAGAAGTTGTGGATGAGGCTCTTTATTTTCTCAGATGGTAAAGCTGCCCATTCTTCTTGGCAAAAATTCTCCAGTTCCTGTAAATTCCTAGGCTTTCTTGCATGTACTGAGTGCTTCCAATCTTCTTAGAGTGGCTCAATGATATTGAGGTCAGGAGACTGAGATGGCCACTCCAGAACCTTCACTTTCTTCTGCTGTAGCCAATGACAGGTCAACGTGGCCTTGTGTTTCGGATTGTTGTCATGTTGGAACATCCAAGTACGTCCCATGTGCAGCTTCCTGGCTGATGAGTACAAATTTGTCTCCAGTGTTTGCTAATAACATGCTGCATTCATTTTTCCTTCTACTTTGACCTTGTTTCCTGCACCTTTGAAGCTCGCACATCCCCACATCATCATTGATCCACCTCCGTGCTTTACAGTAGGAATGGTGTTCCTTTCATCATAGGCCTTGTTGACACCTCTCCAAATGTAATGTTTGCAATTTTTGTCTCATCACTCCAAATGACCTTGTTCCAGAAGTTTTGAGGCTTGTCTCTGTGCTGTTTGGCATATTGAAGGCAAGATTCTTTGTGGCATTTGCACAGTAATGGCTTTCTTCTGGCAACTTGACCATGCAGCCCATCTTTCATCAAGTGCCTCCTTATTGTGCATCTTGAAACAGCCACACCAATAGTTTTTAGAGAATCTTGTATTTCAGCTGATGTTATGTGTGTTTTTTTCTTTGCATCCCAAAATTTTTTCCTGGCAGTAGTGGCCAAAGTTTTGGTTGGTATACCTGACTGTGGCTTGGTTTTTACAGAGCCCCTGAGTTTCCATTTGGTAATCACAGTGTGAACACTGCTGACTGGCATTATCAATTTCGTGGATACAAAATGCGTGATTCCAAAATGAATTGTCTGGAACCAGTAAAAAGGTTAGGCCATTAACATCAAGTCCGGGCACCCCTGTGGATCAGGAGTTTGCACGAACTGTGGGGCATCACATTTCTCACACTTCCATACATGGTGTGAGACTGAGTACATTGAACTTGCCATACATTTCCTAGCTGATACGCACTGTATTGAGCTGTGATAGCTTTGGGACATTATATATATTATATGACTAGTAAGGGTGCCAGGGATTTGAGCTTCAGTGGATCTAATATTATTGAAAATAAGGATAGGTTCTCAATATTGAATTCTTGGAATACTCATCTAATAGCATTTTTCTTACCATGCATAATGCATTGGTACATAAAGATAAAACTTATATATACCAATGCATTATGCACGGAAAGAAAATATTATTGAAGCTTAGTAAGAGAAAGACCTCCTATTAAGTATAATTGACCATCTCCCTGAACCATTACATATACAGCTTTGTATACTTTATTTCATGGTTTCAAGACCTGTTTCACACTTACAAAAAAATAGAGTAAATCTTTAAATAAATGGAGGAATCACCTGAATAATTTACTGAAAGTTTAGTAAATTTAATATATACACTGATGAGCAAAAGGGTAACAATGTTTGCAACATTTGACTTTCAGGCTCCATATCTCACCATCCACTAAAGCATTGAATGTGAGACTACCATCATTTTATAGACAATCATCTTGGCTATCTCATTCAGATATTTGATTTCCAACTATTTAGCATATAATTAGTTATGCAGGTTCTTGTCATGTAACTGCATTGTTACCGTTTTGCTACTAAAAATATAAATTAAAATTTTTATTACCTGGCTAGTATTTTATAAATCCACCTTGCACCCAATGTTGGTGCCTACCGGTCGACTCACTTGGGTACAAATACAGCTTTTTCTTCAACTCTACCCACAAGTTTTCAATTGGGTTGAGGTCTGGAGACTATGGGGGTCAATCCAGCACCTCTATTTCATTGTCATTGAACCATTTCTTCACTAATCTTGACATATGCTTCGGGTCGTAGTCCTGCTGGAACACTATGTCATCCCTTTCATACCCATAGTACTTGAGTGTACAAAGTAATTTGTGTTGTAGGATACTCATATATAGCTCAGCATTGAGACCACTTTCGATCCAGGTTTTGTATATTAGAAATTGCTAAATATGACACTTACTAAATTCGCATTCGCATAAAATATGTTTGTTATTACTAAAAGCTCTACAAAATAAAAAGGAAATAATAATAGTGTAATTATGTATTTTACTTTAACCAGTAACAATAAGTGTTTCTGGTGCAATATTTTCTAAATCCTGTTGCCTAGAACAAATTGAACTAAACTGGCTAATGGGGATATTAGACTATAAAATATTTCTCACAAATTAGAATCAAGCTGAGAAAATGCCATTCCCACAGAAATAAAGGATAAAATAAAATTCTAAAACATTAGAATACATACTTAGTGATAACAATCACATGTCCTGCCTCTATGCTATGCATGCCCCTGGTATGACCCACAAGTGGCTATTTTGGAACATGACTGTATAAAGAGATTTTTGCATCCATATACACCGTACTACATTGAGAACCATTTTTCAAAGTTTTGCTGTCAATTGCTAAATCACTTGCAGAAATGCTAAGTTAACATGACACAGGTCACAAAAAAGTGACAGGGTCAGTGGGTTTTAAAGTATAATAGTTGCTCAAAGTGAACACTTGTATTAAACATGAACCACAAGATCTCCCTCTACAAGTGGAGGTTTTTTTTTTTTTTGTTTTTTTTTTTTTTTTTTAATTTAATTGAACTCATTAAAATTTGCCATTGGCTCTGTCTGGTAAATCACCCAATTCATTTACAGCATTTGTCTAAGAATTTTTTTCTTTAATTTAAGGGTATATGTTCAGTCACATATATTATAGAATTTTAATTCATCATTGGATAATCCAAAAGAGACTTTATGAGCTCCGTGTGTCACTGATTTTATGCAAAGTATGCAGTAAAACATTATAAAAAAACCTAAAAACTAAATGAAAAAGTAATAAATCATCTATATATTTCTTACTGTGGAAACACCACAAAACTCTTCTCGTTCTTACACATTTATGTCCTGACTTCTGTAATTCTAGGCTAATTATCTTTTAGCTTATGAATCTATCCTGAAAGCAGCCTGTCCCCTGTGCCATTCAATGTCCACTTATTTCAGAATCTAATTTAATCCCTTTTCTGAGTCATAGTGTGAAATTCAATTTTCTAACAACAGTTTCCATGGGGTATGGGGAGGGGGGTGGATTTTGTCACCTTTAAAGCAAAGTTACACCCATCATAATATTTACTTTCAATGCCCCTGATATGCCTCCTTATATAAGTACTAATAGAATACCCATGGCCTCGCTTGTGGAAAATATGTTAAATTGTTGATTATGCTAAAGTAAAATTTTCAGGGTCACATTGAAATTGACATTTTCAGAGCTACAGTAAGTTTTTTTTTTCCACTTTAAATTTTTATTATTCTGTCATTTTACTAATGTGTTGTGACATTGATGTGAACAACAACTTTTTTTTTTATTTCAACATTTTTATTGATTTTACATATTCAATACATATTATGTATTATAAACTATTACAACTATTTTTGAACTATTTTTTTAATCAAAAAATTAAATTCATGCCCCTTACACAAACATATAAAACATTTACACCCAATTAACAACATAGTGCTGCCCTTTCCCCTCCCTCCAAATTAATCTATAGTAGTTCACAGACCGAAGAGTAAAATTGGTTTCCAGTTACATAACTATCTATTGTGGTGCTTTTTGGTAAACAATGTTTCTGGTTTTACCTTCAGGTGCATACCGTATATGAAAAGATTTTTGGGGTTACCCACTGTAGAGAATGTAGATACCAATTCAAATGAAAGATGGATCTGCAACACTCCTCTTCATTAATAAAACTGCAGACCTCAAACAGCTATGAGTAAGAGACCTAGACGGTCTTGAAACGTGTCAGCGATGCTATACTGACAGCGGTTTTTATTGCATCTTTTTGTATTTTTTGTTTTTTCTACCTTTTGTATGGAGTTTTTGTATTGTCTTTGAAAATGGAATTAAAGATGAAGTTTTATTAATGAAGTGGAGTGTTGCAGATCCATCTTTCATTTGAATTGGTATCTACATTATCTTGGCCTTGGAGTCCCGAAGGCAGCGGATCGTGCACCTCCCTGAGAAATTTGTACAGGTGAGCTATCTTATGACCGAAGTTTTTTTGCACTGTAGAGAATGTCCAGACCAAAAGACACTACAACAGTGCAGAGTATTGCTCACTAATCCAAATAACAATCTAAAAAGAGCAATCAGCAGGATTTCGCTTCAAAATCTGCCCCTTTACAATGGTGGTCTATGCAGACCGGCGGGCTTCTTTTTTCCGCTAGCGGCGGGCTGCTGCTAGCGGAGAAAAGAAGCAACATGTCCTATCTTCAGGCGGAAACCACGGGAGCACCTTTCTATGTCAGCTCATTCATTTGAGCTGACATAGGAGGGGAAAGCCACGACTGCGATGGTCGCGGCAGGCGGGTTTTGACCAGAGAGAGACGTGGCTTGCCGCGTCTCTCTCTGTGTCAAAACCCGCGCGGACCCCCCAACGTGTGAACTAACCCTTATAGTATTAGATAAAATGTATAAATATACAAAACTATAAAAAAAAAGTCACACATATGGCTCATGACCACATATAAAAACCTTGAAATATCCACAATCACGGAAATTATTCAAAGGGGACACAGTGGTCTCAAGTAGGTAACCAATCACACTTACCCTACTTCAATCTGTGGCAGGATAATTCCGAAGAGTCTGGAAGGGATGACTACCAAATAGGCCGTCTAATGTAATGTAGGGTGAAATAAAGATATAAAGACAGTCCCTATTATGTAATATAAGGAGGGGACTGAATTCAACCTATAGCCTACTACAGGGTCACCGCCCTATTTAGCCCCCACTGGAACCTCACCCTATCTGGGGGTACGTCCCTAATTAACCCTTTCCAAGAATTATATGCACTATAGACAGAGGGGCTAAAAAAGCACACTGTAGCATTCATACAACATAACATAACTAGAGATGAGCGAACACTAAAGTGTCCGAGGTTCGAAATCCGATTTGAACCGCTGCACACTGTTCGACTGTTCGAACGGATTTTGAACCCCATTATAGTCTATGGGGGGAAATGCTCGTTTCAGGGGTAGGCAACATTCGATAAAATCATACTTACCAAGTCCACGAGTGACGGTCAGGCTGGATTCTGCTTGAAATCTTCTCCCGACGCAGGGTCCCCGCGTCCTCTTCCGGGTGGAATTCACTCTGCCTAGGCATCCAGCCCGACGCCTGAGCAGAGCCGACTGCGCATGCGCGTGTACGCGCGTGCATGCCCGCGCATGCGCAGTCGGCTCTGCCTAGGCCGGATGCCTAGGCAGAGTGAATTCCACCCGGAAGAAGACGCGGAGACGCAGCGTGGAGAATACTTCGGAAAGGTAAGAGAAGAACCAGCGTTGATTGGCAGAATGTATAGCATTCTGCCAATCAACGTTGGTTCTGCATCGAACCTTAAACTTCGAACAGCTAGTAGTGTTCGATCAAGTATGAGTATTTCGAATACCGTAGTATTCGATCGAACACCTACTCGATTGAACACTACTCGCTCATCTCTAAACATAACCCGACATGCACGTTTCATGGTGTACAAAGTTTATCAATACACCCACTCATCAGGGGTAAATAAAAGAATGCTTATGCCCTAGTAGAGCATATAAACTTAAAATGGAGGTCACGCCTACACTCATCCATATATATATATTGAAATCGCTCATTTTCATGCATCCATAAAGAGCGTAAATGGTTAATGAGAGGAAGAAATACGAACAGAAAGACTTGAACAGCCGTCCTATCCCATCCAAGTCCAGAAACACTCCAGTGTGCCAGCAAGTGTAAATCTCTTCCCAGCGTTACCCACTCTAGAGCAAGCAATCTACAACTGTCCATATGAAAAACACGGGCTCTCCAAATTAATGCCGGCTACTTTAAGTGATTGGCCTTGTGCCTCTCCAGGCCATGGATTCTACAGCTCCATAGACTTCTATGGAGTTTGCAAAATTCCCAGCTTTGTGTGTGGAACTGGCAAATCCATGGCCTGGGGGCCTTTGAAAAATACTGTAGTGTGCAAGTAGCCACTAAGCATACCATATGTGTTTTGTCAGTGCGTGTGTGTATATGTGTGCACGTGAACAGGCTAGAATTTCTGACCTTTGCATACTATGCACTGGATATATACTGTATCAGCACCCTAAGGGTGCGTTCACACGATGTAACGTGGAGAGCAATCTAGCACGTATACACGTGCCGGCAAACGACGTGCTCAAAATGCTCCCATTCATTTCAATGGGATTTTGGAGCGTATACGCCGCGTTATTTTGCACCCGTGATTTTGATATTGGTTATCTAACTTGCCAGTGCAGCATGTTTTAGCTGTGTTTATCCGTTTATTGGGATCTATTTACAGCATGCTCTTGGTGTGGACCCCATTGACACTTATTGTGGCCACAGTATATACTTAATACTTCAGACTAGTTATCTCTCTGAAGATAAAATAAATTGCAGTATACTGGATTGCCTTTTTCACACAGCATTTTGAAGAGGTGTTACTTTTAGTCCACACCTTTATCATGAAGTATCCACAAATACATTTATATCTTTGTCCTGTGTAAGGATTGGAGACTATTTCAGGGATTGTACTACATTGACCATCCCCCGCACTGATTTCAGTGGGTCTCCTCTACACATAGACTTGATTTGGACTCACTATTCACTAATAGGTCTATTTTTAAATGCAGTATCTAATAAAAGTTATGTTTTAATTGCCCACACAGTGATACACGTTTTGTCCAGTAGCAATTGCCCTTCAGTGAATTTTTTCATCCTGTTTTAGGATTACTCTAAGGGCACAATTGTCAATTCTAAACCTGTATAGAAAAAGTTAGCTTGCGAAAATCGCAAGCTGACAGGGATTTCCATGTAATAATGTGATTTATATGCCCCCAGACATGCTTACCCTGCTGTCCCAGTGTCATTCCAGGGTTTGTCATTCCAGAGACGGATTTGGGTTTCCCCCTTAATGAGTATATGTTCCCCATAGACTATAATGGGGTTCGAAACCCGTTCGAACAGTCGAACAGTGAGCGACTGTTTGAATCGGATTTCGAACTTCGAACATTTTGGTGTTCGCTCATCTCTACTAAACAGGCCTCCGCTCTCTTGCTCTCCAGATCTCTGATCGCAGGCATCAAAGTCCTCCTCCCCAAAAAAAAAATTAAAAAAAAAATTAAAATTAGCCTTGGGGCCGGTCCCCACCAGACCCATACTTTTAGAGTTGCAGGCCGGCTTCTGTGCGGCAAGGTCACAGGAGCCGACCTGTTCTGGTGACAGCCGGGAGCCTAATGAAGGCTCTCAGGCTTTTTATAGCAATATTACTACAGTCCCATGCACGGTACAAGGATATTTTTTCTTTTACAGTCCCATAGACAGCAATACACTAATAAAATAGTGAAAAAAAAGCTTTAAAAAAATATAATAAAAAATAAAATAAATAAAAGTTCTAAATCACTCCTTTCCCTAAAATACATATAAGGGAAGGTTCAAATCAGCGCCCGATCTCCGTTATGCAGGTTTCCGTTTTCTGCTGGCAGAAGACAGAAATCGACATTCAGTGTCCGCCGGTGAGAGCCTTTGAGCGTCTTCTGCTCTCCGCGGCGAAGCCATTTTTTTTAACTGGACACAAAGTCCTGCATGTCCGACTTTGTGTCCGGTTAAAAAAAATGGTTTTGCTGTGGAGAACAGAAGACGCTCATGGGTGGACACTTTTCTAACTCATGAATGGGTTTGAAAATTGCCTGATGGTTTTCGTCTCCTTCCCAGTTTCTCGGGCAGGAAACGGAAACCTGCATAACAGAGATTGGGCGCTGGTGTGAACCAGCCCTTAAAGTAGAAAATTCCTGTGAAACAAATATACATTAGGTATCCCTGTATCTGAAAGTGCCCGGTCTACTGAATATAGGGTATTTGCAGTGCTCCTGTTCCGTCAGGAAGGGGTTAATATGAGCATTGCAGATACCCTATATTCAGCCAGGCTGAATTCCAAGTGGGGGAAAAAAAAAAAACAGTCCTCAAGCTCAGGGAAGGGGCAGACAGACAACCAAAACACCCCCTCCCCTTCCGCAGCACCCAGCATCTATTGCACCCAAAAATTCCGTCCATCTTCATTTTTGAAATTTTCCAGTAGCTGCTGCATCTCCCCCCCCCCCCCCCTCGGCTTATACTCGAGTCAATAAGTTCTCCCAGTCTCGGCTTATATTCGGTTCCTACCTACCTCACTCAGCCCCAATTCCCCCCCTTCTCCCCACATTCATACTTTTGTGTCCTGGAGATCAGTGTCTTTGGTCCCGTTGGCATATTCTTCTGTGGACTTCTTGCACATCCGAGGTATGCGCTCTTCACTTCTGCCAGAAACTGTACAATAAAGTTTTATTGCACAGGTGGCAGCAGAAGCAGTGGAAGTGCTAGAAGAATGACGATGGCTAAGTATGTTAGGGACAGGGCGGGGGAGTTTTGGTGATGCTTCTGTTCTGGAAATGCAGAAATGAAACGTCACCGAATCATCAGAAAATGTGCCTAGGATGGTCACGTGACTGCCCCAGATATATAGGTAAAGCTAGATTTTTTTTTTTTTTTTAAGTGAAATCAATTAGAAGTTAGATGGTGGGAGGGGGGGGGGGTTAGTTTAGGGATTGATTTTCTATTTAGTCCGGACAACACCTTTAATAAAAGACATGAACAGTACAACTTGTAAAAACAATATCGCAACATTCTTCAACAATAGCCTTGAAAGCTGGCAAATCCCCCGGCCTCCATGTGGTGGTCACATATTTAATTTAATATACACATGTCTGGAGGTGGTAGTCAGCGGTGTAACTTGAAGCTTTTAGGCCGATATGTAGGATTTGTAATGGGGTCCCCACTTACCATGTGCTATCTATAATATTAGGTGTCTTCTTATGTCGTTGAGAGGTTTTTAGGTCCTTCAGGCTCCTGGATCTGGTAACAATTGCTAAATCAGCAGTAAGTGAACTACTGATTCTTAATGTGCTGGAAAATGCACAGCCATAAGGAACTGAGTGACAATATTTATATGTAGTCAAGATATAACTTCATTTAATACTGTAGTTCTGCACTAAACTTCGGGAAAGCTGCGGCTGAAGCGCACTTGCACATCTGTTCATTTTCTGTGTGTCTTAAACAGCAGGATGCCCATTTAATGTAATTGTTTCTTTTGAAAGCTTTATTCAGAAGTTATGCCAGATTGACCAATGTATCACAAGAAAATGAATCTCAGAGTTATTTTAATTCACTTCAGGCAGCGGATTTTCTTTGTCACAAGTGCCCAATAAAATATATAATTTGTGACCCCGCAGAAATGTCTCAACATATTGTCTCAACATTTTTAATTAAAAAATCTGCCTTAAAAAAAGGCAAGAAGGTAGCTATTATTCGAAAATGTAAGACATGCTGGAATTGATTTAGTTTTTGTAAAATGTAGAGTTAGCAGTTTCTTTACATTCTTAAAAGCAAATGTCTACATCTTATCTCCAGGATATTTGTAGTCTATGCAGATATACAGCACTTCTTAATAAATCTTTATCGGGGCATACCTTTCCCGTTGGCTGGACATGTACAGATATTTATTTTGAAAGATAAACCCTTTTTTCATGATTATATCACAAACTGATATGCTGTCACAAAGTGATATGCTTACTGTCTAATGCGCTTTTATGTGCTGCCACCCAGTGGCTATATTGTCAATTACAGCCAGTTAAGGGTTTTAGCAGAATATAATAATAATAATAATAATAATAATAATAATAATAATAATAATAATAATAATAATAATACATTTTATTTATATAGCACCAACATATTCCACAGCACTGTACAATTTGTGGTGTTCAAATATAGTGATATTGTACTGAATCAATTTCATTAGAAGTCATGGCCCTTAACCACATTCAACATTGCACCAAAGCAACAGTTATACAGCACCATTAATTATATTGCAATTCATTTGATTACTTACAAAAATGTTAGAATATTGGTATATTGTCTGTTCCAGAATAATGGCTTTGCAAATCGCGTCTCCACGCTGTGATCTTTTCCGCAAAGTGGGGATGAGATTCGCATGAATCCCTTCCACTTTGCCTGCACTGTACAACGCCACGATTTTTCCTGCAGCGTCTCCACTGCGGGCAAATCGCGGCGTTTATGTCCCGTGGGGCCCCGGCCTTAAAGAGAGAATTTTTGGTGGATTTTTTTTTTTTTTTTTTTTTAATCCAATTCTTCATTCTTTTCAACTAGGCTCACAGCCACAAAGTTCTCTCCCAAATAGCAATAAGCCTATAGCATTTGAAAGTCATCAAAATGGACTATTCTTTCTACAAATGTAATATAACCTCCCTGTATCTCTAAAAAACAAAAACAAGGGCCAATCACCTTTCCCCCCCCCAAAAAAAAAACAAAAAAAACCAACAAAAAACAACAAACGGTAATTGTTGGAACGTTTTACATGTTAAAATGCATAAAGCTGAGTGGCAGTGCAGTGTATGGTTAAGCTTGAACTCTTTATCCAATGCTTACCATACTCTTTTCCATAGACATATATGTAATTTTCACTATGACATAACTTCAGCTGTGTTTGCCTGCTAGAGAACTAGAAATTGAATGAATGTACTGCTAGGAGCGCTATAAGTGTTATATAATGTTTTAAGCCTGTTTATGATGTGGTTCATAACTTGTTAAACCCAAAATGAATCTGGAACCCAAGTCATCCCAACACAAAATAAAGCAAATCTTGAGAGGTTTGCTCATCTCCAATCAATGATAGGTAGTATATTATACCATGTCTAATACTTATGCACCACATTGTGGGCCACTGATAAACTTCTCTGTTAAACTCCATAGGTAGTGACAATATCATCTAAGAGGTTAGACATGAAGAATTCTAAAACAGGATGTATATTACAGGCAGCGAACACTTCTGATGGTACAGGCACAGTTCATCTGCCAGTGCTATACACTGGATGAATCATTCCATTGCACTGGGGAATAGCTTTGCAATTCGGATGTAATGGTATGAGCTTTTTATACGCCTATGCTAAACATAGGTTGTAGGTTTTATATTATTCTTCAATAGCATTTCTTGGTCATCTTTCAACTAATTTCTATCACTTATCTATATACATTTTAATTATTTTATTGTACTTTAATCATTTATACTGAGTACTTAACTGTATTTCCGTAATTGTGGATATTATATATTATAAGTATGTTGATGTTTTGAATATTTCATGCATGTAAAATTTTTAACCTTTCAAGTTCATGGCAGTACAATTTCTTCAAATTTCCCCAATGGGATAACTGATAAAATTGCACCCTTGCATAAATCCATCCTACTTGCTGAGCTTTCAGATTAAGAGTTGAAATCCATTACCCTTTTTCAATGTCATGTCTGGAGACTTTATTGAAAGCATTTCATGCGGCATTAGCAGTTTTATGGGCAATGCGGAAATCAAAGTGTCAGAGCTGTATAAGGACTTGTCATAGAATAGATGGGGAAACCACTTCTAGAACCACTTTGTTAAATCAATTGAAGATCTCCTATGGCATTTACTGCAAAATCTTGTTATGCGAAAGTACTTTAATTTAGTCTTACCATGAGGCAAGTGTGGTTTTCTTTTCCTTTCTGTCCATTCATTTGGAAATACATTTTATGCGATGGGCTGCATTTAGTGTCCTACAAGAATGAGAAAAATCATGTTAAAAGTTCATTTTATTAACAAATACCGCTATTATTGAATAGAATAATCCAGCTGCATGCCACAGATAGAGTACATTTCTTTTACATGAATGGCAAAAAAAAGAAAATAAAGTTTGTAGCATTCATTGGCTGTAGCAAAGTTTCATTTCTGTACTACCCTAGAGTTGTTAAGACAATTCTTCCCCTATAGATTTATGCTAGACTTATTCCCCTTTATAGATGTATAGATTTACAAAGGTTACTTCATTTTTAGATTTTTTTTTTTTTTTTATCTCAGCCTATGTATAACTCTAGATACATTGTACACATTTTTCTAAACCAACCAATTTAATTTCCACTTCTCTAACCCATTACAGTTAACGTGTGTATACAATTATGAAATTATTATTGCTCCTATACAGCTTAAAAATAAAATAAATCAACATTTTAAATATTGTCTGTATACTAGGACATACTAGTGCATCTCAATAAATTAGAATACCATCAAATAATTATGGACTGTTGCTTAGTGGTCAAAGGTGTTTTCAAATTAAAGTAAATTTTGCATTTCATTTGGAAGGTCCCAGAGTCTGGAGGAAGAGTGGAGAGGCTGTATACAATCCAAGCTGCTTGAGGTCTAGTGTGAAGTTTCTACAAAATTTTCTGAAAACTTATATCCTCCCCAAATTACTATACTTGTGTGCACATTACCCATAAAACTTCCCAGATCCTTCCTCGACAAGGTGAGGCATCTATTCTCCTCCTTCCTGTGGAATCAGAAATGCCCTAGGATGAAATATTTCCAGCTCATACAACCACCCAATAAGGTAGGGATAGGCCTTCCTGACCTCCAAACGTAAATTCTTACAACACCTGGACTACTCTTCCACCTGTGACTCCTACTTGTCAAAGATCTGGTCGGATCTTCTTGGTTTGAGTCCTTCTCAGCCAAATACCCCACACTCAGAGGCGCTTTCTCTTGTCTTTATCACTTCCTTCTCTCCCTGTCAGTAGATTCTTACCCTGGTTTTCTGATGCATTGGGAAAGCAAACTTAGGCATTCCCCTCGTCACTGATAATGCACATTGATTCTCAATATGCATCCGCATTGCGAGAATTCTTATAAATTGATCACCTGCTGGTACAAGACCCTTTCATGGCTTCGATCCCTTCATGACCCCTTAATCCCAAATACATGCTGGAGATGCTCATCTGGAATTGCTGATCTTTTACATATCTGGTGGCACTTCCCTCTAATTAAACACTTCTGGAATAAGGTTCTAAATGATATTGATAAGATATGCTCAGTCTCAATCCCACGTTCCCCTAAACATATCCTACTCTGGCTACGACATGAGTCATTTCAGCCTAGAAGGGAAAATCTTGCAACTCACCTCCTTGCTGCGGCAAAACTCCTTATACTGTTACATTGCAAGGATACTTCACCACCCTCATTTGCCCAATGGGTCTTTAAGGTCTCAGGCATTTGTAGATTAGAGGAGATTGCCCACTGGAACTCCATGTCCAGATCAACCTACCTCAAAACAGTGACCTTTGGATAGCGACATACAGTTTTAGCCTGACTCATCCGCAACTCACATAGAGTTACACAGAGCCCCCTAGCCTGCCTCTTCTTTCTCTTGCTAATTTTGTCTTACTAATTTTTGCCTTTGTATTTGGACACAAACCCTTCACGTTGATGACACTAGTTAGTCACGCTACAACACTCGACCTATTCCTGACTCAAACCGACGTGGACTGACTTTGCGTCACCCAATGTGACTTATTCCATAGAGACCATACTACTGTAACAGAAATAAACAGTTGAAAAAATTCACTCTGTAATGACTCAATATAATATATGGGTTTCACTTTTTCAATTGAAGTACTAAAAAAACCTCCCACTTTTTGATGATATTCTAATTTATTGAGATGCACTAGTCGGTCTATTGACAAAAGTAATGGGATACAACTCTTAAGACCTAATAATGCCTATGGACATGCCATTCTCTTTAGGCATTAATATCGTGTTGCTCTACTTTAAGCTTCTAAACTAGTTTCTGATCTTCTAGGAAGGCTTGGTTACCATATATGAGAAATAACTGAAGTTTAACTCTTGGCACATGTTATTAGAAGCTAAGTCTCTTTAACCCATGTCTCCTGCACTCAAACTGGCTCATAAGGTACAAATAGGTAGAAATAAGGAAGTCTTGAATAACAAAATATATAAAGTACTATGCAAACTACCTAAATATAGTAGATGGATAATGAATGGGGTACAATATGATGTATTTTTTAGGATGTATTTCTGCATGGGTCTAAGAGCTTTTCCTAATATCCAAAGTGAAATCAGTATTTGTAGAAATGACTTGTACTTACAATTGAAATATGTACTTCAAAGTGAAGCTTGTGATCTGAGCTAACAGCGTATCTCTTATAAGTGATCAGTACTGGAAGGTATAGTTCTGAATCCATCATCAAACAAATTACTGTAAATCTTGAATTTATAATGTTCTCGCCAGAAATAAACTATACTTTTGCCTGATATGAAAATAGTCTAAGCAACTTCTTGAGCTCTCATTGGAATAATGACTTAAAGCTGAAAATAATTCTATAAGCGTCTGAGTCAATCTGATAGGGCAATACATGTAAATACTTTACAAATGAATTTTGATCATACAGTAGAGGCATGCATCTTTGGAAGATTTGATATCCCTGAATTAATTTTTGAAATTGGTTTGGAATATTGGACAAAGCTGTAGTAGAGCACTGCTTGCAACCCATTTCTATTATGTTTATTCTCAATCCATAGATGGTCCATTTCCTGTGTTTACCTCCTCTCCTCTGGCTGGGATGGATTGGTGGGTTGGTAGTACTATTGTTATTAGATGGTTAACCTATGTATAGAATAGGAAGGAACTTAAAGGGGTATTCCCATGTACAGAACTATTTTTAAATTTGTAGATAATTAAAAGTTAAATATTTTTGCAAATATAAGTAATTAAACATGTTGCAGAGTTTTGAAGATTTTCTCTAAATATCTTGTGGTCACAGTCTTGTTGTCTTGATCGGTTGCCAGTGAATACAACCATGAGTGCAGGAACTTTCTATGGTCAGAAAATCAGCCATGATTTCCTTTTTGTGGCCGGGATATCTTCTGATATTTGTAGTGCTCCTGCCTGACAGATAGTTTCTGCATTTGTGGTCGTGTCCATTGGCACTGATCAAGACAACAGACTGTCACCGCTAAGATGGTTAGAGGAAATCTTTAAAACTCTGCAGAATTTTTAACTACTTATAATTGCAAAAATGTTTAACTTTTGACTATCTACAAATATAGATATGATTATGTTCCTGGGAATACCCCTTTAAGACAGGAAAGGACTCGGGACATCACTCACATATATTACCAGTTATGTTCTGAGGAATTCGGCCGGAACAAGCTCTCGGGCACTGCTGGACCGGACAATGGTGGGCCACAAAGGAACGACATAGACAGTAGAGTTTGAGGTTAATTTATGTTTCACCTTCCCTGGCCTCCTGCCCCAGTTCTGTATTTCCTTGAACTTTCCTTCACTGCATAAACATGAGTTCACTTGAATTAACTTGGTTGAGTAGATTCATCTGTAATTATAATTAAGCAGTTTTTTATTTTATTTTTGGGGTATTGTGACTTGTTTATTACTAACACTTAGCATTATTATGCATTGGGTCAGATGTGCTACATTGGAGAGTATCATTATAGGGGCTGAATATGTTGACCCTGGATTAGCTGGGATTTGGCGTACAGATGGCTCCTATACCACTGGCACCAATAGTCACTCTATGTCCCTTATGTCATGTCACCCAGAATGAATTTGGGGTGACTGACATATCCAGTTAAACTTATAATTCACACAGTGGAGGTTAAACCAGATTAAAAGGCCTATTTCATTTTTAACCATCTTTTTCAGTTTTTACCTTCTCTACATGAACTCCTCTTTATGTTCAATTTTATTTCTATTTTTGTGTATAAAATCTTTCTCCTCATCATATTTTGGAAATGTAGATATTTTATTATGTGTCTAACTGATGTAGGGAAACAGCAAATGCTTATGTGTGCCTTCTGTATTTTATTAGTAATATTCACACCATATTAATTTTCCAATGCTTTTGCAGGCAATGTTTAAACTGCACACTTCTACAGAAAAGGGGATTTGCGGTATTAATGTGCCAACAAAAAGATCCATTTGTTTTTTATTGTCCATACAAGTGAAAATCTGCCGTGGTAATACCAAAAATATGTAAATAAAAATGAACAGGTTTTATTCTTTTGTTTTAAACGCTACAATAAACTGCTGGCCACTATGACATTGAATGTCAATGTCTGAAAAAATGGCTCTTGTGAAATATTGGAACAAAAAAGCCATCTGATAAGAACAATTCTGTTCAATGTCAGCTCCGGCGGTGTTAATGTGGATGTGATGTGGTCTTATGGGCAGCACCTGCCGTATTCTCAGTATTTATTACCACAAGGACTGACACCATATTTTCTAATTCTTCCCATCAACATACACAAAAGTAGACCTTGCCCTAGAGTACACTTGTATTCCCTGCAGTATCTCATAGTTATGAAAGTTAGAGGTGAATAGGTTCTGTTAAACAAGACAGATACGGAGTTAATTATCTGATCTCACAGTTGCGGCGCTTTGGTTTGGAGAGACTGAGATGTAAAATGACTTTTTCATTCCTAGTTTATCACTTGCATTGTTGCAGAAGGATAGGCTGATCACAATAGATGAGCGTGGTATTGTCTCTTAAGCAGTTCACATTCTTCTCCAAGACCATTATTTCCAAGTATCAGGTTTTAGATCCCAATAGAGCCAGCGTGGCAGTATTTTATTAATGATACACTGTAATATAATAGGAATCGGGCTGAGCCATTTCATCAACATAAAAAGGAAGCAATATATAAATATGTCTCAGCCATTTTGTTTTTTCAATACCTCAGCAGGTTTATTCTTGTATATAATAGAATGTTCTAGTTTCACCTACATGTGGGGAGAAATAACTGAAAAAGTATTGCCAGTACATTGTGGAGCGTTTTAGAAAATGCCGTACGATACTGTCTAATAACTCCGAGCAAGTACTTTGATGTTCTGTCCTGGAACTGAAATAAAAATAGGACAATGGGAAAAAAGGAACTAAATTATTAATGGAAAAAAAAAACAGCCTTAGCACTTATAGAACATTTACTTGATTTTTTTTCCCTAAAGACTGCTTAGTCTGGATACCAGAGCTTCAAGCCTACAGTATGAGCAGAAAATAAAAAATAAAATTATTTGTGAAAATCGGTACCAAGGCTCATTCACATGGCTTCATATTCGTGTGCTTACAGCTTACATAGTTACATAGTAGATGAGGTTGGATGAAGACGTCAGTCCATTAAGTCCAACCTAGCTCTGTATTCCTCAGCATTATGCAGAGACAGTGAGGTTAGAGTCCATAGTAGAAGTCTTGTTTCAAAAAGTTCATGGCACCTCACTGAAACAGTATGTGGGGTGAAACTGGGTATCAAAAAGTCTGTAAGGTCCATAATAAAGGTGGCTCGGATCCATGAGAATGAGGATCCTTCTTTATTCTGGTTGTACTTCGTATTATAATTTTGTCAGAATTTATCTATGAGGCAACTACCTTTATCTAACATTTTAACCACTAAACCACCATAAACTTCCTAGAATAGCAATATAACAATTAGAGATGAGCGAACACTAAAATGTTCGAGGTTCGAAATTCGATTCGAACAGCCGCTCACTGTTCGAGTGTTCGAATGGGTTTCGAACCCCATTATAGTCTATGGGGAACATAAACTCGTTAAGGGGGAAACCCAAATTCGTGTCTGGAGGGTCACCAAGTCCACTATGACACCCCAGGAAATGATACCAACACCCTGGAATGACACTGGGACAGCAGGGGAAGCATGTCTGGGGGCATAAAAGTCACTTTATTTCATGGAAATCCCTGTCAGTTTGCGATTTTCGCAAGCTAACTTTTCCCCATAGAAATGCATTGGCCAGTGCTGATTGGCCAGAGTACGGAACTCGACCAATCAGCGCTGGCTCTGCTGGAGGAGGCGGAGTCTAAGATCGCTCCACACCAGTCTCCATTCAGGTCCGACCTTAGACTCCGCCTCCTCCGGCAGAGCCAGCGCTGATTGGCCGAAGGCTGGCCAATGCATTCCTATGCGAATGCAGACTTAGCAGTGCTGAGTCAGTTTTGCTCAACTACACATCTGATGCACACTCGGCACTGCTACATCAGATGTAGCAATCTGATGTAGCAGAGCCGAGGGTGCACTAGAACCCCTGTGCAAACTCAGTTCACGCTAATAGAATGCATTGGCCAGCGCTGATTGGCCAATGCATTCTATTAGCCCGATGAAGTAGAGCTGAATGTGTGTGCTAAGCACACACATTCAGCACTGCTTCATCACGCCAATACAATGCATTAGCCAGTGCTGATTGGCCAGAGTACGGAATTCGGCCAATCAGCGCTGGCTCTGCTGGAGGAGGCGGAGTCTAAGATCGCTCCACACCAGTCTCCATTCAGGTCCGACCTTAGACTCCGCCTCCTCCGGCAGAGCCAGCGCTGATTGGCCGAAGGCTGGCCAATGCATTCCTATGCGAATGCAGACTTAGCAGTGCTGAGTCAGTTTTGCTCAACTACACATCTGATGCACACTCGGCACTGCTACATCAGATGTAGCAATCTGATGTAGCAGAGCCGAGGGTGCACTAGAACCCCTGTGCAAACTCAGTTCACGCTAATAGAATGCATTGGCCAGCGCTGATTGGCCAATGCATTCTATTAGCCCGATGAAGTAGAGCTGAATGTGTGTGCTAAGCACACACATTCAGCACTGCTTCATCACGCCAATACAATGCATCAGCCAGTGCTGATTGGCCAGAGTACGGAATTCGGCCAATCAGCGCTGGCTCTGCTGGAGGAGGCGGAGTCTAAGATCGCTCCACACCAGTCTCCATTCAGGTCTGACCTTAGACTCCGCCTCCTCCGGCAGAGCCAGCGCTGATTGGCCGAAGGCTGGCCAATGCATTCCTATGCGAATGCAGACTTAGCAGTGCTGAGTCAGTTTTGCTCAACTACACATCTGATGCACACTCGGCACTGCTACATCAGATGTAGCAATCTGATGTAGCAGAGCCGAGGGTGCACTAGAACCCCTGTGCAAACTCAGTTCACGCTAATAGAATGCATTGGCCAGCGCTGATTGGCCAATGCATTCTATTAGCCCGATGAAGTAGAGCTGAATGTGTGTGCTAAGCACACTCATTCAGCACTGCTTCATCACGCCAATACAATGCATTAGCCAGTGCTGATTGGCCAGAGTACGGAATTCGGCCAATCAGCGCTGGCCAATGCATTCTATTAGCCCGATGAAGTAGAGCTGAATGTGTGTGCTAAGCACACACATTCAGCACTACTTCATCACGCCAATACAATGCATTAGCCAGTGCTGATTGGCCAGAGTACGGAATTCGGCCAATCAGCGCTGGCTCTGCTGGAGGAGGCGGAGTCTAAGGTCGGACCTGAATGGAGACTGGTGTGGAGCGATCTGATGAAGTAGAGCTGAATGTGTGTGCTAAGCACACACATTCAGCTCTACTTCATCGGGCTAATAGAATGCATTGGCCAGCGCTGATTGGCCAGAGTACGGAACTCGACCAATCAGCGCTGGCTCTGCTGGAGGAGGCGGAGTCTAAGATCGCTCCACACCAGTCTCCATTCAGGTCCGACCTTAGACTCCGCCTCCTCCAGCAGAGCCAGCACTGATTGGCCGAATTCCGTACTCTGGCCAATCAGCACTGGCTAATGCATTGTATTGGCGTGATGAAGCAGTGCTGAATGTGTGTGCTTAGCACACACATTCAGCTCTACTTCATCGGGCTAATAGAATGCATTGGCCAATCAGCGCTGGCCAATGCATTCTATTAGCGTGAACTGAGTTTGCACAGGGGTTCTAGTGCACCCTCGGCTCTGCTACATCAGATTGCTACATCTGATGTAGCAGTGCCGAGTGTGCATCAGATGTGTAGTTGAGCAAAACTGACTCAGCACTGCTAAGTCTCTGCATTCGCATAGGAATGCATTGGCCAGCCTTCGGCCAATCAGCGCTGGCTCTGCCGGAGGAGGCGGAGTCTAAGGTCGGACCTGAATGGAGACTGGTGTGGAGCGATCTTAGACTCCGCCTCCTCCAGCAGAGCCAGCGCTGATTGGTCGAGTTCCGTACTCTGGCCAATCAGCGCTGGCCAATGCATTCTATTAGCCCGATGAAGTGGAGCTGAATGTGTGTGCTTAGCACACACATTCAGCTCTACTTCATCAGGCTAATAGAATACATTGGCCAATCAGCGCTGGCCAATGCATTCTATTAGCTTGATGAAGCAGAGTGTGCACAAGGGTTCAAGCGCACCCTCGGCTCTGATGTAGCAGAGCTGAGGGTGCACAAGGGTTCAAGTGCACCCTCGGCTCTCCTACATCAGAGCCGAGGGTGCGCTTGAACCCTTGTGCAGCCTCAGCTCTGCTACATCAGAGCCGAGGGTGCGCTTGAACCCTTGTGCACACTCTGCTTCATCAAGCTAATAGAATGCATTGGCCAGCACTGATTGGCCAGAGTACGGAATTCGGCCAATCAGCGCTGGCCAATGCATCCCTATGGGAAAAAGTTTATCTCACAAAAATCACAATTACACACCCGATAGAGCCCCAAAAAGTTATTTTTAATAACATTCCCCCCTAAATAAAGGTTATCCCTAGCTATCCCTGCCTGTACAGCTATCCCTGTCTCATAGTCACAAAGTTCACATTCTCATATGACCCGGATTTGAAATCCACTATTCGTCTAAAATGGAGGTCACCTGATTTCGGCAGCCAATGACTTTTTCCAATTTTTTTCAATGCCCCCAGTGTCGTAGTTCCTGTCCCACCTCCCCTGCGCTGTTATTGGTGCAAAAAAGGCGCCAGGGAAGGTGGGAGGGGAATCGAATTTTGGCGCACTTTACCACGTGGTGTTCGATTCGATTCGAACATGGCGAACACCCTGATATCCGATCGAACATGTGTTCGATAGAACACTGTTCGCTCATCTCTAATAACAATCAATATTGGATTAAAGTGCCTAGGCCCCCACTCCAGTAAAAATCATTTTGGGGGCCCCTACACAGTTACATGCAAATACTACCTGACACTCATTTGCAAATTCCTAATTTTTTTCCCAACAAAAATGTATTTTTCATTTGTAGATGCTGCCTAGTCTTTGCCTCTGATTATTTCTGTCTGTATTTTCCTGTCTAGCTCATACTTTTTAACTAGGACTCTGTTAAGCCTGGTTCACATCTACATTCGGTATTCCGTTCGGGTAGTCTGCTTAGGGGCCCCCCCGAACAGAATACTGAATGCTTTAAAGAGCAGTGAGTAATGAAAGCACACGGACCCCATGCGGAGAAGAAAGTAATGCATGAAGTACTTTCCTCTCCGCATAACTTGTGTGGACACCGCACGGAAAACACCCAGATCGCATTATAGTCTATGATCTCGTTGTGCTTTCATTGCTCACCACTTTTTAATGCGTTCGGTATTCCATTCGGGGGGGCCCCAAGCTGACTCCTCGAACTGAATACTGAACAAAGATATGAACTAGGCCCTAGCTCTGTGAGTTAGAGTTATATGTCCACACAGCAACAGGCTTCAGGCAGAAGTAAGACACTACAAATCCTTGGGGCCCCTGCAATGAGATTAAGAATATGGGACCCAGGGTGGAAGGACACTAGTTAGCTGGTCTCTGTACCTAGATGTTATCTCAGCTGCCCAGTCTGTCTGCAGTATATAAAATATACAGGGTAGTTTCTCAAAAGATTTACTCAATGTATTGAACTGATTCATACATCCGGAAAATACAATTCACATCACACCCTCTATTTTCCACTCACCTATATACAGCTTTCATTACTTTATTGCTATCTGCTAGAAAACTCCCAGTTGACCTCGTCATACATCACAACCATAAAGTGATGACATATAGATACATATAGCACAGGCAATATCTTAAAAATCTAATGCAAAAGTAAGGTTTTTTTTTTTTACTAAGCCGGTCATCTTTTGAAATGTCAAGACAAAGGTAATGTTAACAAAGGACACACCTGTATATTATCCTTTCTGATCCATCATAAGGTTAGGCTAATCCATCTATTCTACTCCTTTTCAGTTTACAGAGTCTGCTTTTTTTATTCCGACATTGTGTTTGTCATTTTCTAATACAGCTTTATTTTGCAACTGCTTCTGATGCCAGCATCCTGGAGTCATTGTGTCTCTAAGCAGATTTTCAGTGCTATCTATTGATGGCATAGTCTTAGTTTATAAAGCTCAGTGACATTCATTCTAATGTCTCTGTGTTTGGTAATGCAGCTCAGCCCGGTATATTTCATAGCCAAGCTGCAGTGTCAGACATAGCCACACTTGTATTATTGTTACTGAGCCTGATTGAACAAAATGCAACCTGGCCAAAGCTTTGTTGTTACTGGAGATAAATAGCAGGGCCGGCTCCGGGTTTTCATGGGCCCTTGGGCAACAGAGCCTCAGTGGGCCCCCTTGTGGAGGAGGTGGGACATTGCGCGCTGCTGCGGGCGGATGAAGCAAGTGACGTCACACAGGAGCGTGGCGTCACCTACGCCATACCTCACAACTTTTGAAGAGTAAAAAGAGGGCAAATTTAGCTCCTCCCACTTTTATGTTGACTCCGCCCATTCTCATTCAGTTTTCATGTGCTCCCACACAGTATAATCCTCCTACAGTCACCCGTACATTATATGCCCCTCCATTTCTCCCCCAGTTTCATATACACCCTTCCTCTGTCCCTAGTTTCATGTCCCCCCTCCATCTCTGTCCTCAGTGTCATGCCGTTCTCCCTCTCTTCATCTGCCCCAGTGTCATGCCTTTCTCCCCCCTTCATCTTCCCCAGTGTTAAGCCGTTCTCCCCCCTTCATCTGCCCCAGTGTCATACCATTCTCCACCCATTCATATGCCCCAGTGTCATGCCATTCTCCCCCTTCATCTGCCCCAGTGTCATGTCATTCTCCCCCTCCTTCATCTGTCACAGTGTCATGCCGTCCCCCCCCTTCATCTTCCCCAGTGTCATGCCGTTCTCCCCCCCGTCATCTTCCCCCAGTTCCATGGGCCCCCTTCATTATGTTCCACCTTAATGTTTAACACAAAACAAACACACTCACCCTCCATCGTTCCCCCGCCGCTCTCTCTGCTCTCACTCCACTCACATAGTTGTAGGCCCGATGTGACGTCATCACATTGCGCCTACAAATGCAGAAGCTGGGCCGCAGTGTTAAAGCAGGAGCTGAGCTGTGACAGCTCCTGCTTTAATTGCCTATGTATTTAGCTCATTGGCGTCCGACAGAAATCGTGACAGGCAAGTGCTAGGGCGGGCAAGTGCCGAGGGGCCCCCAGAGGCTCTGTGGGCTCCGGCACTTGCCCGACTATGCCGTGCGCTGACACCGTCCCTGATAAGTAGGGTTGAGCAAACTGATTTGGATCAATTTAGATTCAATACGAATTTTCCAAAAATTTCAGGCTCAACTTGAACTGAAAACTTTTGGGGTCACTATTATACTTTGGAATCTCCTCAATGCCTATAGTATTGTAAGTGGAGGCCCAGGGTAGGTGAGTAAAAATAATAGACAGTTATACTCACCTTGCCTCACTTCTCTTAGGTGTTCAGTGTCTCACTAGGGGGCCATCAAACGCCACGTAGATGCCCAGGAGAAGCGAGACAAGGTGAATATAACTTATATTTTTACTCACCTCTCCTGGTCTTCCACTTATTATACTTTGGCATCTGAGGAGACCTTATTGTTTAATAATAGCAAGTCCAGCCTGAAATGAAGGTCTAATGAATATCAATAGAGAATTAATATTGTCATTAATGTTTACATTATTGAGCTAAAAAATTATTCTTGACCATCTCTATTGTATATGTTTATGGGTTGGTTAGTACTATAGGTTATGGGTTGGTTAGCACTTGGGTGTTGGAGCTGTATAAATAAAATTGTATTATTATTATTATTATTATTATTATTATTAGAGATGAGCGAGTAGTATTCGATCGAGTAGGTATTCGATCGAATACTACGGTATTCGAAATACTCGTACTCGATTGAGTACCACTCGCTATTCGAATGGAAACGTTCGATGCAGAACCAGCATTGATTGGCCAAATGCTATACAGTCGGCCAATCAACGCTGGTTCTTCTCCTACCTTTAGAAGTCTTCTCCGTGCAGCTTCCCCGCGGCGTCTTCCGGCTCTGAATTCACTCTGCCAGGCATCGGGCCTGGGCAGAGCCGACTGCGCATGTCCGCTTCTAGTGCCTGACCCTCACTCGTGGACTTGGTAAGTGTAATTTGATCGAACGTTGCCTACCCCTGAAACGAGCATTTTCCCCCCATAGAGTATAATAGGATTCGATATTTGATTCGAGTAGTCGAATATTGAGGGGCTACTCGAAACGAATATCGAATCTCGAACATTTTACTGTTCACTCATCTCTAATTATTATTATTATTATTATTATTATTATTAGAAATAGATCTCTGGTAGTGTGAGATATTCCCTTTGGACCTGCTAATAATACCTCTGAAAATGGGTTGTTAATTGATACATACAATGTGTTATAAATTGATACATACAATGTGTTATAAATTGATACATACAATGGGTTATAAATTGATACATAGAACGGGTTATAAATTGGTAGATTTCTCACCAGCACCGTAGAATACTGAAATGATTGTCATCACATTATAAGATTTGACTGTATATAAACTGTTATATTAAAAGAACTATAATGTTCCCTGGATATATAATAATACTTGTAGTTAAACTATTCAAACCACTAGCGGTATGATTCTTTCTGAGTAAGCTGAAAGAAAAAAAAATGTTTGTTGGTAGAATGAAGGCTTTCTCAACATTTGTACTTTCTAATGGGATTAGATAATGGAAATCAGCATCTCAATCAGTGGTGAGTCAGAGGTTTTGCCCTTCTCTCAATGTGTACTTGAATATAATGGTAGATGTAGTGATTTATGTTAATCTGTATGTGTTTAGTATATTTATATAAAAGTGGATTACACTTAGTCCTGTAATTACCATTTTTATGAGGAATGAAGTAGATCAATATTTTTATTAATAGAACCAGGATTAGAAGTATTTCAACCTATGAGAAAGTGCTTATGTTGCTATAATAATTTATAACTAAATCTTGGTTAAAACCAGCATTAAACAATGTGGAAACTTCACAGGGTTTACATTTAAAGAGAACCACCTCCACCAACTCAAGTGCTTAGCATCTGATAAAGGAGTTGTGCAGGACTAGGAAACATGGCTGCTTTGAGATGAAGAGACTAACCTGCAGCATGGCCTTGTGACCAACATATGTGGTGTCACTTCCTGAGAAAAAGTCAACCATATTTTCTAATCCTGCAAAACCCCTTTAATAAGTGTGGTGGCACTGATTCAAGGAGAGGTGGAGGTTTTTGTCTATGCTACTCACTCAGCCAATGGATCACCAATACAGAGTCTGATTATTCTTATTCTTAACAGGGTTATGAGACTTTTTTAATATCCAGTAGACAACTTTTTTTTAAAAAAAATGCCAGCTTTATATATATATATATATATATATATATATATATATATATATATATATATATATATATATATTTTTAATGCAGATACTCTATAGCAAGAACTGATGGAGCAATTCAAGTGAAGAGTTACATGGCTTCTATTAATATCAATGAGCATAGATGTACTATTCTCCAAAATGGGAGTTTCTTTTCAACTGGTCTTGTGTTCTAGTTCTCAGTGGGATATGGCATAAAGAAAGAAATAAGAAGCTGTTATTAATAAGTATAAGGATTTCTGTGAATAGATTATGAAGGAGAGACAACCAATTTAAAGAGAGAATTTAGCTCAGAAAAGTTAAAAGGAAGATGAAGTTGCTAAACAGCCACACAATATAGTACTTTACAGGGATTCTATCATTGCAGAAAGGTATTTTTAAATAAGCATAAATTTCAATAGCCTTCAGAAAAGCTATTCTATGCATACATTTTTTCTCTATTTCTTTGCAGCCATTTTTGAATAAATTCGTAATTCTTGATATGCAAATTGAATTCAAGGAGCACAGGGGGTGTTACTGCATTATCAAACATGATGAACGCCTCCAGCTCCTTTCTTCTATGCCCCCTCCTTTGAAAATGACCCTCCTATTTATTCCCCACTACATATTGAGCAGCAAAAAAAACCACACGCATGCTCGGTATGCTCATTCAAGAAGATGGCTGGTGACCATCTTTCCTTTCCTTCTTAAAGGGGCTCTATCAGCAAAATTATGCTGTATGAGCCCCACATATGCATGAAGGCACCGCTAATGTTATTTCCCCCCCCCCCCCCCCGTGTTTTAAAATAATACCCTAAAAATAATTATTCAACTGATACTTACCCGTGCACGCTGGGTGGTCCTGCATTGTCCGACATCATATTGCCAAGCCTTCCTCTTCTTTCTTCTTCCAGTGACATCCTCCTGTCCTGGCTATTCCTCCCCGCCTTGATCTTCTATTCTTTCAGCGGGCTGTGTTCAAATCCCACACGTGTGTAATATTGCTCCCTCCGGAGCACTACTGCGCATGCGCCAGTGCCATGTTTGTTGTAGTTCTAAGTAACCCTCAGAACTACGTGAGCGTACTGTGCATGTGCAGTACGCTCGCGAACTTCTTCATTCCGAAAGAAAAGAAGATGAAGCTGGGGAAGAGCCAGGACCGGATGGCATTGCCGAAAGAAGAAGAAAGAAGAGGAAGGCGTGCCAGAAGATGACATTGGACCGTGCATCACCGCCCACCGTGCATAAGTATAATTTATATATACGTTTTTATGGTTTTATTTTAAAATGAAGGGGAGGTTTAAAATACTATTACTGGTGCCTGAATAGCCTTTTTAAAGGTTATTCACACATATGTGGGGCTCATACAGTATAATTTTGCTGATTGAGCCCCTTTAAATGAACATACAGGGCATGCGCGAGATTCTGATCTCAGCACTGTCACTTGTTTCAGGTTATACAGTGAAAAGGTTCAGTAGGTGGATAAAGGAGATAATAACAATACTATAGAGAAGTCATGAATCATAAAGTCTAACCCTTTTACAATCTTTTTCAGCTTGATATTATGATAATAAGAGCCCTAGGATCAGACCACAATTTGTATTTGTGATTTCACTATTAACTATGGCAAGAACAGCAGAACAGCTAGTATTCTAGGGCAGAGGTACCCAATGACCAGGTCTGCGGACCAGTATTGGGCCGTGGATCACTTGCTATTGCACTGGCCCAGTCATTGGGGACCACTGTGGGCTAGTAGGCGTCAGTAGATGCTCCTATGCTTCTTATAGTACAAAGTAATACACACAGAACCCATTTTTGAGAGTGATCTGCTGGGGGGTCTGCTTGTTTAGGGGGACATGCTCTAGAACCTGGAATTTGAGCTGGGAGTTATGTTTGTGCTGAACAAAATAGATAGTAATGGGTATTAGTAGATTATGGCAACATATATTAGATTTATGTTGCTCAATGTGGTCCCACACATGCTGGGTAGTCTCCCAAGTATATGTGAGACCACATGGGCATTTGATCAAATAAACCACTAAGTTTCTATTGCAGGTGCAGTATTCTTGAATGTGGGGCGTGGTTAAAACTCTTGTATGTGAGATCTCCTGTTAAGATGTTTTGCTAGAGCATATTTAATTAGATATATATTTCCATTAGCAGAACAGTCTCAGAGCGAGGTTGGCAATGTGAATATATCCTTACCCAAGACGTGTTTGTATCATTTAGAGCTCTTAAATATAAGCCATCTTTTTGGCTCTTTTTTGGCTAACTGATTGTAATGTCTCTGCCTGTACAGGTCTCTGTGCCTCCCTCCACTCACACGCTGTGTGGTGCAGGAGGCATGTTCAGTTGGATTCTTTGCTTAGAGTTCTTTGTTGCTCTCTGTGAACACTGTTCTATTCCCTCAACTTGGTAATTGATTTACAACCACACCCATCTCCTTCAGCTTCATTTTCCCTCTGCCTCTCTAATAGTTATTTAGCCATGCTTATGTGAATGACAGCCTATCTTCCTATCAGGTCTGAGGCGGGTTCTTCCTCCATATTTATTCTTTGCTCACATTTACATTGGTGTTTGCTATTGCCTTGTGCTTGCTGGCTGTTACTCTTGCTGATTTACCTGTACTCATATTATTGTTACCTGTACTTATATTATTGACCTCTGGCTTACCTTTGACTACTCTCCTGGATCTCATTTCTGTACTGCGTTGCTCGACTGTTACCAAACCCTTGGCTAGCTGACCTCCCTTTGTTGTTCTTTGTCTTTTCTGTGTTCTGTGTCTTCACCTATATCTAGGTAAAGCTTTGCCACACAGTTGTCATCTTTCGCTTAGGACAGGATAGGCAAGCAGGAAGGAAGGGATGAGGGGGGGGGGGGGTCAGCTTAGGGCTTACTGTCTTGTCATGCCTCTCGCTCCAGGGTTCACCAGCAGCTACTGGGGAATTGCTCCTCTTGCAATTCCCTTAAACTGATTATCTCATCATCAGAGAGTGAATCAGATTTTTTTTTTTTTGTGGGAATCTAATGTGCAACTACCTTAATCAAAAATATGTTAAAATACATCTATAGTTGCAATAATCAAGATTACAACAAATACATTTTAATGAAATATGTATGGCACTCCATTATGTACTGACAGTGTGTTTTGGTGCCTAAAGAATTATATAGACCTTAAAACTCCTTAGTGACTCTTCTCAAATTAGCAGCAGAGGCCTTCAATATAACCCCTCCATGATTGAATTTTAATTGGCACGCACTATTACACATTATTTTATTTTTATTATTTTTGCCACTATATGTTGACTTAAGATATGACTCACACCTGAACTGGTTCTGCTTCAAATTCCTCTAAGAAACATCACCACTAAAGCCATACTCTTATGATCTTAAGTGCTAAACTACTTTTTCTTTCTAAATGGTGAGAGACAGAATCTCCAGACTTATCGATGTGGGCAGCGAAACTGCAGCAATTGTTTGGATTAGAGGAATTGGTGATTTGGTAGTTACACAATAGAGCCCTATTCCTCTGCACTTGGAAAACTTGGATTGAGTATAAATCTTGACACTAAAGGGGTGCTCTATTAACATATTTAACCTTCAGTGGATTAATCTAGTCACTCTTAACTGTAAATTTCTCCTCACAGACCATTCTCCCCTCAACTAGAGTGCATCTACTTGCCTGTACTGACTAAGGTATTACCCTTAGCACATGTAGTTCTTGACCATTTTCTCATAATGTCCCTTCAGCTTAATCTATGATGTCCCCATTCCTTGGCTGGTTTGGTGTACTTTTTCCAATGTACCTTCTATAGAACCATATTTCTATTGTTTTTCATTACCTGTACTGTAATTTCTATACTATTGAAATAAATAAAAACAAATTGCAAAACAATAAAAGATAATATTCATTGGCAAGGCCATCAGGACAAGGGATTTGTTAGATTTTAAGGTAGAACTAGCCTCTGAGATTTGATTGTGAATTTCAGTGCATGAATTAGGAGCATGAAACGTGGACATTTCCACAGTAAGGATTGTTTAAATGATAAGAATAAACCTTTAACATTAATAGAAGTTATTTTAAGCTTTATTAAGGAGTGTTCAGATAGAAGCGTGAAGTTCGGTTATGTCTTCTAGAAAAAATAACTCTCTGAAAAATATATAAATAGTGTGCATGAATGACATCGATGTGGAAGTAGTCCATAGGGTGAAATGCTTAAAAACAAAGAAGATAATAAATGTGCTCAATGGTGGAACCGATAAAACATGTACAGAACATATTATAAAGAGGACCAGAAGTTAATGGTCCTCAATTAAGATTAGCACAGACTAGACTGTATATTAGATGAACAACAAGAAACCCGTTGAAACACCTACCACTGTCAATGCCACAACTATTTCTCCAAACTAACAAGTCTATAGCACTTACATGTCATTGAAAAGTATGTGCTTTTAGCAATATAATTCTCATGTGTGTATTAAAAAAAAAACAAAAAAAAAAACATTGGCATGCACCCTTTCCCCCATAATTTATGATGTGTGTGGTGTTATAAATGTTCAATTGAGTAAAAGCAAGAGGCAGTGCAGTGTATGGCTAAATCAGAGGCAACCACTGCTTGCCATTTTTCTCATAAACACACATCACTTTCACTTTGACATAACTTCGACTGTGTTTGCCAAAACTGGAGTTAGGAATTGGATAGATAGGTTTCTAGGATCCCTGACATTGTCGTGCTCTGTTTTAAGCCAATTTAGATTCTTACCAAACTTATTCAAACAAAAAAAAAAATTTGGGACCCAAATCTGAATCTAAACAAATTTTCAGAGGTTCGCTAATCTCTAATGATAGCTAATCTATGGAAATGAGGTTTCCAGGATGCTATTTTTGCATCAAGTCTATGGCTATGATCTACTCTATCTATTGAGAAATTGTAAGGGAATGTGGAGACCTATATTTTGTAGACAGCAGGATGTGAAATTGTTTTTTACAAATTTAGAAATTAAATTTTTTTGAGATGGCACAAAAAGATTCATTTCATACAAATAGAGATGAGCGAGTAGTTAAATATTCGATATTCGTTTCGAGTAGCCCCTCAATATTCGACTACTCGAATCGAATATCGAATCCCATTATACTCTATGGGGGAAAAATGCTTGTTTCAGGGGTAGGCAACATTCGATCAAACTGAACTTACCAAGTCCACGAGTGAGGGTCGGGCTGGATTCTCTGAGAAGTCTTCTCCATGCAGCGTCCATGCGTCATCATCAGACAATTAATTCACTCTGCTAGGCATCTAGCCTGGGCATAGATGACTGTGCATGCCCGCACTACAAGAAAATGGCCGCTTACAGTCAAAGCGGCCATTTTCTTATAGCGCGGGCATGCGCAGTTGGCACTGCCTAGGCCCGCTGCCTAGCAGAGTGAATTCAGAGCTGGAAGATGCTGTAGGGACGCAGCGAGGAGAAGACTTCTAAAGGTAGGAGAAGAATCAGCGTTGATTGGCCGACTGTATAGCATTTGGCCAATCAATGCTGGTTCTGCATTGAATTTTTCCATTTGAATAGTGAGTGGTACTCGATCAAGTACGAGTATTTCGAATACTGTAGTATTTGATCCAATACCTACTCGATCGAATACTACTCGCTCATCTCTACATACCAACTTTTCTTCCCCACAACCTCTCTCCGAAAAACACCCTGTGTTCCTCATGTCACATATTTATAAAGGTTCATGGTCAATATATGTTTTTAGATTAATGTATTTTCCTCTTTACGAATAGGCTATTCTCTCACAAACAACTGAGAAGTTATAGTAATATTTTAAATAAAAAAAATAATGACGCATACTCTCAAATTTTAAAGGGGTTGTCCAAGCAAACATGGACACCCCTTTTAACGTTTAAATTAGTTGGGGGCAGTGTCCTCCCATTCATCCTGGTCTTATACAAAGTACAGTACAGAGTACCGTTGAAGCGTTTGATTGACCTCAGCGGTCACGTGACTCAGCAGTCAACTTTAGCACAACTCCGGAAGAGACCCAAGAGACACCACTGCAGCAAAAGAATTGGGAGGTGAGGGAGGACAGTGGAGCAACGAGGACTGGTGAGCATGCATTTTTTTAAAAAATTTATACTGCTCCAACTGATTTTTGCCTGGACAACCCTTTTAATCTTCCACATTGGAGGACAGCCAGCTGTGCCAGTTACTATACAAACCGATTCTATACCTAACTGAATTTTCAGTTTGGGTGGGGTTTTCTTTACAACAGTTTAAGTGAAGTCAATTAAAAAGTAAGAACATTTTATTAGCTTTTAATTTAGTGGGTAAAATAAATTCTAAAGAAGGCTTCATTTGAATTCCTCTATTCATAAAGAAAATTATTTTCTTGCTCAGCCAGTGTTAAATGGCTTAAATTGTCTATTTTATTTTAATTGACTTATATGACAGCAATAAAAACTGTATTTGCTTCAGAACATAAATATTGGATTTGAAAAATATAATCACCATTATTAAAATGAAACAAATTAATCACTGCTTTAGTCTTCATATAAAAGGGTAAACTTTGTAGTAAAACAGATTACTTTAGCCTTATATGAACAGCTTTTATAATGTGCCTGTCAAGATTACACTTACAGATGACTGATTGAACGCTTTACACATTTTTCTTCATAGTAAAGTCCATAAGGATAAGGCCCTACATTGCGAAAAAGCAGCTTTTTGATGGAAATTTTGTTGTGGTTTGTTTTGAGCCACAGCCAGGAGTATACCAAGCAGAAGTAAAAGAGATTCAATATATATTTCCTATTCCTTTTTAGCCACCTTTGGCTGTGACTACAAAAAAGCACACCAACATCTACAACAAAAAGAAGCTGAGCTTCCGCAACGTGGGGCCTTAGTCTAAGGCTGAGGCCCCACGTTGTGGAAGGGCAGCTTTCTTTGTTGCAGATTTTGTTGCATTTTTTTGAGCCAAAGCCAAAAATGGCTACATAAGGAATGGAAAATATATAGAAAGTTCTTATTCGTCTCCTTTCTGCTCAATCCACTCCTGGCTTTGGCTCAAAAAAACTGCAGCAAAATCTGCAACAAAAAAAGCTGTGTTTCCAATTAGTTTTTTGGGAGCTTTCTTGTAGAAGATTCAGCATGGTACACATAAAAAAAGTAATAGTTATCTTCACCAATCCCCCCAGCTGTGGTTTCAGATTGTTCAGATACTCACAATTTACTGATCCTACTTCGCATACAGGAGAGGTTTTCTCAGCCAATCATGTCCAGAACAATAGAAATACCTATTACACAACCCCTTTTAAAATTACAACGAAACAGTAACCTTAGCCATATTGTTTCTACAATGTTATGCTGCAAGAGACAGGGAATTAATTGAGCTTTCTGGTGAAATTAGGATTAAAAAGATTGTAAGGTACATATGATGTGCATGGAATAAAACGACAGTTCTGTAAGAAGCATACTCATACTCTGGTCATACCATGTATATCCCCCATATATAAACCCTTTTAACACCTATAAAGCTAATTTTGCAGCAGTTCTAAGGACAGATTTAAATTATGGGTTTTAAAACTGGCATACAAGTTATGAAAAAAGTTGCACATTTTTTGCTAAATTTTTGGGTGAAATTGCAAATTTTTATGTTTTGCACCCAGCACGCCACTTTCCTCAAGGTATGGTGGGGGGCAGAGCCATTAGCCCAATCAGAATACGGTAATCATTATTTACAACCCTTTTATACATTAAATTATAACAGAATTTATGGTGTAGATTTCTATTCAGGCACATGGGCTTCAGAGGATGCACCAAATTTATTGAAAAGTGGGCACTTGCTCATAAATTAGGTATGAAATTCAACAGGCCAGGAATTATCAAGACCTGCATTAAATATTAAACATCAGTCCTGCAGCAAATAACAATAGCCAAAATATGACCATACTATCTACAGGACATTCAGCCAATCATGAGGCTTCTTTCATGGAGATACTACATTCAAATTCACTTTTATGGCTCTCATATAAAAAATGTCATCATGAAACGACTTGAGTGTACTTTGCTCTTATAATATTACAGACATCTGATATTGCCTGGATGTGTACATGACCTCCAAGATTCCCCATTTAATGCTCCGTTACTTTTTCCCTTTTAGTAGAGGAGGTCAAATGAAAGTGGCAGATAGTCATTGTTTGCTCTAAAGTAGGAATTGTTGAACCATGCTGTCCCTTCAGAAAAATTGCCCTATAATATAGTTCATATAGGCAAATGTGGGATGGAGGACTTTAGGTTCACAGAACAGATCACACATATGATGGTCACTTCACAAGTACGTTCTATGCCTTTTGTTCAAAGGTCATTGCAGGTAGTATAGCGTATACAGCAGATGTATCATCTTATATTCATGTGACATGTATAAAGAGGCATACAGAGACAACAATTATTTAAGATGATCACTAAATGGTATTTGTGATGTTAATAGACAGTGTAATTTCCTAGAACCTCTGCATTATACAAATACCCATGAACCTCACCTCTTCTGGGCATCCTTGTAACATCTGGGGGTCCCTGGCATTCTCTTCCAGCCTTGTCTAACATCATGCACTCCAGGGTCTTTGTTGAGGCCTGTTACAGGACTTCAGCAGTCACATGGGGCACGCTAACGTTATGACTAGAGATGAGCGAGTAGTACTCGATTGAGTAGATATTCGATTGAAAACTACGGTATTCGAAATACTCGTGCTCGATCGAGTACCACTCGCTGTTCGAATGTAAAATTTCGATGCAGAACCAGCATTGATTGGCCGAATGCTATACAGTCGGCCAATCAATGCTGGTTCTTCTCCTACCTTTAGAAGTCTTCTCCGTGCAGCTTCCCCACGGCGTCTTCTGGCTCTTCATTCACTCTGCCAGGTATCGGACCTAGGCAGAGCTGACTGCGCATGTCCACTTGTGCGGGCATGCGCAGTCGGCTCTGCCCAGGTCCGATGCCTGGCAGAGTGAATGAAGAGCCGGAAGGCGCCGCGGGGACGCTGCAAGGAGAAGACTTCTCGGAGGATCCCGCCCAACCCTCACTCGTGGACTTGGTAAGTATAATTTGATCGAATGTTGCCTACCCCTGAAACCAGCATTTTCCCCCCATAGACTATAATAGGATTCGATATTCGATTCGAGTAGTCGAATATTGAGGGGCTACTCGAAACGAATATCGAACCTCAAACATTTTACTGTTTGCTCATCTCTAGTTATAACATCTTGAATCAGTGTCATTACATTGGAGAAACCCACGTAACAGGGCCTTCGCAGTGACCCTTGGGTCACTTGATACAAGCTAGACCCTGGAAGAGGCTGCTAGGTGCAGCAAGTATGTCCAGAAGAGGTGAGACAAGGTGAATGTAACTGTTTGTGATATCTACTCATCTCCCCTGAGTATAATAGTGTTTTGTGAATGATAAACCCCTAAAGTTTCGAGTTTTTGTCAAATTTGGTTTGATTCAAATTGGTTTGCGCCTCCCAAGTGTTTTGTGGGTGATAAACCTGTGAAGCTTTGAATTTGGGCCAAATGAGGTGTTATCCGAATTGGTTTGCACCTTGCTAGATAAACATGCAGTCATTCTGGTTATTTCCCAAAGTCATAGCATAGCATAGGTAGCAATCTGATGATTATGCTGAACCCAAAAAATTTTGATTCAGCAAACTAAAGATGAAGCAGACTTCTATAGCGATAATCTCAAAGAACTATGAGCAGATAAGAAGAAAAAGGGAGCCCTGGCATCTTTGTACTTTGGAGTTGTAGCCACACCATGTGTTTCTATTTGGTGTCTCTGCACAAGATCATGTTACTGATGTAATGCCATGATTCAACATACCATGAGTCACAGGTTGTTTGAAAATAAAATATGACTTTGTCAATGCCTACTAAGACATGACTACTAAGAATGCATAACTCTTTACATTTGTTGCCCTATACTATATACTGCAATGTATACTCTAGTGTGACAATTCTACTTCAATACCCGGTACATTTCAGTTTAACGTTTACAAGTTGTTTGGTTGAAAGAAATGTGTACTCGGTGGTTAAGATATTATTGACATGACAATATTTTTCTCCTGTAGAAAAATCAAGCCTACAATTTTATATTCATTGTCTACGGCATGAATGGATGTTATTCCTGTTTGCTCATTTGAATATCAGATTTGAATATCCACAGGAATAAAAGACATCACGGCAGTGTCTTAAACAAAAGTTTATTCAGATTTTAAATGAAAACAATGACTTGCCTAGAAATATGACCTTTTAATAGTTACACGTTTTCAGACTCTTACCACGAAAAGCTTATATTTAGCGTATTATAACATTTAACTGGATGCTTAGAATATAATATGAAGGGTTTGTTTGTGTGAAGACTGCAGACTACTATTTAACTCACTGATATGCAATATTGTAAGATTGTCATTGACGGGTAAATGATCGGAGATATTTTTTCAGCCATTATACCTTTTTATGTTTTCCTAAGGTTCCAAACAGTTCTGCCTTTGGGTATAGAGTAAAGCTGTGTCCTTCCCTAGTTAGGCTTTCCAATAGGTGCCGTCCATGCACATTTAATTCCTTGGCAACATCTGCCATGCAAGTAAGTTGAATATGCACATGGGCAAAAAATGCAGCAACTGCCGACTGTCTTCAGTGGTTGGTGATAATATCAATCACAAAAAATTAACCAATATTTGCAAGCTTACGCCTCGTTCACATCTGCATCAGTAATCCGTTCAGGTAAGTCCACATGGGGACCCCCCCAAACGGACTACCGAATGCATTGGCAAATGGTGTAAAGTGAAAGCAAATGGACCCCATAGACTATAAAGGAGTCTGTGTGCTTTCCGCGCTCTGTCCATTCTGAACATGTGGACAGAAAAGTAGTTGATGATCTACTTTCCTGTCCGCATGACTCATGCGCCGATCGTGCAGAAAGCACACAGACCCCATAATAGTCTATGGGGTCCATGTGCTTTCACTGCACACTACTTGACAATGTGTTTGGCAGTCCGTTCAGGGGTCCCCATGCGGACTCCCCCCGAATGGATTACCAACTCAGATGTGAACGAGGCCTTAGATGGAAAAAAGATTCTACTGTGCTGGTAGGGTTTGCTAATGGTAGCGCTTACATTGCTCAGCCTTAAAATTTAAATAAAAAGTGATCATATTTGCCCCAAAATAGGCTGCCAATAAACAGCTACAGTTCATCCTGCAAAAACAAGGCCTCAAATAGGCTACACATAGCCAATTTTTTCAAAGTTTTTTCTTGTAGTTTAAAGAGGACCTTCATGCCCTCATAGATGTACGATATTATATACTGCTAGAAAGCTGACTATTGGTTTTGAGATAACCTAATTTTTCTGTAAACATTGTTAGAATGAACATTGAAAACTCCCATATATTGAACATAACATCTTCCATTTTTGTTTTTTATTTCCATTTTTCACTGTCCCTTCCAAAATCAATTATTTTATTATATTATTCACAGAGCTGCAGGAGGGCTTATTTTGATAAATTATACTTTTTTTTTTTTTGTAGATTGTGAGCCCCATATAGGGATCACAATGTACATTTTTTTTTTCCTATCAGTATGTCTTTGTAGCATGGGAGGAAAGCCAAGCAAACATGGGGAGAACATACAAACTCCTTGCAGATGTTGATAAATTATACTTGTGTTTACCTTTCATTAAATTATTTTTATTGCCAATTTTAGGAAAGGGGTTGAAGTTTTATTTTTAAAAACTTTTTTTATCTGGGAGGAAAAGAATAGTGTAGGGGAAAATGATTATTTGATGCAATGGGGAGGATTTATTAAGCTCCTACACCACTTTTGTGGCATAAAAAAGGTAGCAAAACTTAGCTTTGCAGCTTATTAAATCTCATTTGACAACCAAAATTGTTGCAAGTAGCATTTTTACACCAGCCGCACCACTTTATGAAGAGGAGGCATGGCGAGCGCATGATATGGGCCCTGCCTGATTGATCCGTATTTACACCAGCTATTGTAGATTTCAGAGTAGGTGCATGCTTGTCTGAGGATGTGCCTGGTTTATGAGAAGGCCTGCCCCAATCTTGATAAATCCCCATTAAGTCTACAACAGTCAAATTATGACCAATGGAAACAAAGGGAGAATAATTTTAACATTTTTTTTTTTTTAAGCTAAGGGCCTATAATGTACTTAAAGGGGTATTCCCAAGAACTTAACTATTTTTAAATTTGTAGATAAGTAAAAGATAAACATTTTTGCAAATATAAGTAATTAAACATTTTTAAAGATTTTCTCTAAATATCTGGTGGTCACAGTCTGTTGTCTTGATTGGTTGCCATGGATACGACCATGAATGCAGGAACTTTCTAAGGTCAGAAAATCCGCCATTATTTGCAAAAAAAAATAATTTTTAATTAACTACAAATATAGATATGATTATGGGAATACCCCTTTAAGGAACAAAGCACTTATGTGAGATCGATATAAGATAAGTTACTTTTCTCAACACAGCATGGTTTTGTGACAAGTCATGGCAAAATGATAAGCTATCCACTGTCTATGTGTGACCACCTTGTGGGGGGTAGGAAGCAGCTGCTTTTCAATACCTTTACTAGCATGTGGTGATATTGAATATGGCAGTATTGTAAGAACATTTTTAAAAATTCCCAAAAGAACTCCCAAAAGTTATTTTTCATACTTCATGCTAGATTTCATTCATTCTCATATATGTCAACAATGTATCACAGATGGGTTGCAAATCGAGTCTTATTGATGAGTGTTCACTTAAGGCAGCTCCTCTGCCATTGGTATGAATCCACTGCAGCTCTAACTCCACCTCTAGGAAACTTCTCCAAAGGGCTATGTGTCTACTACACATGTGTAGTAATATATGTAGAGCACAGAAGCTCTAAATCTCAATATTTTAGTTTTACCCTATCTCATAACAAACACTTTGACTGTTCTCCATTCCCAACACTCACCCTTCTAAGTGGATGTTCACACTTGTGCCCCTATACGCCCTGTGTCAGTTCACCGGGTTTCCATCCTATTCCCCAGAGAAACTGCATAGGGGACGGCTTCCCAGTGGTCAGTTTTAATACCCATTCATTTGAATGGGTTTTAAAAGCAATCCGCCAATGTCCATATCCAGCATTTCCATGAGGAAACCAGGTTTTTTGGCTGGACACAAAGTTGGACATGCAGGGCTTTGTCTCTACCCCCCCCCCCAAAAAAAAAAAAAAAAAAAAAAAAACAATGTTGAGAGTTATTGAGAAGGGTACAAAATCTAAAATATAAAAAGATTTTATTTTTCAGAAAATCTTTTGTAAGTTCTAGAGATGAGCGAACAGTGAAATGTTCAAAGTTCGATTCGAGTAGCCGCTCAATACTCGACTGTTCGATCGAACATCGAACCCCATTATAGTCTATGGGGAATAAATACTCGTTTAGGGGGAAACCACTATTCAACTCAGGAGGGTCACCAAGTCCACTATGACACCCCAGGAAATGATGCCAACACCTCTGGAATGACACTGGGACAGCAGGGGAAGCATGCCTGGGGGCATCTAACATGCCCAAGTCACTGTGAGACATCGGGATCCCTGTCAGCTTGCGATATGCGGGAGCTGACTTTTTTCCATAGGAATGCATCGACCAGCGTTGATTGGCCAATTGCCATACAGAGTACAGCATTCGGCCAATAAACACTGGTTCTGCCGGAGAAGGCGGAGTCTAAGATCGGACCAGAATGGAGACTGCTGTGGACTGATCTTAGACTCCGCCTCCTCCAGAAGAATCAGGATTGATTGGCCGAATGCTGTACTCTGTATGGCATTCGGCCAACCAACGCTGGTCAATGCATTCCTATGCCGAGATGTAGCAGTGCTGGCCATGCACTCAGCTCGCTACACGGGAGATGCAGCTGAGCTGAGCGCACGGCCAGCACTGCTACACCGGAGATGTGAAACCCGCTGCACCCTCAGCTCTGCTGCATCAGAGATGCGCTGAACCCTGCTGCACACTCAACTCTGCTGCATCAGAGATGTGCTGAACCCTGCTGCACACTCAGCTCTGCTACGGCCAGCACTGCTACATCTCGTCATAGGAATGCATTGACCAGCATTGATTGGCCGAATGCCATACAGAGTACAGGATTCGGCCAATCAACGCTGGTTCTGCTGGAGAATCGTCTGTGAGGAGGCGGAGTCTAAAATCGGACCAGAATGGAGACTGCTGTGGACGATCTTATACCCATTCTGGTCCGATTTTAGACTCCGCCTCCTCACAGACGAGCCTCCGGCAGAACCAGCGTTGATTGGCCGAATGCTGTACTCTGGATGGCATTCAGCCAATCAATGCTGGTCAATGCATTCCTATGGGAAAAAGTCAGCTCGCGCATATCGCAAGCTAACAGGGATCCCGATGAGATAGCGCCCCAAAGAGCCGTGTGAGTGACACTCCCACCTAAATAAAGGTAATCCCTAGCTAACCCTGCCTGTACATCTATCCCTGTCTGATAGTCACATAGTTCACAGTCTCATATGACCCGGATATTAAATCCACTGTTCGTATAAATTGGAGGTCACCTGATTTAGCCAGCCAATTACTTTTTCCGATTTTTTCGATGCCTCCATTGTCGTAGTTCCTGTCCCACCTCCCCTGGGCAGTTATTGGTGCCAAAAAAGTGCCAGGGAAGGTGGGAGGGGATACAAATTTTTTTTGCCACCTGGTGTTCGAATTGAATCAAACATCTCGAACAGCGTGATATCTGATCAAACATATACTCGATCGAATGCTGTTCGCTCATCTCTAGTAAGTTCCAAACCTCATAGACTACATAGGTCAAGGTATTTTTAAAAAAATTTGCTGTTATTCAACCCCCTCTATTGTATCCAATGTGAATATGTTATCACGCCCGTGTAGTCTTTTCGGCTAAAGGCCTCATCTCTCATTAGGGAGGTAAAAAAAATCTATTTCCAATCTGTATCATTTCTGCAATTGCTTTATTTTATTGAAGAAGAATAATTAGGAAAAATACAATGCTGCTGGCATGAAAGTAAATTACCAATGATGGTGTGAAAATTAACGTTTTGGAAGAAATTATAGCAAGCTGAGCTTCCATGCAATGCCTCTACAGAATCATTTCTGCTGAAATCACTGATCATCAATTTAGCTTGAGCTTCTTAAAGCAAGCATGAAACATTTTACATAAAGCCAGGCAAATTAATTCAATAAGACAATAGACCAGAAGAGTCCCCTGACAACACCCTGCAAAATCCTTCAAGAGAAAACCCTCATAATGATATTAAATTGATTTCTTAAATAACTTGGCAATATGCTATGAAAGCTAGGCTTGCTTACAACTGCTGAATAGTTAGGTGAAGGGCTCCTTAGGGCCAATAAATTGACTTTTTTTTTTGCATTTGGATATAGTATAAGAAAGCACACAGCTCAGAATGACTACATTGGGTCCTATTCATTCAGACTGACTGACCGTGAACTACAGGTTAGAGGAAGTTACAAATACCAAGTTTCAGGCTATTGCTTTATAGATGGAATAAAGCATTTTGGAGAAATGCAGACAGACAAATGTTTCAGGGTACATTAAGTTCAATGAATTACCATCATTCATATCTTTAAATGGAAATTCTGTTTTTCATTTCTTAATGGTGGCATATTATTCTCTTTATGAAATGACAGGAAAGTGCTGGCAAACAGAATTTCTGAAACACAGCAGTCTTTAAAAAGCATGGATGAAATGTGTTTTTGTGAAAGGAAACACTACCTTGCACTCTCCACTGCAGGAGATGCTCTGAGTGATGAGTAAATCTTAAAGAAAATCTCTACTCGTTGGTTCTCCAATATGTAACTCATTGTGAATCTTGGACCTAGTAAAGGGAATTAATCCTTTCTATGTGGGTGAAACCACATAATGGAGCATATATTGTTCTCTACATTGGTCCTAACCAATGCTATACCGTCGTAATAATTCTGGCATCTCAAGGAAGGAACCTATACTTGGATCTGAACCCTGTAACCAGCCGGAGTAGGCTTCAGGACTTACTAATGTCAGAAAACTGACTTAGGCTAAGGCCCCACGGGCCGAACTGGGAAGAACCGCTACGTGAATGCATTGCAGTTCTTTCCGCAGCGCTTTTAAGAGAAAGTTCACAGAGTTTTCCTCTGCAGACTTTTTCTTAACATTATATCTACGGGAACGCCGCCAGCGTTTCCGTAGATATAATTGACATGCTGCGATTTGCAAAGCCGCAACAGCTTTGCAAATCACTGCGTGTCCACGCTGCAATCTTTTCCGCAAAGTGGGATGGGATTCGCATGAATCCTATCCACTTTGCCTGCACTGTACAACGCCACGATTTTTCCCGCAGCATTGCCGCTGCGGGCAAATTGCGGCGTTTACGTCCCATGGGGCCTCAGCCTTAGGGTTTTTTTGGGCCGGATTTTGATGCAGAATCTGCATCAGAATCTGGCTAAAAAAAAAACGCCTCCCATTGAAATAAATGGGAACTGGTCATTTCCTTTTTCTGCGAGCGGTTTGTTCCCATTCGCAAAAAAAAATTAAGGGACATGCCCTTTCATCAGGCAGATTCCGCAGCTCATTCAGCTGTGGACGTCCACCTCGCGACAGTTCCCTCCAGACTGGGCCCACTCATTTGCACTGCACCGGCATCCAGTTACGGCTAGCCATTTTTTGGACCAGAATCTAAGGCGGCCTCCTGGCATCATATGTGATGTTGCCCCATGGAGTGTATATTTTACCTATGTTCAAGGTTTTGTACATGGCTGATTTTATCTACCTGTATGTATCTCTTTTCTGTTGTATTTATCAATAAACATTTTTTATCTTTGTTACGTATGTTGAGTACATTTTTTTTTTTTTGCTGTATATTATACACTATGGCCTGAAGAAACCCCAGTGTATAATGTGGCTGTAATTTTAGTTCACGCAAGATGAAGGTCCATTTGTTCAGTTTTGTTAAAAAATTAACAATTTGGAATATTCAGGTCAAACCCAGATTGGTACGACCAATTCGGCCATCTCTAGTGTTTTGGTTAGTCTATGTAGGATGTTCAGTTGTTCAAGTCTAAGTAGTTCTTACTGCCCCTCATTTTCTAAACATGGGCTGACTGTTTAATAAACTGTGTGTCTTGTGTGTACACACAATAGTAGTAGAGGCATAACTAAAGTCTTGTGGGCCCCGGTGCAACCTTTTGTACAAGGCCCCCTACCTCATCCCTACAGCAAATTCTTGATAGTGATGGTTACAGTTGCTAAGGAGTTTAATAAACCTTAGTGTGATTAGGGGAATCTGTGGGTTTCCTTGGTTTATACACCAAATGGAAGCTGCAATCACAATACTGATGCCAGTGCTTATTGGCCCCCTAAGGCTCCTGGGCCCCAATGCGACTGAACTTTCTGCACCCCCTCAAGTTATGCCCCTGAATAGTAGTGAAAATATTAGAAAATTCTAGTTCATGGGTAGTCTGAGGGGGGTACTTGGGGTTTTAAAGTACATAGGGATTGAGTAGTCACACACAGTACTTATGTGTGTTAATTTTCTTGCATTGCCATGGAGCGCAGTCAGACCACATCATTTTACCAATAGTAGTAGCTTGCACATAAGAAAGTAAAGGATGGTCTACAAGGAAATAATCTATTCTGGTGTATTTTTTATTGCAAAATAACCTGTAGTCTGATTGACTGGAGTAGTGAATTTTCCATATATCAAACAGTTGGTGAACATGAAATATTGAAACTAATAAAGTTGGTTTCAGGGACACTATAGGAAGGGGTAGAATCCATAAATGGCCATATAATTTTGTTAAAGTCCCCTGCTATTATCAGGGAGCCTGAAGTAATTGTACATTTAAATCTACTTTAGTAAGAACATTCTTCAAATCTATCTTGACCAGAGTTAGGGGTATAAATAGATACTAAAGCATATGGAAGATTGATGGTAGAACATAGTATTATAACAAAACATTCATTGCTGTCTAGAATTTCCTTATGCAAACAAAGCAATGTAATCTGTAATACTGATGGATATTCCACCCTCTTCATCTGTGTGGTTGGTGAGAAAATAAGCATAAAGAAGTGAGTTTTATTTAGATGTATCTATTGAACACAGGCTATATCACTGTTTGTACATTGTAATTCCTTCCATAGTTGTGACCTCTTAAAGTGGAAGTTTAATCCCTTGGTATTAATGGATACAAGTTTAAATGTCAAATAGATAGTATGATGATGGTGAGCTGGAGCAGTGGAGCCAAAAATATCCTATAACAATAAATGACATACATTTGATGTTATAGCGGAGAGCTATAACAAAAAAAAACAATAGCAGATGAACCACGAGCATACATTAGTATACACCACTTGTGTTCAATATGGAAAAGAAAACCTAATGATCAGACCAATTGACTGTTCACCGAGTGATTGGAAATGGAAGTTTAAGGGTAGTGTACCAGGACTGGGCAGTAGTGAAAAAAAAATAATCATACAATCAAAAAGTCAGTAAACATATATGTTCAGTAAAACAAGGATACATCTTTAAAGTGATCAGATAGTGCCAAAGTGGACCTAGATGCAGCCATCAGCTATTCTTTATTATGGAAACAATGCATTTGTGCTATGATATCCATGGGCAATATTGAAGGCTAGGAATTGGGCAGTGTCCCTCGTATGGTGGCATTAAATATACAAAGAAATCGGTGAGTTATTTCCTAAGATCATACTGCTTAATTTTTCCAGGTATGTGCCTGAATTGAACATTGTTACATCGAGACCTGTCCTCAACATCTGCTGGTTTAAGTTTGAGGGATTTAAGTTCCTCCTCCATGTCACTGGCTACATCCACAAGTTCATTATGTGCTGATGTTAGCTGTGCCATTTTGTTTTCTATGTTTGACCTATGGTCTCCTAAGACATGGATCTCGCCTTGTACTTTATTCAAAGGATCAAGTAGATTCTGCTGCAAGGACATCTTAAAGTCTACAAGGAGAAGGTGTATAGTGGCCCCCTGTAACAGATTAGTGATCAGTACCTGGGATAACTGGGGTAGATGAGTTGTGCTGCTTGACTTCATGTGGAGTACAAGCAGAGATGACGGATTAAGAAAGCTGGTCTGTAGAAGAGATGGGCTAGAGGAACCACCTACTGCTGGGCCCTTGGAAGCCGGTAGTTATACATATGATGCAAGCATAACCATGTTGACACAAGTAGTTCGCCGGAGCTATCTTGGTAGGCCTCTTAGGCCAGAATAAATGTTGTCAGCTTGAAAGGGCTTTTCTTCTTTTGTCTATGGAGCATCCTTGCCAGGATGAGTCAGAAATCCATACAGCTTATTAGCAAAGGTTATTAGGGGATTTTAGCTTTGCTCCTCTGATAAGGAACAAAGCACCACAGGGCAAGCACTATATGTCAGTCTCCATGTGCTACTGGACACGACCCCCTTCCTCTGAAGTTTTTACACAGCTTTTTTTTTCTCAATGTGGGTAGATTAAAAGAAATTTTATTGACTTTTTTGGTACTGTAGAATGCAGCATTTTTATCCACTGTGCTTATGCCACAGCCAAAAAAACCCTGCCATTCCTCTCTACAGTACATGGCACCTTAGTCTTAAGTAACTAATATTTATGGTCTGTTCACAGTATTTTTAATGCTGCGTTTTCTGCAGCAATTGAAACTTGGTGTTTCCCCAATGTGGGGCCATAGCCTTATCGTGTACTCTACATTTATTTTTGCCAATTCATTTTAAGCATACTACAAAATGACATACCTAGAACATTCTCAGTGTTTATGTAACATTTAGTGCTACACTCTAAATGCAAACGGTACTAAATCAACCCCAATATATTTTAAGTATTTCAAATTGCTACACCTTAGTATATGGTAGAAAAGATGGTTGGAAAGCCATAGGGACTCTAGTGTAAGGAACCGAAACCATTCATTTATTTTGGCAGTGTATTGATTCTATATTACACCACTTTTTTTTTTTTTTTTTTTTTTTAATTAGTGAAAATGTAGATCAAAACTTTGTCACTGCCACTGGGCACACATTTCATATATATTTATGCAAAACTTTTTATCAACAGTTGGAAAATGAAAATGGTTTTGAGCTGATATTCATCTTTTTCCTTCAATACTATGTGAAAATGTATTGAATCACAAATTGTTTTTTTTTTTTCTTATGGATGCAACAGAGAAGAACTCATACTGGAGTCGGAATATTTGAATTGTAAGAATAAGAACATTTAATTAACTTATATCAAAAAGCTTTGGGAGAATTTATTGTTTATTAGAAATAGAGAAGAATTGAAAATTTTATCTGCAATGAAATTGTCTCTGCGATGAAACCTGTAATTGTGTACCTTGGCAAGTTCTGTCTTGGATTTCTTTTCTACTGCAGAAGTGATTCAGTTATACAGAGAAGTTTGTTTACATCGTATTAAACAGTATTTTTAGATGAACTAAAAATATAGTATCATTGTTATTCCTACTGCAAAAGATATATATTATATATAACCCCTATTACCCTATATGTGACCCTATAACCCTATATATAACCCCTATGGATGAGTAGAGTCAGGAGGAAGAAGCGTTCCTCACAGCTTAGCGTCATCGCTGGGCTGTAAGGGAGGTAACGACACCAATATCTCTTGCCCTGGGGCACATAATGGGAAAGCCTACAATGTGCTGAATTCAGTGCACTGTTGGCTCTTTAGCGGTATATAAAACTGCATGAACCAAAGGACATGAAAGGTCCTCCTTAATATATATCTTTTGCAATAGGACATGAAAGGTGCCCAAGGACATGAAAGGTTCTCTTTAATATATATTTTTTGCAATAGGCTATGGACAAGTACTGTCAGGAGTGGCGCTCCTTACAGCCCAGCTAGACTGTCAGGAATGCCCTTCTGACAGTGAAGAGATATCGGTAATGGAACCAATATCTATTGACCCGGGGCACATAACGGGAAAGCCAACAGTACACTGTGCCCAAGGACATGAAAGGTCTTCTTTAAATTATAGGGGTTATCCAGCCCTTTAAAATTGTTCAATTGTAAAAACATCTTCTGGACCTGATGTCCCTGAAAGTATTCTTTTAGAATGTATGCATGGTCAGCATGGTGGCTCACTGGTTAGTGCTGCAACTTTGCACTGCCGGATGGAGTCTTAGGTTTGAATCTTGCCAAGGACAACATTTGCAAGGAGTTTGTATGTTTTCCCTGTGTTTGTGTGGATTTTCTCAGGGTACTCTGGTTTCCAAAGACATACTGATAAAGCACTATATAATGTAATGTCTAGTCCTTAATACCCTTGACAGTATTATAGTATAGTATTCAGTATAATAGTCCCATATTTTTAGACATATTAGTAAACATGTATCCAGAAATATGCTTAATTACTGTTTCTTTTGCTATAAAAGTGCAAAATGAAATGAATTTGTCAGCCTGCACAAAAAATCTACACACAATTTAACTGAAATTAAAAAGCTTGGACTAGGACTCGAAAAGCAGCAATGCAAGAAAAAAAAAATTACTGTAGGAAAAGGGGCTTTATTTAGTAAAACTTTAAAGGGAGTCTGTCAGCATGGAAATTTGTATCAAGCTAATGACAGTACCTCATACTGCTGTCTCTATACTTTCCAAAGATGCCGTTTCTTATTCTGCATTGCAGCTCCATTTCCATAAAAATCAGTGTTTTACTCTTTTGCAGATTAGCTGAAAAGGGCTTTAGGGGCATTCCTTCTTCTGCTTTGGCTTCACGCTATGCTCCAGATAATAGCTCCTGACTGCTACCCAGCTCTTACCTCTTTGCTTGAGTGACAAGTTCCACTTTGCCACACTTTGTCTGTACTTAAGGGTAGTTTATCTGCAGCACAGAGTAAAGCAATAGCAGAAGAAGAAAGCCCTTTCCAGCTAATTTGCATAAGAATAAATCTAAGATTTTCATGTAAATGGAGATACAATGAAGAATAAGAAAGCAATCTTTGGAAAGCGTAGAGACAGCCCTACTGTCATTAGTTTGATATTGATTTTCCTGCTGACAGACTCCCATTATACTGCATGGTGAGCAGTATACCATTTAAACAATAATGGCACAATTGCTGTTTTTCTCTATTTCCTCCCAGAAAGAGTTAATAAGTCAATATTAATATATAATCAATCATATATATGCACCTAAACTTGGACGGCAAAAAAAAGAAAAAAGAAAAAAAAGAAGCCTTATAGGTTTACATTGACTGAAAAATGAAAAAAAAAATATATATATTGGTTGCTAAGGGGTTCAGTTAGGTATTGGGACTATGGAATAATAAGACCTAGATTAATCACATTTGAATTAATTAATGTTTTTTTTTTTATAGTTCATGTTCATGGTTCATTTTGAAGTGTTTACATAATTGCTACACCGAGTAAAATTGGGACATTGGGATGAACAAGTATGTAAAAAATATTTGGTCTGCTCTATGGTACTTAGACTGACATATGATATTGGTAATTAATTTAAAAAAAATGAAGACACCCCAGCAAAATCTGTTTTAAAAATGCTTTTAAAGCAGTATGTGTGACCATAATCTTGGTTGTAGTCTTAAAGAGGACTTTTCACCATCTCCACCAATTCAAGTTTTTAGCATCTCATAATAAGTGCCACTCCACTTATTATGGAACTGTTGCAATTTTCTCTCTAGTCTCCACCATTTCTGAGCAACAAGTGCAGTTAATTTTGGTGCCTGATGTGCTATTTAAGCTCTGTAATGTCAGAAGGGCAATGTCAGCCACAGGAGTAATTCAGAGATCTATCACAGCTCCAATGACAGGAGGGGGCTGTTATGGTCAGCAGGGTTTATTAAAAAAAAAACAAATGAAAACCCCACGGAGCCCTCTGGGCCACTGACTACTAACCAACCTGGTGTGAACACAGACTAACAGTTCCTGTCACTGCAGCTAAATTAAATGACCAGGTGTGCTCTGTTGCAATTCACAGAGCCCTGTGCAGTCAGAGCAGCCGCACAAATAAACAAACTGACTAGCCTGAACTCCAGGACTAGCCAGAGACCAAGTAAACCCTTTGTGCAGTTCCACCCAACCACCCAGGCAACAACTGCCAAGCCCACTCCCAGTCACCCTGTCTGAGAAGGAATGCTAGCTGACCCTACTGAGTTCTACCACACACATACAAGGCAGCATGCTGCCTGACTAACAGTGGAATTGCTACCTCAGGTGTCATTTACTAGCTAGGGCAGTTCAGTTTTACAGGCTGGAACCCATACATGCACACACACACATCATTTCAGGTTTCAAATGTGATCATAGAGCGCCGGGCATCCGGCCCAGCCCCCTTATATAAGCAAGGGGGCCGGGCATCCGGCCCAGCCCCCTTATATAAGCAAGGGGCGGTCACCAGCAAATAGCCCAGCTGCCCAAACCGAGCGTCCATTGGTTGACACACATGTCGATCAACCAGTCGACCACGCCCGGCTATTGCAAGGCAGGTTAACCCTTGCAACCCTGGACTGTGCAGAGGAACATTCAGCGACACCCATGTCATGGCCGCAGTTACTGCACAATCCTAACAGGGGCCCCCGCTACCATAGGGCCAAGTGCAATTGCAACTTTAGCCTTATCGTTAAAGTGGCCCTGTCTATAATATACACAACATGGTCCCAGCAGTAGTTGGCTTTAGTCTCTGTATAGTGGCCAGGGCCATCACTACAGCCTAGCTTTCATGGAAGTCAATGGTGTGTGTGTGTGTGTGTGTGTGTGGGGGGGGGGGGGGATTAATCAATAATATGACATAATTTGTGCTTTTTCTTATACATAATAACTCTTAACCCTATTGATCAGCATTCATGTAACTTCTTGACATGTAATGCATAGCTCCACCTTCTTCATGGGGTCAAAAGGACGCCCTCATTTAAAATTGCCCCACATTCATCAAGCATTTATAACTATTTACTGAATTTGCTTTAATTTGCTTATTTTTCAATATTAAATGAAGTGGTAAGTCAAGTAGTTTTTAGGCGCAGTTGATGCCTCCCCAATGGGTTCAATAGGAGCTGAGCTTCAATGGGAGTTTTTTGTCCTTCTTTATCCTAAGAATAGGATAAGAAAAATAAATTCCTGGACAGCCTCTTTAAGATTGGGTTCACACTGTGTGTGCTCACAGCTGGTTTGCTACTGCATACTCTGACAGCTTTCCTGCTGAAATATACAGTAGAAACATGATGAACATCATGTACATGCTGTGGCTAAACCACAACAAAAAAAAGTATGTGGTTTCCAATCTACAGCATGTCAATTATTGCTGCAATTTTTGCTAGCAGCTGCCAATCCTTGCAGCGCTAACATTGAAAGCAGCAGGAGGCGCCGCGAGATTCCTGCAGTTGTGCCCAGACAAGCTTCAAGAAGATACTGCCGAAATTCCCAGATGGAAACTCAGTTGTGGGTCCGTCATGTGTAACTCTAGCCTAAGGGTCTAAAGCACTAGAAGATTAGTGACAATATGAAGAGGGGTATACAGTATGACACAAGGGGATCCAACAAGTAAAAATTAATTACACTTATCTTTACCTATAACATTGACTTTTTATTAAGCATGTAATAGGAATGTCTGTATTTTCATTTTAATTGATTGCACAAATTTTTATAACATAATTAGCGATATTGGAGTATAAAGCACATTTAAAAATTGATCTCTAGAGATGTGTATTTCAATGTTCATGTGAACTATTATAATTATTAATAAGCCTATACCCTCATTAATAAAATATAATTCACTTTAATATTTACATATAATTAGTAGAAAGTAAAAGGCTAATGATATCTTGAGCTAACGATGTCTGGAAACTATTCATGTGGATAAAAAAAAATTATTATTATTTTCAAGCCCTTTAAAATATGCAAGATACAGATAATGAATTGCAGAAAGAGTGAATAAAAAACTTAACTTAATAATAAGTTAAAAACTTATTTTTTTTTTTCCTTTTGTTAAAACCTACTAGTCTGTGTGGGCAGATTTAACTGTTCTGATCTTGGTTTATTAATAATAAAATATTGTTACATATAACATGCCCTCGTGTTAGCAGGAACCATGGGAGTAAGACATGTAAAAAAAAATGTATTTTTGTATTCCTGAAGTGCCATAAATAATATATAGATATATATGGGGATTTGCCATTGGAGCTATAGTTGTCATTTTTAATGTCTAAAAATAAATAAAAATATTTATATTAAAAAATAAGGACTTTCTATTTCTAGGAAAGTTTGTGAGCTCGGCTAGGTTAACTAACTACATTTATTAACTAAATTCACTGATGGGTAATTTACTCAATTATTAACTTTGTCACAGAAAGAGTAAATTTAAAACATAACTTTTAATTTTTTTTAAGATAAAAAACAAACAAACAAACAAAAAAAAAAAAAGCCCCAATGTGCGCTAAAAATTGAGAAATGATACACACTATATGGAATGATGGTGTCCGTGTGCCGGCATAGCACATTACTGCTTCCTACCATCAAGGATGCAGGAACTGCAGTTTTAACTGCAAACAATAGCGGCTGTATATATTTAATACTAGAGGGAGGACCCGGCTTCGCACGGGTATATTACATTTTATGTTTGTGTAGTGGCCCCATAAGAATTGTCCAGTTTTGCACTGGTGTATTTTGTATGTGGTTTGTGTGTATGTCCATAAGCATCATGTGATTATGTGTATCTCATTTTGGATATCAGTGAAAAACCTGTGATCAGTTGTTATGGATACCTGGAGTAAAGCTGTATCTAATCCTTCCCCATGCAGTACTGTGTTTAGACGCAAGTATCTAATCCTTGTTGGTGTGGTACTGTGTACAGATGTGTGTATCTAATCCTCCGGTAAATGAAACTGTGTGCAGACGTGCATATCTAATCTTACAGCATGTGGTACTATGTGCAGACGCGTGTATCTAATCCTCTGGTGTGTGGTACTGTGTGCAGACAGGTGTATCTAATCCCTGGCGTGAGGTACTGTGTGCAGATGCGCGTATCTAATCCTTCCCCGTGTGGTACTGTCTGCTGAGATGCGTATCTAATTATCTGGCATGTGGTACTGTGTGCAGATGCATGTATCTAATCCTCCAAAGTGTGGTACTGTATTCAGATGCATGTATCTAATCCTCCCCTGTGTGGTATTGTGTGAAGAGGTGCGTATCTAATCCTTTGGCGTGTGGAACTGTGTGTAGACGCGCGTATCTAATCCTACAGCATGTGGTACTGTGTGCAGATGTGTGTATCTAATCTTATGGTGTGTGGAACTGTGTGCAGACATGCGTATCTAATCCTCTGGAGTGTGGAACTGTATGTAGATGCGTGTATCTAATCCTACGGCATGTGGTACTCTGTGCAGACGTGTGTATCTAATCCTATGGCGTGTACAACTGTGTGAAGACACATGTATCTAATCCTCCCCTGTGTGGTATTGTGTGAAGAGGTGCGTATCTAATCCTATGGCGTGTGGAACAGTGTGTAGACGCACGTATCCAATTCCCCGGCATGTGGTACTGTGTGCAGACGCGCGTATCTAATCCTATGGCATGTGGTACTGTGTGTAGACACGTGTATCCAATCCCCCGGCATGTGGTACTGCGTGTAGACGTGCATATCTAATCCTCCCCCGTGTGGTACTGTGTGCAGACACGCGTATCTAATCCTCCCCTGTGTGATACTGTGTGCGGAAATGCGTATCTAATTCTCTGGCTTGTGGTACTGTGTCCAGAGGCATGTATCGAATCCTCCAAAGTGTGGTACTGTGTGCACACACAGGTATCTAATCCTTCCTTGTGTGGTATTGTGTGAAGAGGCGCGTATCTAATCCTTCAGCATGTGGAACTATGTGTAGACGGGCGTATCTAATCCTATGGCATGTGGTACTGTGTGTAGATGCGCTTATCTAATCCTCCCCGTGTGATACTGTGTGCTGAGACGCGTATCTAATTCTCTGGCTTGTGGTACTGTGTGCAGAGGCATGTATCTAATCCTCCAAAGTGTAGTACTGTGTGCACACACACGTATCTAATCCTCCCCTGTGTGGTATTGTGTGAAGAGGCACGTATCTAATCCTTCCGCTTGTGGAACTATGTGTAGACTCGCGTATCTAATCCTACTGCATGTGGTACTGTGTGCAGACGCGTGTATCTAATTCTATGGCGTGTACAACTGTGTGCAGACGCGCGTATCTAATCCTCTGGAGTGTGGAACTGTATGTAGACGCGTGTATCTAATCCTACGGCATGTGGTACTCTGTGCAGACGTGTGTATCTAATCCTATGGCGTGTACAAATGTGTGCAGATGCGCGTATCTAATCCTCTGGAGTGTGGAACTGTGTGTAGATGCGCGTATCTAATCCTACGGCAAGTGGTACTGTGTGCAGACGCGTGTATCTAATCCTCCCCTGTGTGGTATTGTGTGAAGAGGCGTGTATCTAATCCTATGGCGTGTGGAACTGTGTGTAGACGCGCGTATCCAATCCCCAGCATGTGGTACTGTGTGCAGACGCGCGTATCTAATCCTATGGCATGTGGTACTGTGTGTAGATGCGCATATCTAATCCTCCCCCGTGTGGTACTGTGTGCAGACGCGCGTATCTAATCCTCCCCCGTGTGATACTGTGGGCGGAGATGCGTATCTAATTCTCTGGCTTGTGGTACTGTGTGCAGAGGCATGTATCTAATCCTCCAAAGTGTGGTACTGTGTGCACACACACGTATCTAATCCTCCCTTGTGTGGTATTGTGTGAAGAGGCGCGTATCTAATCCTTCGGCGTGTGGAACTATGTGTAGATGTGTGTATCTAATCCTACGGCATGTGGTACTCTGTGCAGACGCGTGTATCTAATCCTCTGGCGTGTGATACTGTCTGCTGATCTGTGTATCTAATCCTCTGATGCGTGTATCTCAGTTTGGATATCAGTGTTGTATTGTGCATGTGGAGTGACCGTGTGTATTGCAGTTGGAATATGAGTGAAAGTCTTGCAGGTTTGTATTGGCTAAGGGGGGGCACTGTGTTTTGGAATGCTGTATCTCAGTAACGGTGCGTCCGAGCGAGTTGGAGTCTCGTCTTAAACCTTCCCGGATACCTGAAGTATCTCTGTACCAAATTTGGTGAAGATCGGTCCAGTCGTTTGGTTCGCATTAGAGCACAGACAGACAGACAGACAGACAGACAGAAATTCATTTTTATAATATAGGGAGATTGTCCTCCTGAGGAGCCATGCGATATGCATTGGCGAAACGCGTAGAGGAGCTATGAGGAGTATATAGCCCACATTAGCTCAGAATAGGAGAGCAGTAATATCTATTTTATGCCAAATCCATATACCCTTTCCTTCCCCAAGTGTTTAATTAATCACAGGGGTTTACAGGTTAGGGTAGTATATATATGTGGATGACTGAGGGGCAGTTGTCTATGGCTCTCCTATCTACATTCTCCTAATTGGGTCACTATCCTTCTATACAGTGACTACAGTTATGTATTGAGGAATTTATTAACGCACACGGACACCATCATTCCGTATAGTGTGTATCATTTCTCAATTTTTAGCGCACATTGAGGCTTTTTTTTTGTTTGTTTTGTTTTTTATCTTAAAAAAATTAAAAGTTATGTTTTAAATTTACTCTTTCTGTGACAAAATACATTTATTAACTAAGTTGCATTTATCAAAAAATCTGAATAGAGACATTAATAAAAAAATAAATCCTTCATTTTTTGTGTGAAAACATATTTAACACATTACTAAAGAGCAGGGTAGCCACTAAAACATGAAATTCCCTGGAAAATTCCCAAAATCCTGGTGATGTTTGTGCCCGAAGTGGTGAAAGCCAGGAGAAGTTGCTAACAACCAATTCTACCTTAGCCAGACTATTTAGATATTGTTCTTCCAAATCTCTTTTTATTGAAAATAGTGAAATACAAATTGCAGGATGAGAAATTCAATAAAATAAATAAAAATAAAAGTAAAAAAGGATCAAATACGTTACAGTACTAGGTAATACTTAAATCAAGAAGAAGAAAAGTCCATACGCTCATGGACAAAATTGTTGGTACCTCTCGTTTAATGAAAGAAAAACCCACTATTGTCACAGAAATAACTTGAATTTGACAAAAGTAATAATGAATAAAAATTCTATGAAAGTGAACAAATGAAAGTCAGACGTTGCGTTTCGCTTCAACAGAATTTTTTTTTTTTAAATAAACCTTATGAAACAGGCCTGGACAGAAATGATGGTTCCTGTAACTTAATATTTTCTTGCACAACCTTTTGAGGCAATCACTGAAATCAAACGATTCCTGTAACTGTCAATGAGACTTCTGCACCTCTCAACAGGTATTGTGGCTGCTCCTCATCAGCAAACTGCTCCAGTTGTCTCGGGTTTGAAGGTGCCTTTTACAGACGGCATGTTTAAGCTCCTGCCAAAGATGCTCAATAGGATTTAGGTCAAGGCTCATAGAAGGCCACTTCAGAATAGTCCAATGTTTTTCTCTTAGCCATTTTGGGGTGTATTTAGCTGTGTGTTTTGGGTCATTATCCTGTTACGAGAACCATGACCTGCAAGTGAGACCAAGCTTTCTGACACTAGGCAGCACATTTCTCTCTAGAATCCCTTGATAGCCTTGAGATTTCATTGTACCCTGCACAGATTCAAGACACCCTGTGCCAAATGCAGCAAAGCAGCCCCAGAACATAACAGAGACTCCTCCATGTTTCACAGTAGGGACAGTGTTCTTTTCAAGATATGCTTCATCATTTTTCCGTCTGTGAACATAGAGCTGATGTGCCTTGCCAAAAAGTTCGATTTTTGTCTCATCTGTCCATAGGATGTTCTCTCGGAAGCTTTGTGGCTTGTCAACAATTTTTATTCATTATACTTTTGTCAGATTCAAGTTATTTCTGTGACCATTGTGGGTTTTTCTTTCATTAAACGAGGGGTACCAACAGTTTTTTCCACGTGTGTACATGGTAACATACTGTATAATAATAATACCAATGCTAGTATCGCATAGTAAAATAATATAAACTGAGGGAAAAATGGTGGAGGGGTGCACAGGTACTGCACCAGGTAGAGTAAAGAAAAATACATAGACTGATGAGTACAAAAGGTACATCCCAATGTACAGATAAATGGATGATATGATGTTGCTACATTAGGTCAGTCAAAAGGGGTTGGAGACAAGTAAAGGAGATAAAAATGGAGGTTAGGGAAAGAGGAGGGTGCGCAGCAATAGGTATTGTAGGGATGAGAAGTGGGAGGGAGCATACAGGTTGGGGGGAGCAGCATATTTAGATATTGAACTATGACACCACTTTACATTTTTCTCTTGGAAACATTACACCATGGCTAAGACTAATTTTCTTTTTTTTGTAGTTTAGTTTTTGAAGTTAATGTTGAGCTGAAACCAGGGTTGGAGCATATAAGTGATAAAAGTGGTATGTGTATATACCCTAATATGTATCTGCATCTTTATAAGCAAATCCAAGTTCTGTTTAGTATCTGATGATGGTCAGGTTAGAATATGGAGGCCTCATGGTGAAAACTTCAATTCAGTCTTTGCTATGGAGTGACATACTTCCCAAACGCTGTTGTGATGATCTAGGTAGCCATTACTTACAACAGTCAGTCACCATAGTAGTGATATGAGGGATACTAACAGCTCAGCCATATGTATAGGACATGCTGAGGCCACATATGTAGTCCCTCAATGCAGAACTTCAAATTGACAATTTTTAAGCAGGACCATGCAATAAATTCTCAAGAACATTCATCCAGATTGCAATACTTCTTCGGCCTGCCTCGTTGCCAGATTCATTGCCACTCAACCATTTAGGGTTAGTTCACACGGGGCAAAATGGTCAGGATTTTGATGCATGATCCGCTTAAAAATCCTGTTCAAAAAAACACCACCCATTGAAAGCAATGGGAGCCGGTCATTTCCTTTTTTTGCGAGTGGTTTGTTCCTGCTCGCAGAAAAAAGAAGCGAGCTGCTCTTTCTACAGGTGGATTTTGTGGATTTCAGCCACGGACATCCGCCTTCACGACACCTCTCTCCGGACTAGGCACTTGGGCCTAATCCAGAGCGGAATGCTGCGATGGGATGCCAATGCACTGCACTGCACGATGGAATGTGTACACGTGGAACTCCGTATGAACTAGCCCTTATAAGACCAGCTGGGACACCAACTTCAGCAACCATTGAGTGTGTAGGATCTACAAGCTCAGCTACAACATCTATAGAAATAAATGCCATACGGTACCATATACTTCCATGCTCAACAGTATCTCATCTTGTGTTCAGGGAACTGGAGCTCTTTTCAATTTTAGTGTTTCCCCAATAAACTAAAGATTTTGCTCTATTATTTTACCGCACATACATCATTATATTCCCATATACAGTTTCATTCTATTCCAACAATTCCTTCTTGATGCTTTTTTTGTCAATGAGTGTATTTGCTTTATCACAACTAATGAAATGCTTTCAGTTATTTATAGGTAGTTCATTATTTGGAAGCCACTAAACATTATTGGAGCTTTACTTGGCAATCTCCTATATCTCCTATATTGAACCTTTGACATTTTCCCTACCCATAATACTAAAAATTATTCATACTTGTAATTTATATTGGAGCATCTACCTACCAGTGAAATGCTATCTATAATTGTCTATATTAATGTCAAGTATTTTTACATGTTTACAAGGTAGGGGTCAAAGGGCAATGACATTTGTCACTGGGGTCTTGCAAATGAATCCTATCTTGTCTTTATTGTACAGAAGGCATTCCAGGTTTAAGTACACAATTTGTATGCTGTATGATTTGTTTTGTATTAATAGGTTACCTTGAAATCCCCCATAAAACACACAATAATAAGATAATAGCAAACTACTACACCTTAGATACAGTTTTGCTTTTGCATGCTAAGACTGTTCATCTTTAATTCAACCGTTTAATGGATTTGCCTGACCAAATGATTGCTTTAAGGAGGTTAATTAATCTAACACAAACCATGAAATATTTATCAAGGTCAATATCAACACTAATAGTACTAATTTGGACACCGTAGAACATGATCAGGTGAATACTTAATTAAAGAAGTAACGTCAGGGCAGGTGGAATATGTTAATAAGACCACAACTAGTATAAATCTAATTAGTCCATAAAACCATTGGTTCCTATAGTAATTAACACAGTAAGTCACCTGTGACTTCTTCTATCATATAAATGAGTGAATTACAGCGATTGCTGCATTCAGCAGCCATAAGGCATCTCACGATCTATAGCCATTTCCATTCTGCTCTGGAATTTCAGTCCAATGCCTTTTCTTATCCTGTATATCAGCTCAAACAGGGAAAGTAATTTTCCATACATTGTAGCCAAATATCGCACATTTCTTATCAAAAGAATGTTCAAGTGAACATGTCATATGGTAAATGATCTGCTAGAAATCTATACATTTTCGAGCAATTTTGCTTGCAGAATGTATAGATGAAATTGGTTTCTCTTTTCAGTGAGCATATATTTTTTTCAGTGACAGGTTCACTTTCAAATTCACTGCCTACAGCACTTGCAGTTGTGATATACTAAAAAAGTAGAATACTGTAGACCAGCGAACAATACAATTTACTCAGGATTCTGAGAAATAATGTTCTGTCTTTTTCCTTAACTCACTATATTCTGACAGTTTAGAGAAGGGAACCTGGAGTGATATTTCTCAGACATACTGTATGCACTGTGGTCATTACATTTATTAAATTATCAAATATAGTTCTCATATAAATATGTCTTATGAATTCATATTGTATGGATATACATACATATAGCCTTTTATACTGTACGTTTGTGCGCTTTTATGTGTCATCTTTTTACATAGAGTCATGCATGTGTGTCTACCCATAAAGAAAGACTGTAGTTAGGGGTGCACCTTTATTGAGACAAAGTGAGGCGGCCGCCTCAGGCGGCGTTAGCTGTGTCAGTTAGGGGGGCTGCATTTTGACTGACCTAAACCAGCCCAAGAGAGGCCACTTTAAAGTAAAAAAAAAAAAAACATGATGAGCCGACCTATCCTGGGCTGACTTAAAGATGTAGGCAGTGAAGGAGAGAGGTTGCTTGGGGCGGGCATGTGGAGACAGCGCTCACCTGTTGGCATGAGCGCTGTTCCAGTGGTCTACCCACAGAAGTTCACTAGTTCAATTGTCCTACTCCTAGATCATTAAGTGTAAAGAGAAACTTCACGTCTTTTTTGCAGTGTCAAAAAACGAAAAAATTTTATTTCATAAAGCCAGTAAAGTCAGTAAACGTTTTCGGTCCCTTGGACCTTCATCAGACTCTGATTCTTGGAGGGCAAAGGTATTCCTTTATGAGCCAGTATTGAACAATGTAGCCACAGTCAAGCCTCCTGGAGACCAGACCAAGCCCGCATTAATGAAGTATAAACAGTTGGAAGCCGTGTACTTGCGCAAAAGAAATGCCTATGGCAGTAGAATAGCGCCAAGTCCTAGATCATTAATTACCCCACTCTCCACCACCACCCACTCTGGGCTGCTTGCATCACGTCAGGTTACGTCGCTCTATGGTGATGTGGCATGACCAAACCACTCCTAGGATACACAGTGTGACTCCTGAGCGGTCTTCTTGTCCCTGCTTTCAAGAGTTTTAGCGTTACTGCTGGCCTGCTTCTTCCTCGGTCCGGATTTTACGGATGCCCCCAGGTCCATCTCTAGCTGAAGTAGCTGAGGTAAGGGTTGTATATTAATGAACTATTGCTTTTCAAAGTATGTATCCTTTATCCATAGAATAGAGGATAAATACCTGTTGTGATGATGGGGGAGTTGTGGTGTTGTGAGGTTGTGCGGCTGTACAGGGGGTTGGGAAGGGCGGTGATTCCATCCAATTCAGATTTTTTTACAGCCTCCCAGTACATTGTACAGAATAATAAATGGTACCATGTCTAGTGGCATGCAAACTCTATTTTTTTTAAGGGGGGTGGGACACCTTTCTATAATCTGCCTCAGCAAAGAGGCTAGGTTCACCCCTGACTGTAGTAGAACATTTTGTTTCTTCATTTCAAAATGAGCCTGTATGTCGAGTGCTAATGAATAGCTTACGGATAGCTTAATACAAGTTTATAATATCGATTGTTAGATAGGGTCCTATACATCAGTTTTATAGTAACATCTTGTAATTAAAAATAATAGATACAGATGAGAATGACCCATATTTGTTAATATTTATTGAACCAGACTACTAGAAATAATAGGTGTCTAGATTCTACAGTTTACTAGCTACAATTTGCAGATGGCATTATTATCCTACATAACCAGCTCCTACAGTACTGGGTTTCCCTAATAAAGAGGTTGCCCTGGTATGAACAAGGGATATGTGTCCAATACCAGGGGGATTCAATCACTAGGTCCCCCAGTAAGATGGAGGATGGGGGCTGTCTGTAAGAAACACCATTTTTAATACATTCCCCAAATAATTCAGATTTGTTCTTATATTCATGCTAAAGCACCATGGAATTAATGGTGCTATATAAATAAATAATAATAATAATAATAATAATAATAATAATAATAATAATAATAAAAGTGCATGAATTAGTTAATGAAATTTGCAATAACATTTTGTCTAATTGGCAAGAAAAGTTAAATTTATATATTAAAACATATTTTGCCACTATGGTGTACAGCGATAAAGATTACATTATGGAAAGATATTGTATATTGAACTGGCATAGCAGCATTTCTGAAGCAGACACAAGCATAGTCACACCTAGTACTGTTCTGTGTGATTATAATTGTCAGCTCTGTCACCTCACGTAGAGTTCACACAGGAACAGCTTGTTTGTTCTTCATTGCCAGTGCTATATTTTCACATACACTCTTTAATAAAATTGTCATACAAGTGAATCTGTAAAACTTTACTACATTAAAGTTTGTGTTTATTTCATTCTCAACTGCGCCTTTCAACCACTTATCTTAAGCAACATCATCAGAGGGCAGAGCAGCCAAAGAAAGAATATATATATATATATATATATATATATATATATATATATATATATATATATATATATATATATATATATATATATAGGCTAGGGATAGTATTTTTCAAGGACCTCAGCAAGCAACTTTGATGAGGTTATCAAAAAGGTTAAGTACTGTGTCTGTATTACTATGAGGCTTACTGGAAACATAGCTGAAATAGCAGTGCTGGATGTCTTAACCTTCTACTTCATGTTGGTTCAGTTACTCCAGAATAAATTGTTCAAGGTCACAAAAATGAATGATTTGAGGATGTTGCATATGTCTATACGAATTACTCATTTTTTATAGAAAAATTCTAATTTCTGTAACTCCTATCAGCACATATGTACATCTCCAGCATAAAGATCTGTATGACTATTTCATCAATGTCAAGGTCATTTTAGAGAACTCCATTTGTAGTATACGGCTTATTACTAGCTGACATAAACATACCATTATTACATATAGGAGGATTGTAGAATAATAGATGTAAAACCAGAGATTATTTAACTATATCTTTTCTCAACCTCCGCTACCACTTTTATCACTAAGAAGTAGTTCACACGGAGTAAACACGCGCTCATTTTGGCAAAATACAGGTGTAAATAATACATGTGTAAAAATAAGACTCCCATTGACTTCAATGACATTTTAAATGTGTATTTTGACATGTATTTTGACGTGTTTTTTTTACACGTGTAAAAAAATGTAATTGAAGTCAATGGGAGGGAGCCTTCACATGGAGTTTATGCTCGCTCTTTCTGAACGTAAAAATCATTCAGAGTGAGTGGCATAAAAAACAGATCCCATCGACCTGTTGCCACCTATTGCGAATTACAGAATGGTAACTTTTCAATCCATCAGACCTACAGTACCTGAACACCTGGTCAGTAGCCCTTCTTTCTTCTCTGTTAAACCATCATAAATCAACATAAAATCATTCAGGAAAGAAAAAGGAGGGACTGAGACTGTAAATTTTCTAGTAAACAGCATTCTGCAGTTGCACAATGTACTGTGGTATATATACATGTCAGCTGCCAAACTGTACAAGAATTTGCATTAAAACCTACTACAAAATGTACTTTAGCCATTGAAATAAAAAATAAACTGAGGCCGGGGCCCCCCGGACCGGAAACACCGCGATTTGCCCACAGCGGAGACACTGCGGTAAAAATCGCGGTGTTGTACAGTGCATGCAAAGTGGATGGGATTCATGCGAATCCCATCCCCGCTTTGCGGAAAAGATCGCAGCGCGGATAAAGCCGTTGTGGCTTTGCAAATTGCAGCATGTCAATTATTTCTACGGAAATGCCGGCGGCTTTCCCATAAATATAATGTTAAGAGGAAGCCCACAGAGGAAAACTCTGTGAACTTTCTCTTAAAAGCGCTGCGGAAAGAACCGCAATGCGTTCACTCAGCGGTTCTTCCCGCTGCGCTTTATCACTGCGTTTATGGCCCGTGGGGCCTTAGTCTAAAGGTTTCCATAGTTTTATGGTATTTCTCTCTTAAAATATTAGTGTTTGTAAATATCTAAACTCAGAATTATCCATATTTTTTCTAAATAAATGTAGATATAGTCATGTTGATTTTTTCTCTTGGGATTAATGGCCCCAATGTCTGATATTTTAGGTTTTGATCTCACAAGTTACTCAGGAACATCCTGTAATCAAACTGTCTATCAAGGCAAGAAGGCTGTTTGTGTGAATAAACTCATACTGGGAATACGAGTGGGTAAAAGCGAGCACCTGATGCAGCTGTCACGAAAAATAATTAGTTTTATTTTGCCAGAGATACCTAAGGTTGATTCATTAGATTCTGCAAGTTCAGACAGCTGAAATTCTACTGCTGATGAATCAAGCAGTTCCTTGAGCCTAAATCATTGTTTAGAAGGCACTTTCTGCTTCCAGAATTCCATCAATAGCAAATTATCCTTTAATATAAAAGTTTGATTTTGTGTTTTCAAGCTTAATATAAAATTCCTCTTAAGGATACTACAGAGAGCTAAAGACAGGTTAAGGACTTATTCGCAAGACACTGAAAAATGGCCTGAAAAATGGTTACTTTTTGCAACGTCTATCACGCAGACTTTTAAAAGAGACATTGATTTCAGTGGGGCACATTTAGCAATGTGTTTGCACTTATTTTTGGTAAAATGCGCCAAATATTTTTGGATTTATGAAGTGTTTGTGCATTTTTTCTACATGAAATTTCCCTATCCAACACTTTGTGATTTTGGCGAGACAAGTATGCATGTATGCTAGGGCAGATTTATTATACATAAATAGGCGCACATCCACTCCACTCTGGGAGACGCGTGAAAAACAGTGCCGACTACAGGACACAATTGCCCAAGCATAAGATACACTCAAAACTGTCAACTGCTACCAGACTTTTTTCCTGAACCATGGGAACATAATATGATTCATCATGCCTGTGACATAATTTGGACTTTTTATGTAAAGAAAAAATAAAAGCTATGTTTTAAAAAAAACAAAAGGGACACAAGGAGTGGAGCTGGATTCTTTGTTTCGTTTTGTATGGATTTTTCCCCATAGCCGATGGGCAGTTTCCGAGTGCAACCTCCGTCCCGGGATTTAAAGATCATCAACTACCAATGTTTACTCGTCTGAACATAGTTCAAGTAAGTGGGCTGTAGTTTCCATTTCCTCACATCCTCATTTTCACATAATTACATGGCTTCAGGCTGCATCACGAATGCAGAGCAGAGGTGTAGCTAGCGGGGGAGGGAGGGTGCTGCAGACCTTGCCATGCTCTTCTTTGAGACTAAAGCCCTATGGGACGTCCTGCAGCCAAAAAGCACTGCGTGAAAAACCGCAGTGGTACACATCGCGGTTCTTCCCACAGCGCTTTAAACAGAATGTTTGCAGAGTTTTCCTCTGTGGACTTTCTGTTACAATTATATCTATGGGGAAACTGCCGGTGTTTCCGTAGATATAATTGACATGCTGTGATTTCCAAAACTGTGCTTGTTTTGGAAATTGCGACATGTGCACTTCACGGTTTTTACCGCAGAGTGGGCATGGGATTCATTAGAATCCCATCCACTTTGCACTTACTGTAAAACAGTGTGATTTTTCCTGCGGTGTTTACGCCACGGGCAGATTGTGGCGTCTCTGACCCGTGGGGCCCCGTATTTCTTTTTCTTTTTGGATTTTGTGGACAAAGTTTGCTCTGCTTCCTCAAATACCATTCTGTTCTGTGTCTGAGCCATATTATGTAGTTGCACCTCTTTGATTAATTTAGTGCATTGTGAACACCTGTAAAAAACGGCACAACACATGGCAACGACATGTGTATGGTATTTATCAACAGCTTGTGCCCGATTAGTAGTGTCTATACTGTAACTCCAAGACTCTCCAAATTTATGTAGAACCTGTAATCCCCCATGGTGTGCCCCACTAAAATAACAACTAAAGGAATCAGGAAACAAAAACGAGAGAAAGGACAGTAGTGTAGTACATAGAATAAAACTTAGCACTTTATTAAATATCAATAAAAAAAGTCAAGATTGGCAAAATTCGCCTAAAAAGTAGGGAGAGAAGTCTATGAAAAGTGGCAGAGCTCCCATGCACTACCCCAGATAAAAAGAAAAAAAAATAATGGAAACTATGTGGTCCTTATATACACTCATGTATAAATAAAAGTCAACACATGTGGTCCATTTGGTTGTAAAATGAAATACAGTGTAGCTACATTCAGCCCTAATTTGTATCACTGTGATGCCCGGCCACAGTCTGAAGCAAACAAACACGGCTGTAATAAATAATGCAATCCAGAGTCACACTGTGTCATAGCATAAATCAAACAGCATATATTCAGTGATATGGCATATAGCAGTGGATATGGCTGTGTACAATAATGGCCGTACAAGAGTATGCCACTGTCACGTTTTACTGTGAGTCAGACTTAGATAAGTAGCTATATGATATTCATGCCGCAATACCCCCAGATCTGACAATATTGCTTAATGATTATCCACAATGTATCACTGTCAGGCTTAGGTAATTAGTAACTAATTACTACTAATGTAGCTACTTACCTAAGCCTGACTCACAGTAATATTGTAATGTCTCTGTCTGTTCAGGTCTCTGCGCCACCCTCCACACGCATGCTGTGCAGCAGACGGGCTCATTTTGATTTTGATTTTTTGCTTATAGTTTTTCATTGTACTGTGTGAATATTTTTCTATTTCCTCTCCTCTTTAATTGAATTTCCACCACACCTGTCTCCTGCACCTTGTTTCTCTCTGTTCATCAAATGGTTAATTCTAGCCTTACCTTTGTAATTGTCAGCCTGTCTTCCAATCAGGTCTGGGGCTGGTCCTGGGCTTTCTATATACAGGCCATCCGCCCACACAGACTCGCCGGCTATTGAGACTCTGTTGCATGACTTTGTCCCTGCTAAGCTCCTCTTCTGCTTCTTTTGTATTGCTTACCTCTGACCTCTGGCTTACCCTTGTGACTATTCTTTTGGATTTTGATTCAGTACTGTATTGCTTGATTGTTACTGGACCCTTGGCTAGCTGACCTCCCTTTGTTGTTGTACTGAGCAGAGCGTATACTCAGTGTCAAGGCTCCGCTGTGGAATGTGTCCATTCATTCTAATGGGAGACTAGCTAACATAATAATAATAATAATAATAATAATAATAATAATAATAATTAATAATACATTTTATTTATATAGCGCCAACATATTCCGCAGCGCTGTACAATTTGTAGGGTTCAAATACAGACAGATACATTACAAAGAAAATCATTTCACACAATGGGACTGAGGGCCCTGCTCGCAAGAGCTTACAATCTATGAGAGAACTTACAATCTATGAGAGAGCTTACAATCTATGAGAGAGCTTATAATCTATGAGAGAGCTTATAATCTATGAGAGAGTTTACAATCTAACATCTCTATTAGCTACTTACCTGCAGAGATGGCTGGTCCGGTGCCCGATGTTCTCGTTCTTCTTTGCCTCGCTGCCCCCGCCTCCCAGGTTAGTGTTAAAGAGCTAGGAAGAAGTTGGGGCTTGTAGCTTAGGAGAGTGTGGGCGGGTACTGGGAGGGGAAATGTCACGTCTCCCCCCCTGTACCCGCCTACACTCTCCTAACCTGGGAGGAGGTGAAGAAGAACGAGAACACCGGGCGCTGAACCAGCCATTTCTGCAGGTAAGTGGACACCAGGGGGTACTAAGTAGCCAGAGGATTAAAAAAATATCCTCTGGCTACTTAGTGATTAAAAGAAAATCACTACACAGCATGGATTCTAACAATTAAAGGGTTCAATTGTTAGATTCCATGCTGTATAGTCAATAGGATTATCTTTAAAATCCGATCACCGATTAGTAAAAAAAATCCCATTGACTTGCATTGGGATCGGAATTGGGATCGAGATCGGGTTCAAATGAAAAATCGATCCTGAAAAGTCAAGATCGGCTCAACCCTACTCTCTACTTAATATGCAAAAAAAACCTAAAAAAATGTATTTAACTTTTTGAGGGCCCAGGCTCCCTAAGGTGTTGGGTTCCAGACCGGGGTGGGGGTGGGGTTGAAGGGGGCCTCAGTATGCATCCTGACAGTGGGGAGGGGCGGAGACATCGTACAAGAAGAAAATACCTGTGTGGGGGATTCATCCTATGAAGTGAGGCCTTCTGGAGAGTGGAGACTGGTGAGCTGTAAGTGTATCATGTTTACCCATGCATGCAGGCAGGCTGTACAGCACACAGTACTATGCTGGCAGCTGCCTGCTGCTCTTTATACATTTCAATAGCTAGAATAAGTTTGCTGCCTGGGGAAGAAGGGGTTACAAGTGCCACATTCAGTGACTGTGAAGTCTGTTTTAATTGAGAACTGTGAGAACACTCTTCACTGACACTGAATGAGGCATTGTAACCCTTTCTTCCCCAGGCAGCAAACTTATTACAGTAAGTATTATGTATTACAGTACATAATACTGTGTGCATGGGCCATTATGGGACATAATACTGTGCACAGGGGTCCCTATGGGATATGATACTATGTGCAGGGGTCACTATGAGGCATAATAGTGCATGCAGGGGCCTCTAAGAGGCATAACAGTGAGTGCAGGAAGGCAGGGGGGGGGGGCGGTTGGTCAGGGTCTTTGGGGGGGGTCCATGTCAAGAGTTTGCCACGGGGCCCCACCACTCCTAGTTACTAGTTATGCCACTGAGTACTTCTCTATATATGTCTCTGCACTCTGAGTGAGAGAAACTGTTATATAGCAGATTTTCCTTGACTTACGGTGTGCAGTATATTGCAGCTAGTCTTCAGCTCAGAGAGGACTGCACACAATATAATAGGCAGAAAATACAGAGGAGGAATAGTATTTCTCCTCAAAGATAAACACATAAGAGCTAGTCCTGGAAATGGCAGGTAACATGTAAGTTTTGCATCCCCCTGATGTGATGAGATGTAGTGTGGTTGCTAAAATTGGGATCTGATACAACACAAAGGAGACATGTAAAGAATTCAATGATTATAATATTTTTTTTAACTAGAGAGAATGTTTTAATACATTTGTCAGATTAATCATATCGCGAATAACAAAAGCTCTAGACATATTTACACAAGACCAAAAAAAAAAACAAAACCCTTGCAAGTCCCTATAATAGATAGCTGGAGTCACCACAATTATTTACTGCTAGTTTTTTCTAACTTTTTATGTTCCCCTGTGCTCGGATAATGCAGGGCGCAATGGATGTACTGTTTCTTTTTTGTCACTAAACTCATTTTGTAAGCGACAGTAAAATCCTTATTCTCTGTATAATCATTTCCCTTTTTTGGAGACAATAAATTATATCCCCATCTGCTTTTCTGATTTCCTTTCACTTCCAGTTAGCACTGTAGAACAAATAGGTTTGATGTTAAATTGCTTGGAAATTCTACTCTGTGGTGTCCTCTGATAAGTTCTAGCCATATTGCTAAACTCAGGAAAGTTTCAAAATAAGGACTTCTCAAAATTATATGTACGAGTCCGTTGTTGTATCTGTATATACTACAGTATAGTTACATTGCAACAACGAAATTATGTTTTGGTCACTGTTAGTTATTGTATATGTAATAATAAATGTCATTATTTAAAAATGCATAAGCTTTTCAGAACCGCATGGGGTAACAACCGCAACATCTAATAACCGTAACAAGTATTGTACGCCATAAAAACTGCCATCAGATTAAACCATCAGTGTTTATTTGGTCCCCAAGAGCCTTATGGAATAGCTGAAGGAAAAGGCTGTTCCTTCATCCTTCAGGCTGAGGCCCCACGTTGCGAAAAAGCAGATTTTTTTTGTTGCAGATTTGTTTCCTTTTTTTAAGCCAGAACCAGGAGTGGACTAAACAGAAGGTAGAAGTATAAGAACTTCCTCTATATTTCCCATTCCCTTTGTAGCCATTGATGGCTTTGACTAAAAAAAAACGCAACAACATTTGCAACAAAAAAAGATGTGTTTCCACAATGTGGGGCCTTAGCCTCATACAAGCTCTCTACAGGCATATGAGACTGGAACCAGAGCTCACCCCCACTCATTTAAATGGGAGTCAGTATAAAGCACAGCCACACTGGTTTATATGGTGCTTTTTCCAGTGTAAATAATAATGGAGATAAAATATCTTTATTCTACCAATCGGTTGGAGTCTCCCACTTTACCTATACAAGAACAGCATTAGCTTTGCAGCAATGAGAGGCAAATACACTAGTACTGTATTAACAGTAATGATGAACATTAAAGGCTGATCTTGAGAGCTTTTACAACAAGTACAACAGACATGTCCATTCATTAGCAGAAGGAATGATCAGTAAAGGTAGCAGGACTTAGAGAATGATTCCTCTGATAGATTATAAATATTAACTACACAATCTCATCTGAATATAACCCATAAGGAATCCATAGATTGCTGTTAACATTTCATTGGGATCGATTTTTAAGGCATATACGGAAAAAAAGGTCTAAAATATAACTTTGGGAAACTGTACTGTATATTAAAGACCAAGCCAATTTTCATTTTTGCCGATCTATCTCCACCTTCCAAGAGCCCCCCTTTTTTTTGCTCCACAGAGTCACTTAATGGTTTATTGTTTGCAGGGCACATTGTACTTTATAATGGAAGGACCTAGATCCCACAGATAGGGTATATACAAAAAGTAAAACTTCACCTTTATTATTAACCAATTAAAAACAAGAAAAATTGTGAATATAAAAGGTAAAATACTATTGAAGATCGGCCAACCAGACGGTACTTTAGCCGATTTAACTTTGTGCGTATTTTGGTTGTATATACACACACTAGGGAAGTGAGTACACTAGGGGACAGTAGAATGTAACCTCGTCCCTATACACTTGTAACCTTACTCCCTATATATTGTATGTTGGCATGTCAGGAGATACTGGTTCTGAATAAACTCACTCTGAGATCAATGTGATAAAGTAGGTGAGTGTACCAACTCCCCCCCTGAGGCTACTGGCCTACCGCCACACCAACAGGGAAAGGAGACTGACTAAACAGCACCAGTAGATAACAGAGCTTCAGACCAGTCACCCCAGCCATACATATAACTCTTAAAGCATCCCTACGCGTTTCGTCTCATTCGAGACTCTTCAGGGGCAATTTACAAATATGGTCGTTGCCAGCAGCACAAGGCTGCTGCAGATAACTTATTGGCGGTAGATGTGCTGACCGTCGGCAGGACCGCTCACCAGCTGCGACTCCGCCTGAAGAATGAGCATGTCCATTCTTTTTCATGTCAGTTTGTCTCAGCTCTTGGAAAAAAGAACTGACCAGCTCCCATTGATTTCAATGGGAGCCATCTTTTTGGTCAGGATTTTGAGGCGGATATGGCCTCAAAATCCTGACCAAAATACCCTGTGTGAACTCAGCCTTAGGGGTCTAATTGATGATACTATTCATTGCACTGAATAGTAAAACCTCTTGACATCTATTACACCCTGTGATCAGTGCCGGTACCAATTGCAACTATTTGTGGCGGATGCTGGCTGTATTATATAGCCGGAATCCGCTGTGTATAGAGAGAGCTCAGCTCCTGAGCCCTATCCATACAGCCCCATATGACCTAGGTCATACTATTACATCATTCGGAATTAAGGGCTCAAATATTATAAATTGCTTTTGGGTCTTGTGATTTCTTTACATACCTTTTAAAACATTCTGCACCGTGGAGTTGCACCCCCTTCTTTGCTGTTTATTATTAATCTGGGGATATTTTAAGTGACTGTGGAAGTCTCTGAATATATTCAGTGCATACTTTTCAGAAGTAAGCTATACTATAAAGTTTCATCTATGGCCATGTACTACTGATATAAATGACAATAGCACTGGTGTAGCATTACATTTCCTACATTGTTAATCATTACATAGTTATAACCAATACAGGGAATTAAGCATGGACCTATTGAAGTTAAGCTGGGTGGCTAGGGACTACCATTATGCAGGAAGAACTTAGAAGGGGATTCCGAGCTACTATACTCCAATGCTCTGGCCAGCTTGTTCTCAAGGTTCCAGACGTTAGAACATCAGCAATCATAAAATAATGCCATGTCCTAATAACTAGAGATGAGCGAACAGTGTTCTATCGAACTCATGTTCGATCGGATATTAGGCTGTTCGGCATGTTCGAATCGAATCGAACACTGCGTGGTAAAGTGCGCCATTACTCGATTCCCCTCCCACCTTCCCTGGCGCCTTTTTTGCTCCAATAACAGCGCAGGGTAGGTGGGACAGGAACTACGACACCGGTGACGTTGAGAAAAGTAGGCAAAACCCATTGGCTGCCGAAAACATGTGACCTCTAATTTAAAAGAACAGCGACGCCCAGCTTCGCGTTATTCTGAGCTTGCAATTCACCGGGGACGGAGGTTTCCGTCCAGCTAGCTAGGGCTTAGATTCTGGGTAGGCAGGGACAGGCTAGGATAGGAAGGAGAAGACAACCAACAGTTCTTATAAGAGCTAAATTCCAGGGAGAAGCTTGTCAGTGTAACGTGGCACTGACGGGCTCAATCGCCGCAACCCAGCTTTCCGCGGATCCTGAATGGAATACACTGACAGTGTATTCCCGTATACCCCATATATACCCCCGATACCCGTTCCAACGGTGTGCCCCCCCCCATCTTCACCCCAGAAATACCCTGCAAGTCCCCTAGCAATAGAATTGGGGCTATATACACCCACTATTTTTGCTACTGCCATATAGTGCCATTGTCTCACTGGGAATTCAAAGAATATATTGGGGTTACATATAACTTCAATTCCAGGGAGAAGCTTGTCAGTGTAACGTGGCACTGACGGGCTCAATCGCCGCAACCCAGCTTTCCCAGGATCCTGAATGGAACACACTGACAGTGTATTCCCGTATACCCCATATATACACCCCAAATCCCCGTTCCAACGGTGTGCCCCCCCCCCACCTTCACCTCAGAAATACCCTGCAAGTCCCCTAGCAATAGAATTGGTGCTATATACACCCACAATTTTTGCTACTGGTATATAGTGCCATTGTCTGACTGGGAATTCAAAGAATATATTGGGGTTATGTGCACCCACAATTTTTGCTACTGGTATATAGTGCCATTGTCTCACTGGGAATTCAAAGAATATATTGGGGTTACGTGCACCCACAATTTTTGCTACTGGTATATAGTGCCATTGTCTGACTGGGAATTCAAAGAATATATGGGGGTTACGTGCACCCACAATTTTTGCTACTGGTATATAGTGCCATTGTCCGACTGGGAATTCAAAGAATATATTGGGGTTACAAATACCCTCATTTCTTGCTACTGGTATATAGTGCCATTGTCTGACTGGGAATTCAAAGAATATATTGGGGTTACAAATACCCTCATTTCTTGCTACTGGTATATAGTGCCATTGTCTGACTGGGAATTCAAAGAATATATTGGGGTTACAAATACCCTCATTTCTTGCTACTGGTATATAGTGCCATTGTCTGACTGGGAATTCAAAGAATATATTGGGGTTACAAATACCCTCATTTCTTGCTACTGCCATATAGTGCCAGTTTCTGACTGGTAATTCAAAGAATATATTGGGGTTACGTGCACCCACAATTTTTGCTACTGGTATATAGTGCCATTGTCTGACTGGGAATTCAAAGAATATATTGGGGTTACAAATACCCTCATTTCTTGCTACTGGTATATAGTGCCATTGTCTGACTGGGAATTCAAAGAATATATTGGGGTTACAAATACCCTCATTTCTTGCTACTGGTATATAGTGCCATTTTCTGACTGGGAATTCAAAGAATATATTGGGGTTACAAATACCCTCATTTCTTGCTACTGCCATATAGTGCCAGTTTCTGACTGGTAATTCAAAGAATATATTGGGGTTACGTGCACCCACAATTTTTGCTACTGGTATATAGTGCCATTGTCTGACTGGGAATTCAAAGAATATATTGGGGTTACAAATACCCTCATTTCTTGCTACTGCCATATAGTGCCAGTTTCTGACTGGTAATTCAAAGAATATATTGGGGTTTCGTGCACCCACAATTTTTGCTACTGGTATATAGTGCCATTGTCTGACTGGGAATTCAAAGAATATATTGGGGTTACAAATACCCTCATTTCTTGCTACTGGTATATAGTGCCATTGTCTGACTGGGAATTCAAAGAATATATTGGGGTTACGTGCACCCACAATTTTTGCTACTGGTATATAGTGCCAATTTCTAACTGGGAATTCAAAATGCGCAAGGCTCCCGGAAAGGGACGTGGACGAGGCCGTTGGCGAGGTCGGGGGAATGGTTCTGGGGAGCAAGGTAGCAGTGAAGCCACAGGGCGTCCCGTGCCTACTCCTGTGGGGCAGCAAGCATTGCGCCACTCCACAGTGCCAGGGTTGCTTGCCACATTAACTAAACTGCAGGGTACAAACCTTAGTAGGCCCGAGAACCAGGAACAGGTCTTGCAATGGCTGTCAGAGAACGCTTACAGCACATTGTCCAGCAGCCAGTCAGACTCTGCCTCCTCTCCTCCTATTACCCAACAGTCTTGTCCTCCTTCCTCCCAAAATTCCCAAGCTTCACAGAACAATAACCCCAACTGTCCCTGCTCCCCAGAGCTGTTCTCCGCTCCTTTCATTGTCCCTCAACCTGCCTCTCCACGTCACGATTCCACGAACCTAACAGAGGAGCATCTGTGTCCAGATGCTCAAACACTAGAGTCTCCTCCATCTCCGTTCGATTTGGTGGTGGATGACCAGCAACCCACCCTCATCGACGATGATGTGACGCAGTTGCCGTCAGGGCATCCAGTTGACCGGCGCATTGTGCGGGAGGAGGAGATGAGACAGGAGTTGAAAGAGGAAGTGGTGGATGATGAGGACACTGACCCAACCTGGACAGGGGGGATGTCAAGCGGGGAAAGTAGTGTGGATGTTGAGGCAGGTGCAGCACCAAAAAGGGTAGCTAGAGGCAGAGGTCAGCAGCTTAGGCGAAGCCAGGCCACACCCGGAATCTCCCAAGATGTTCCAGTTCGTACCCAGCCCCGAAAAACTCCCACCTCGAGGGCACGTTTCTCGAAGGTGTGGAGTTTTTTCAAGGAATGCGCCGAGGACAGATATAGTGTTGTCTGCACAATTTGCCTCTCGAAATTGATTAGGGGCTCTGAGAAAAGCAACCTGTCCACCACTTCAATGCGCCGTCATTTGGAATCCAAACACTGGAATCAGTGGCAGGCAGCAACGGCAGGACAAAGGCCGCCTGCCGTTCACGCCACTGCCACTGCCTCTGCCACTGCCTCTGCCTCTGCCACTGCCACTGCTGACTGTGCTGGCGATGCACTCCAGAGGACGAGCCAGGACACCACTTCATCTGCCTCCGCCACTTTGTTGACTTCTCCCTCATCCTCCCCTGTTCCTGTCTTATCTCCTTCTCCTGCACCATCAAAGGCACCATCAGGCGCTTCTTTACAACAACCCACCATCTCTCAGACATTGGAGCGGAGGCAGAAATACACTGCTAACCACCCACACGCGCAAGCCTTGAACGCCAACATCGCTAAACTGCTGGCCCAGGAGATGTTGGCGTTCCGGCTTGTTGAAACTCCCGCCTTCCTGGACCTGATGGCAACTGCGGCACCTCGCTATGCCGTCCCTAGCCGTCACTACTTCTCCCAGTGTGCCGTCCCCGCCTTGCACCAGCACGTGTCACTCAACATCAGCCGGGCCCTTAGTTCCGCGCTTTGCACAAAGGTCCACTTGACCACCGACGCGTGGACAAGTGCATGCGGACAGGGACGCTACATTTCACTGACAACACAATGGATGAATGTAGTTGAGGCTGGGACTGCTTCCCAAACTGGCCCGGTGTACCTCGTCTCCCCGCCTAACATTCCTGGCAGGGACACGAGAAGAACACCCCCCCCCCTCCTCCTCCTCTACCGCCTCCTCCTCTGCCACCGCCTCCTCCTCCGCTGTTAGATTGACCCCAGCTACGAGTTGGAAACGTTGCAGCACTGGCGTTGGTAGACGTCAGCAGGCTGTGCTGAAGCTGATCAGCTTGGGGGACAGACAGCACACTGCCTCCGAGGTGAGGGATGCCCTCCTCGATGAGACGGCAATATGGTTTGAGCCGCTGCACCTGGGCCCAGGCATGGTCGTTTGTGATAACGGCCGGAACCTGGTAGCAGCTCTGGAGCTTGCCGGACTCCAACATGTTCCATGCCTGGCCCACGTCTTCAACCTAGTGGTGCAACGTTTCCTAAAGAGCTACCCCAATGTTCCAGAGCTACTGGTGAAAGTGCGGCGCATGTGCGCCCACTTTCGCAAGTCGACAGTAGCCGCTGCTAGCTTAAAATCTCTCCAGCAACGCCTGCATGTGCCACAACACCGGCTTTTGTGCGACGTCCCCACACGCTGGAACTCAACGTTTCAGATGTTGAATAGAGTGGTTGAGCAGCAGAGACCTTTGATGGAATACCAGCTACAAAACCCTAGGGTGCCACAAAGTCAGCTGCCTCAGTTTCACATCCATGAGTGGCCATGGATGAGAGACCTTTGTGACATCCTACGGGTCTTTGAGGAGTCCACAAGGAGGGTGAGCTCTGAGGATGCGATGGTGAGCCTTACAATCCCGCTCTTGTGTGTCCTGAGAGAATCCCTGATTGACATCAGGGATAACTCAGATCACACAGAGGAGTTAGGGATAGCATCCGATCCGTCACAGCTGGAGAGTAGGTCCACACATCTGTCCGCTTCACTGCGTTTAATGGAGGAGGAGGAGGAGGAGGAGGAGGAGGAGGAGGAGGAAGAAGAGTTGTCCGATGATGTGATGGTGATACAGGAGGCTTCCGGGCAACTTCGAATCGTCCCATTGTTGCAGCGCGGATGGGTAGACATGGAGGATGAGGAGGAAATGGAGATTGAACTTTCCGGTGGGGCCAGAGGAGTCATGCCAACTAACACTGTGGCAGACATGGCTGAGTTCATGTTGGGGTGCTTTACAACCGACAAGCGTATTGTCAAAATCATGGAGGACAACCAGTACTGGATCTTTGCTATCCTTGACCCCCGGTATAAAAACAACATCTCGTCTTTTATTCCGGTAGAGGGGAGGGCCAATCGCATCAATGCTTGCCACAGGCAATTGGTGCAGAATATGATGGAGATGTTTCCAGCATGTGACGTTGGCGGCAGGGAGGGCAGTTCCTCCAGTAGGCAACCAAGTTCTCACCGGTCCACACAAACGAGGGGCACACTGTCTAAGGTCTGGGACACCTTGATGGCACCCCCTCGCCAAAGTGCCGCCACGGAGGGTCCTAGTGTCACCAGGCGTGAGAAGTATAGGCGCATGTTGCGGGAATACCTTTCCGACCACAGCCCTGTCCTCTCCGACCCCTCTGCGCCCTACACGTATTGGGTGTCAAAGTTGGACCTGTGGCTTGAACTTGCCCTATATGCCTTGGAGGTGCTGTCCTGTCCTGCCGCCAGCGTCCTATCTGAGAGGGTGTTCAGTGCAGCCGGTGGCATCATCACTGACAAGCGCACCCGTCTGTCAGCTGAGAGTGCCGACTGGCTCACTTTGATAAAAATGAACCACCACTGGATAGAGCCTTCATTTTTGTGCCCACCTGTGTAAAGCACCCCAACATGAAACTCCATGTCTGTACTCAACCTCTCCAATTCCTCCGCATCCTCATACTCATCCACCATAAGCGTTGCACAATTCTGCTAATACTAGGCTCCCTCCACCCTGATTTCCCACAACTCTGCTGGTTAGAGGCTCCCTCCACCCTGATTTCCACCAACTCTGCTGGTTAGAGGCTCCCTCCACCCTGCTTTCCCACAACTCTGCTGGATAGAGGCTCCCTCCACCCTGCTTTCCCACAACTCTGCTGGTTAGAGGCTCCCTCCACCCTGCTTTCCCACAACTCTGCTGGTTAGAGGCTCCCTCCACCCTGATTTCCACCAACTCTGCTGGTTAGAGGCTCCCTCCACCCTGCTTTCCCACAACTCTGCTGGTTAGAGGCTCCCTCCACCCTGATTTCCACCAACTCTGCTGGTTAGAGGCTCCCTCCACCATGAATTGGTCCAAACTGGGCTGTTTAGAGGCTCCCTCCACCATGAATTGGTCCAAACTGGGGTTTTTAGAGGCTCCCTCCACCATGAATTGGTCCAAACTGGGGTTTTTAGAGGCTCCCTCCACCATGAATTGGTCCAAACTGGGGTTTTTAGAGGCTCCCTCCACCATGAATTGGTCCAAACTGGGCTGTTTAGAGGCTCCCTCCACCATGAATTGGTCCAAACTGGGGTTTTTAGAGGCTCCCTCCACCATGAATTGGTCCAAACTGGGGTTTTTAGAGGCTCCCTCCACCATGAATTGGTCCAAACTGGGGTTTTTAGAGGCTCCCTCCACCATGAATTTGCCCAAACTGGGCTGTTTAGAGGCTTTCTCCACCATGAATTTGCCCAAACTGGGCTGTTTAGAGGCTCCCTCCACCATGAATTGGTCCAAACTGGGGTTTTTAGAGGCTCCCTCCACCATGAATTGGTCCAAACTGGGCTGTTTAGAGGCTCCCTCCACCATGAATTGGTCCAAACTGGGGTTTTTAGAGGCTTCCTCCACCATGAATTTGCCCAAACTGGGCTGTTTAGAGGCTCCCTCCACCATGAATTTGCCCAAACTGGGCTGTTTAGAGGCTCCCTCCACCATGAATTGGTCCAAACTGGGGTTTTTAGAGGCTCCCTCCACCATGAATTTGCCCAAACTGGGCTAGTTAGAGGCTCCCTCCACCATGAATTGGTCCAAACTGGGGTTTTTAGAGGCTCCCTCCACCATGAATTTGCCCAAACTGGGCTAGTTAGAGGCTCCCTCCACCATGAATTGGTCCAAACTGGGGTTTTTAGAGGCTCCCTCCACCATGAATTGGTCCAAACTGGGGTTTTTAGAGGCTCCCTCCACCATGAATTTGCCCAAACTGGGCTGTTTAGAGGCTCCCTCCACCATGAATTTGCCCAAACTGGGCTGTTTAGAGGCTCCCTCCACCATGAATTGGTCCAAACTGGGGTTTTTAGAGGCTCCCTCCACCATGAATTTGCCCAAACTGGGCTAGTTAGAGGCTCCCTCCACCATGAATTGGTCCAAACTGGGGTTTTTAGAGGCTCCCTCCACCATGAATTGGTCCAAACTGGGGTTTTTAGAGGCTCCCTCCACCATGAATTTGCCCAAACTGGGCTGTTTAGAGGCTCCCTCCACCATGAATTTGCCCAAACTGGGCTGTTTAGAGGCTCCCTCCACCATGAATTGGTCCAAACTGGGGTTTTTAGAGGCTCCCTCCACCATGAATTGGTCCAAACTGGGCTGTTTAGAGGCTCCCTCCACCATGAATTGGTCCAAACTGGGGTTTTTAGAGGCTCCCTCCACCATGAATTGGTCCAAACTGGGCTGTTTAGAGGCTCCCTCCACCATGAATTGGTCCAAACTGGGGTTTTTAGAGGCTCCCTCCACCATGAATTGGTCCAAACTGGGGTTTTTAGAGGCTCCCTCCACCATGAATTGGTCCAAACTGGGGTTTTTAGAGGCTCCCTCCACCATGAATTTGCCCAAACTGGGCTGTTTAGAGGCTCCCTCCACCATGAATTGGTCCAAACTGGGGTTTTTAGAGGCTCCCTCCACCATGAATTGGTCCAAACTGGGGTTTTTTAGAGGCTCCCTCCACCATGAATTTGCCCAAACTGGGCTGTTTAGAGGCTCCCTCCATCATGAATTGGTCCAAACTGGGGTTTTTAGAGGCTCCCTCCACCATGAATTGGTCCAAACTGGGGTTTTTAGAGTCTCCCTCCACCATGAATTGGTCCAAACTGGGGTTTTTAGAGTCTCCCTCCACCATGAATTGGTCCAAACTGGGGTTTTTAGAGGCTCCCTCCACCATGAATTTGCCCAAACTCTGCTGGTTAGAGGCTCAATCCACCCTGATTTTCAAAACAAATGTTGGTGCCAACCTCAACTTACTACAAGGGCCAAATTCACTGCTGGTGACAAGCTCTCCTCACTGCAAGTGCCAAATACACATGTTTCAAGGTGTTTTCCTACTGTCAGAGAGGTGGTATTGAGTGTGTAAAGTGTGTAGTTGTTAGGCTGTGATGTTGGGGTAATAGAGGGTCTTTGGTGTGTTAGATGCCCCCAGACATGCTTCCCCTGCTGTCCCAGTGTCATTCCAGAGGTGTTGGCATCATTTCCTGGGGTGTCATAATGGACTTGGTGACCCTCCAGACACGGATTTGGGTTTCCCCCTTAACGAGTATCTGTTCCCCATAGACTATAATGGGGTTCGAAACCCGTTCGAACACACGAACATTGAGCGGCTGTTCGAATCGAATTTCGAACCTCGAACATTTTAGTGTTCGCTCATCTCTACTAATAACATGCAATCACTTTATGAAAAGGGAATATTCGGTTAATAGTTTTGGTTGGGGTTAAGTTCCTTATTAAACAAGATTATTCCACCCTGTTATTAAACAACTTGTGTATACTATCATATGCTATAAATATGAGTAGCAAATCTATTATAATTGTATTCTAACATATTTACAGTAATATCAAATCTATATTCATAGGAAGGAGATTTTCCTTTGCAACGTGCCGTTGTGCTGATAATCATGCTGGGCTATCTTACTGTCAGTGTTGAAGGTCCTATTTAACCTTCTATCTCTCAAAAAATCAATTGCTCTATCTTTGTTGAAGACTAATAATTCTATAGACTGTATGCAGAGACATTGTATGATCTAATGTATCACAGCAGGCCAGAGATGACTCCGTTCTTTCTAGAGTTCATAACATCAAATAGCACAACACATAATATATCCTATAATTACAGCATCCTGCATAGAACATATGTACTTTATAATAAATATATGTTGTGTCACAATACGTGCTGCTTAAGGTTATTTCACACGCTGAGAAAATAGGGCCTAGGACACACGATGTGAGCATAATGAAATCCTTTTGAATAGTACATAATGGAAGACCACAAGCATATTAAAATTTATAAGAACATTTGTTACATTAAATATCAATTCCTACTCTTTATTTCTTGATAAGGTGTCTACAATATTAAACTTTGTGTAAAATTGAATTTAAGTCCATACTGTAGGTTTGATTTCTCTTCCTTCTCATCTACATGGAGACTATGCAATGAATGGCATTTTGAGTGTGAATAAATATTGATCAACTCAATAAAGCTAGAATACAGTATTTTCAATGACACAGAAAGCTGTATTTTCATTAATTATCTAATTATGTAAGACAGCATAACATTTCTTGCAGCACAGATTATTTCAGTTTTTATCTATCCATCTATCTAAAACTAGGCTCTGCCCGCGACTTCGTCCGCGTGTTGTTGGCGTCGATGATCTGACTATATTCAGCAAATTGCTGACATCGATGGTTTGTCTGTTCCGGCAGGTCTCAAGCTGTTCTGCTACTGAACTTGTTCCTTGCTCCCAAGATATCCTGCTACTGAACTTGTTTATCGCGCCGTGCCTGTGATTGTTCTGGCATCTCAGCAGCTCACTGGGATGCCATATAAGGAATGTGTTGTTCACATTGATGATGTGCCTGCTCAGGCATTTCGGCAGCTGTCAAGCTGTCCTGCTGCTGAACTCATTCCTCATGCTGTGCCCGTGATTGTTCCTGCATCTCAGCAGCTTGCTCCAATTTGATGCTGATTTGTAATCCTTTGTTTTAGGGACACAGAACCCTTTTAAGGTCCCAGGTTTAGCAATATCTGAGCACTTTACCCTATAGTGTAATGCGAGGTTTTCCCAATGCAGGGGTATGACTTCTCTAGATAGAGATACTTTTGTGCCAATAGGGTAGTTAGCTCCAAGTTATTATTCAGAGCAGGGGAATCCAACTTGTATTGTCTCTTTAATTTATGCCTATTTATGGCTCACTGCTAGAGCAGCATGGATAGCTGACATCTTAAGGTTTCAAGAAAAAACAGCAGTATAGCTGGTTCCAAGACTATGCAACCGACCCTCAGGTAGTCATAATCCAGCTGTTTTCAGTGTGTCATTTGAATATGACAAAAGGCATTTTGTTCACAGGTTATATCAACTTTCTGCTTTTGCTGGTAGCATTGCCATAGAGACTTACAAGCCATTTTTTCTCCACTGGGGGATTCTGGGGAATATGCTAATCTGTTTTTCAGGATGTAATCAGGAAAACTATGCCTTTCCACACATCTGCAAAGGCAATCTCCTTAAAGAGTTTTCTTAGTTTCCCTATGCTGTGCTGATGAGATCCAACCAGATCGAAACAATGCTCTCCACAGCTGTGAATCTTTTCCTTTTTGGAATAGATATACTAGTTTGGCAATAATTCTACATCATGGTATTAGGCTGTCTGAAAAAGCCATGCCTGATTTTTAAGCGGGATGTCTTAGAGGCAGCAAAAAGAGGCATTGTTTTCCTGATTACATCCAGGAAAACAGATTTGCATATCCCTCTAAAAACTATAATGATTACTTTTCTTTGTCCAAGTCTATAATGTCATATATAAGACAGGAAGGAAAGATCTTAGAAATGGTGAAGGCACTAAACAAGTAATTATTTAATTAAATATATTCCAAGCAGAAACCAGTGCTAATAAACAACTGTATGTGAATGCATTTTTTTAATCCATTAATGTTAAGCTTGATGTTACCCAGGATGGGTCTGCTGCAGCAGGGAGTTGTCCAGTTTTCACCCAGTGCAAATCCGAGGCTTACATTAATATGATGCAACATGAAAACCCACACCGCAGATCAACTTGTACTGCAGATTGTTTGAGAAATATGTCTTATCCTAAAAATTAGAGGGAAATGAGCGAAATTAGTGAGAACTGGGTAAGTGGATTTTTGAAGTATAGGCAAAAGAAGCATTTATATCCATCCTTCCAAATTCAAGCATTCCTTTACAGCGTCATGCTGTAAAATGTTCATGATATTCAAGTAACATGGTTCCCTTATGGTACTGAATCATCTTTCAGTCACATTGCTTTGTGTATCCACACTTGGTGCATGTGAGCTAGAATTTTATAGGTTCCTTACAAGAGACCTGAAGAGATTTATTGGGAGTTTGTCCTAGGTTTACTATAATTGAATTCTTTCCTTCCAAGTAACTGTGACCTTTCCTGGTAACAGGCACTGCATCGCAACTGCTCCACCATTTATGATTTTGACCTACTTTCATCTCGCGCAGCTTTCCTGGCATAAAACCAATAAACCATAGGTACATTCAGTAGTGTGTAAATAAATATTATATAAAAAGGTAAATTGTTCCTTTATAGCCGTGGCTCACAGCATGCTGCATTTTAGTTAGTAGACATTGGAATTAAACTCTGCTCCGGCTTCCTGGAACTGATGTTGATTTAAAATGGTCACTTCTTACTTTTCCTTTTCTGTAAACTCGAGAGCTGCTTGCTCACCGATGAAAGACATTAACAGTACATGACCTAAATTCTCCCAGGACACAATTCTAGCCAACAAGAAAATTAACTTCAAGGTAAACAGATGGAACGGTTGATTTATACAAAAAAATATATACAGTTTAGCCTTTTGGTCTTTTATCACCATATAACCATCTGTTTTGCACTAAGTTGTCTTGGGGATTCCTTTCACTTAGCTTTTTATAAGATATTCTATGTCAGGTGAAAGGTATTCACTTTAGTATCACACATCGTTCTCCCCGGGGCTACTGTACTTACTAACAAAATTGCTGTAATTCTCCCTGGGTTTATTACAAGCTGAAATGCAAAGATGAGCACTCGGAGTATAAATTATGGTATGTGCCATGATGATCTAGCTTTAATGTCTCTTGGAATACATATTTTCTTGATTAAGCAGTACTTGAATAGATCTCTGTTGGAAGATGATTAAAGGGACAGTCCCTCCATTACATATTGTTTAATTAGACTTGCATGGCAAGACACTCCAAGTCACCTCTTGGCAGAGCGAAAACTAAACTTGAAAGTATAGATGTGATGTTTGCTTACTATTGTGAAAAATGGATCTGTGTAATTTTATTCATTTACAATTCTCAATTATTACATTGGTTTGTTTATGCTCTTCTGTATTCTCACTATTCATTGGCTTCTTTAGGGTCAGGGGATAATAACACTCCGTGAGGAGTGCGCACCTTTGCAGGTGTATGGAGACTTGCAAAGCCATTTTCGCTCCACTAGGGGATTATGGGGAATATGCAAATCTGTTTCCCTGTTTTCTTAATTACATCCTGGAAAACAGATTTGCATATTCCCCTGGCTTCTTTATTCACTTTTCTACTGAAACTTTATATTCAGGCAAAGCTATTTGTGTTGCTTTAGGATACAGAAAGCTCCTCTAATGCTGTGACATATCCAAGAGCAGAAACTCTGCCTAATGATATAAATACTTAGACGCATGGGCAGGATCAGTTCATACTTTCACAGTATCCAGGGCAAAACCATATGCTAAGAATAGGGATGAGCAAAACGATTCACATCAAACTGGATTTGACCCAAATTTTCCAAAATTTGACCGAAACTATTGGGGTTTGTTTCTCATAAAACACTATTATATTCTGAAGTCTCATATACCAACTAAAAATAATATAATTATAATAAGTGGAGGCCTAGGGAGGTGAGTAAAAATAACAAAATTATACTGACCTTGCTTCACCTCTCCAGGACATCGGGCGATCCCTCAATGTCCTCTTCAGGCCTTGTCTTGCTTCTGACGTCAGTGTGATTAAGCATCTTGTGCGATGCACTGATGTCATAGCACTGGGTCAAAGTCTGACATCAACCAGAGGCTGGAAGAGGCCTGAAGCGGATGCCATTGGACCACTGGATGCAGTGAGTATCCCAGAAGAGGTGAGACATGGTGAGTATAACTTTGTTATTATTACTCACCTCATCTAGGCTTCCACTTATTATACTCTATGGTCTGAGAAGACCCTAAAAGTATAATATTAGTACTTTTGCTTGTTCATGCTGAACAAATTCATAAGAAAATGGAGGACATAACCTCTCAAGAGTATCCCATGAGGTTCACCCATCTCTAGCTAAGAACTGTGTAAGTAATGGTAATGTACAGTATATGCAATACATTGCAGCAGTATATGAACATGGGCAAGAAATGTATTTTATAAAATCAAGGCTTATGTGTGACTACAATTTAGTTTCATATCTTTCTCAATGATTTATATTACATATGTGTATTCCAATGTACATTTTCTTTCTATTCCTTGTGTACATGAAGCATAGCAACAATTTCTGACATAAAATCTATGACAAGTTTTGGAGCATGACTGTAAATGGCCAAAAATCATACCTTTATCTAGGGCTCAAGTGACTTTTTAGAAAACTGGGCATAGCATGGAGCTTTGCAGGCCTCCTAATTTAATATTATTTTGGCCAAAAAAAACAGGTAGAAATTATAGCGGAAATTTATCTAATTCCTTAGTTGACACAGATTTCAGCTTCTGATGCATGCACAGGTGTGTAACTTGATGAGTGCTGAGGGTGTATAAACATCCAGGGCCCATGATCTGTGAGGTGTCTATTCCAAATATGTGGAGACCAGTTCTATAGACTATACATTTTATATAGGGGCCTGTTAACAAGTTTGTACTGCGGCCGAACTTTATATTATCCTGGAGCAACTGCAACACGCAAAAACTATTAAAGGGGGGTTCCAGTTTATATATTTACAGCATGCAGAGGATTAAAATAACATATACATACTTGTCCTTTCAGCTGGGGATCCAGAAGAGAGTCTCAGTTTGGGTCCCCGGTCTTCCTGAGCTTAAGCCTGCATAGCAACACATTAGGCAAACAGTAGCTGAGCAGTGATGCTGGGTTCAAACAGAGCTTAAGTGCTCAGCCATTGTCACTAGAGCTAGTCATGCCTTCATGCTTTATATTAGGTTACACGATTATTTGCAGAATTCACACATATACGGTAGGTGGCAAAAGATAGTTTCCTTTCTCTTGGAAGAGAACTACTTACAGTTTACTTTTTTCAGAAGCAGTTTACATAAAGTTCCAAATACTGTACCTAGTTGTTTGTACAAGTCTACTCCATAAATGCAATGCAAAAAACAAAAACAAGAAAACAAATAAACATTTGATTCAGGCACAGGATAAGCAAAATAAAATACAGACATAACTTCAGGCAAAAAGAAGCAAAACCAAACCTGCTCAGCTGAGCACTAACTAAACAGAAATTACTATCTATACATGTGGCTTACTACCAACCACATGACCAAAGCAAAATAGCTCAGGCACTCTACCCAGGCTTTGTGTTTCAGGACAAACCAAGTCACCTCCTCTCCTCCCAGGTTCTGCCCCAGACAAGGGAATCTTCAGCCCTTTTCTAGTCCAGTAATGAGCCTCAGGATCCAGACCTGGGCTGCAGCCTATTCAAAATCCACCCTAGGGATAATATAGCATGATTCGAGTACTGTGCCTGTCACCTTCTAACATACGTTATAAATTAATAAAAATGTGTGTAAATATATTAGCACGGGATTACTTTTTAACGCTTTTTCTACGTAACAGGAATGCCTGTTCCAATTAGATAGAATTATGCATTTCTTATTGGGAGAGTGAAACTAATTCAGCTTAAATACAATGTTTTCCTCCAAATGTGTCACAGACTCTATCAAGTTTTCCAAATGTTTCACAATAGAACACTTACTAAAACAGGAAATGTACCTATATTCAGACAATGTTGCAATAAATGTTTCCAAAAGATCTGATTTCAAAAAAGCTGTTTTTCATCACTTTCTCAGCAGCTCCACATGGGATATGCCCTATAGAAATACAGACAGCTGGAAGTCTTAGCTAAACAGCAATGTCAACAAAGCACAATAGTTTGCTGCTTCAATTTAGAAAGCTTTCCACCAAAGTAAAACAAATTCTTACCTACCACCTTCAATGTTGTTTTTGCCATCTAGACAAAGTAGGCACTTACCTAGAGCAGTACTGTTGGGAATATATTAACACTATTTAGTGTTCTTTTTACTTTGGGAACCGTCCAAACTATCTGATATTATACAATTAAATATTAGGATATTGAGCAATTGCCATATAATTTAACACATAATATTTTGTATATTTCACAAGTGGCCATCGAAAAAGCCAACAGTACAAACTATAGCAGAGCACTGATAAGCGCATTGACCATTGATTTAAAGTCATTTTCATTTGGCTTATGTTCTTAAAACTTTTCATAAGTCTAATAATTAGAGATGAGCGAACAGTAAAATGTTCGAGTTTCGATATTCGTTTCGAGTAGCCCCTCAATATTCGACTACTCGAATCGAATATCGAACCCTATTATAGTCTATGGGGAAAATGCTTGTTTCAGGAGTAGGCAACATTCGATCAAATTATACTTACCAAGTCCACGAGTGAGGGTCAGGCTGGATCCTCCAAGAAGTCTTCTCCGTGCAGCGTCCCCGCGGCGTCTTCCGGCTCTTCATTCACTCTGCCAGGCATCGGGCCTGGGCAGAGCCGACTGCGCATGCCCGCACTACAAGCGGACATGTGCAGTCGGCTCTACCCAGGCCCGATGCCTGGCAGAGTGAATGAAGAGCCGGAAGACGCCGTGGGGAAGCTGCACGGAGAAGACTTCTAAAGGTAGGAGAAGAACCAGCGTTGATTGGCCGACTGTATGGCATTTGGCCAATAAATGCTGGTTCTGCATTGAACATTTACATTCTAACAGCGAGTGGTACTCGATCGAGTACGAGTATTTGGAATACCGTAGTATTCGATCGAATACCTACTCGATCAAACACTACTCGCTCATCTCTACTAGTCTTTTCAAGAAAATACTGTTTTGTGATATAGTATCATAAACTGCTGTCCTTTCTATGTGAAGCTACCCATTGCTTGTGTTGACAATTGGGACCATTTCAGGGTATCCTTAGCTTAGCTTCCATAGCTCATATAACATTGGATTTAATTGGTTTCATGAGTAACTGGAGCCTTTAACCAAATTTCAGCTTAGCTAGGGGTGGGTAAAATCTGTTTTACTTATGTGATCAATAGACATGGTGATAGAAAACAATAAGAGCGTCTGTAGGGCACTCAAGTTAACATAGTCACTAAAACACTTAATCTCAGTTCTTAGATGGTCATGTGTGCAGGAATACTTTCTACCATTAGAAGGAATTGCTGCAGTGTGGGTGTGAAGTGATGAATAAGTACGATAGCATTCGACCAATCAATGCTGGTCAATGCATTCCTATGAGAAAAAGTCAGCTCCCGCATAACCGCAAGCTGCCAGCTCTCTCGACTAGCAAAGAAGACCTTGCTGCAGAACCAGCGTTGATTGGCCGAGTGCTATACACTGTATAGCATTCGGCCAATCAATGCTGGTTCTGCAGGACGAGTAAGTTCACATTAGCGCTTGACTCCCGTCCGGAAGGAGTCTGCAGAAGGACCCCCCCCCCCCGAACGGAATATCAGCGCATCTGCAAGCACTGTGCAGTTAAAGTGCACGGACCCGTTTTAGTCTATGGGGTCTGTGAGCTTTAACTGCACAGCGCTCCTCCTAAACACTTTCCTCCTGCTACTCGTGGACTTGGTGACTCTGCTTTAGTCGAATAGTGGCTTCCTGTGAAATGAGCATTTTTTCTCATAGGGATTCGATATTCGATCGAGTAGTCGAATATTGAGGCTCTACTCAAAACGAATATCGGATCTCGAGTATTTCACTACTCGCTCATCTCTACTGATAACCCTTTAATGCTGCATTCATAAAATACAGACTGTGAGAGAGTGAAGAGTATGGTCTGGGAAGACAGGTATGTCCCAGCCAGGCAGCTAAAGGGTGTTTAGTAAAGATTCACACCAGGGAGGTCAGCTGACTAATCAGGCCCTAATAACAGTCTGTGTGTGAAGACTAGGAGTGTGGCACTTACACTGACAGAGTTGAACTGTCCAGACCGGACCTCCAAAGCAGGTACTGTGCCACCAATTGTTGTTGCCAAGGTGGGAGACTGGTAGCCAGTCTCCTGTATAGTCAGGGAAAAGTTTTCTTACGTTTAAGTTAGTTTTCTCAGCCGAGAAGGATTTTGTTTTTGTTTATCCTGTGGCTTTGTAAAAGCAGTGTATGCGCCACATGTGAATAAAGCCTGAACTTGTGTGCAATCCAGTGTCCCTGGTTCCTGCACTGCTACAAGCATCTACCTGAGTGATTATTATTATTATTATTATTATTATTATTATTATTATTATTATTTATTTATTTATTTATATAGCACCATTAATTCCATGGTGCTTTACATTTGGGGGTTACATACAATACACAAAATATACAGGTGCATATCATACTAACAGTGATCGGCTGGCACAGTGGGGTAGAGGGCCCTGCCCACGAGGGCTTACAATCTATGAGGGAAGGGGGGTAGAGACAGAAGGAGAGGGGGAGACTGTACAGATGGCAGTGCGGTGATAGTGTTATTGGAGGTTGTAGGCCTTCCTGAATAGGTGAGTCTTCAGGGCCTTCTTGAATCCTGTGATTGTGGAGGTCAGTCTTATGTGTCGTGGTAAGGAGTTCCAGAGTATGGGGGATGCACGGGAGAAGTCTTGGAGACGGTTGTGTGAGGAGCGGATGAGGGCAGAGCGGAGTAGGAGGTCGTTGGAGGATCTGAGGTTACGTGTGGGCAGGTAGCGGGAGATGAGGTCAGAGATATATGGAGGGGACAGGTTGTGGATGGCTTTGTATGTTAGCGTTAGTAGCTTGAACTCAATTCGCTGGGCTATGGGTAACCAGTGGAGGGACTGGCAGAGGGGAGCAGCTGATGAAGATCGGGGGGTGAGGTGGATTAAGCGAGCAGCACAGTTTAAGGTGGACTGGAGGGGGGCGAGGTTGTTAGCCGGGAGTCCATGCAGAAGGGTGTTGCAGTAGTCTAAGCGGGAGATTATGAGGGCCTGGACGAGCATCTTGGTAGTTTCTGGGGTGAGGAAGGAGCGGATTCAGTGGATGTTCTTGAGCTGGAGGCGACAAGAGGTGTTGAGGGTTTGAATATGTGGCTTGAAGGATAAGTCGGAGTCCAGGGTTACCCCAAGGCATCGGGCTTGTGGGACAGGGGTAAGTGGGGTTCCATTAACTTTGATAGATGGGTCAGGTGGAGGGGCCATACAGGATGGGCTGAAGATGATAAACTCTGTTTTCTCCATGTTGAGTTTGAGAAAGCGGGAGGAGAGGAAGGAGGCTACGGCCTCTAGACAATCTGGAATTCTGGCCAGCAGGGAGGTAATGTCTGGTCCAGAGATATATATTTGGGTGTCGTCGGCATAGCAATGGTACTGAAAGCCATGAGATTCTATGAGTTGGCCCAGGCCAAGGGTGTAGATGGAGAACAGGAGGGGTCCTAGGACGGAGCCTTGGGGGACACCTACAGAGAGAGGGCGAGGTGAGGAGGTGGTGTGCGAGTGGGAGACGCTGAATGTGTGGTCGGTGAGGTATGAGGAGATCCACAAAAGGGCCAAGTCTGAGATACCAAGGGATGAGAGAATTTCTAACAGGAGGGAGTGGTCAACTGTATCAAAGGCAGAGGAGAGGTCGAGGAGGAGGAGGACAGAGTAATGGCGCTTGGCTTTGGCGGTTAGCAGGTCGTTAGTGACTTTTGTTAGGGCAGTTTCAGTGGAGTGCCGGGGTCTGAAGCCTGACTGAAGTCTGTCAAAGAGCAGGTTGGACGAGAGATAGGAGGAGAGTTCTGAGTGGACGTGTTGCTCAAGAAGTTTTGAGGTGTACGGGAGTAGTGAGATGGGACGATAGTTGGCAGGAGAGGATGGGTCGAGGGACGGTTTCTTAAGTATAGGAGTGACAGTGGCGTGTTTGAAGGCTGAGGGGAAGGATCCATTGGTTAGGGATAGATTGAAGAGATGGATTAGGGCTGGAGTGATAACTTCAGTGAGCTTGGGGATGAGATGTGATTGAATCGTGTCGAGCGCGCAGGAGGTGAGGTGGGATTTGGAGATTAGGGAGGAGAGTTTTTCATCAGTGATGGAGGAGAAACAGGTCAGGGATGGGGAGCAGCGAGTAGTTGGGTGGATGGATTGTCGGGGGAGTAGGGTGAGGCTGTCTCTGATGGTGTCAATTTTAGTTTTAAAGTAAGAGGCAAAGTCATCAGCTGAGATAAGTGATGTCGGAGGGGGGGCGGGAGGACGGAGGAGGGAGTTGAAGGTGGAGAATAGTTGTTTGGGGTTGCGAGAGAGTGCGGATATGAGTGTGGTGAAGTAGACCTGCTTGGCGGCGGTGAGTGCGTTCTTAAATGTGAGAACTGCCTCTTTGTACCTGAGGAAGTCCTCCTGGGAGTGGCTTTTCTTCCAGAGGCGCTCTGCAATCCGCGAGGTACGTTTAGTTTTTTAGTCTGGTCGGTGTGCCAGGGTTGTCTATTGGTTGGTCGGGCTCTGGAGTTTGTGTAGGGGGCTACAGAATCAAGGGCTGAGGTAATGGTGGTATTATAGAAGGCAGCAGCGGCATCTGTGTCCTGGATTGGGGATATGTCAGCGAGTGGTAGGAGAGAGTCTGAGAGGGTGCAGGTGTCAAGGCGGTTGAGGTTCCTGCGGGGGCGTGGTGGTTTAGAGAGTGGGGGGTCCGTTGGAGAAGAGAGGGCAGAGAACGTCAGCAGGTTGTGGTCAGAGAGCGTGGATGGAGAGTTAGAGAGGTTGCATATGGAGAGATTCCCCTCAAGACTAATCCGTTTTTTAAGCACAATTCACAATTTTGTGTTATTTAAAGTTTAATACACTTTAATCCACAAAACTCAGTCCACATTAGCCGCATCCACTGACATGAATGGCATGCCGGGAAATGGACTCTCAGCACTGCCGTCATCCATTATTCCAGAATAATTGTATGTTTTAATATAGTTCATTAGTAAATATTTACTGTTCCACTGATCAGCAGACTAGGGACGGCACTGGAACTACTGCCCAAAGTGGCCACCAAGTGCATGAATGACCACTAAAGGCCAAATCATGAATGTGTATATTGCTGTAGGGGGTTGTATACTTAAAGGGGTATTCCCATGAACATAATCATATCTATATTTGTAGATAATTAAAAGTTAAACAGTTTTGGAAATATAAGTAATTAAAAATTCTGCAGCGTTTTAAAGATTTCCTCTAACCATCTTAGTGGTGACAGTCTGTTGTCTTGATCGGTTGCCAATGGATACGACCACTAATGCAGAATCTTTCTATGGTCTGAGACTTGTCAGGAACCCAGCCATGATTTTCTTATTGTAGCCGGGTTATCAGGCAGGGACACTACATGTATCAGAAGACATCCCGGCCACAATAAGGAAATCATGGCTGATTTTGTGACCTTAAAGAGTTCCAGCATTCATGGTCGTATCCAATGGCAACCAATCAAGACAACAAAACTGTGATCGCAAGATATTTAGAGAAAATCTTTAAAACTCTGCAAAATGTTTAATTACTTTTATTTGCAAAATTGTTTAACATTTATTTATCTACAAATTTAAAAATAACTATGCACATGGGAATACCCCTTTAAAGATCAGAGATCAAGCCACTGCTGTAGCTCAAGGACTTTCAAAGACTTCAGAATATACTGCAACAATCCAATAATAACTAATAATAGCAAATGCCATGATATACCAGTTTGGAAGTTAATAAAACAAATGTACAGTAACTGTAAATTGGCACACACCAAACTATAGGCATTTTCTTGGACAATAGACTGAAGCAATGTATTTACACTCAAGTCAATTGCAGATGATACGTTACACAAATCTTTACAAAAATACTTATGTACTTTTTGATGTTAGACATAATCTTTTGTGACAAAAAGAAATCAGGCACAATATATTGAACTACAATGCATTGTGGAATTTGAGAAGATAGAACAGACAGTCTTGACAGCTTATTGTGGTGAGCTTTTCTCAGGAGCTGTCACTCAAAAGCTTGTAGTGGTTTGTGGCAGTAATTGAACTGCAGTTTCTTCTCTGCACTATAGATGCTAAGATAAACTAAACCTTTAAATAGCATTAAAGTACACTAAAATACAAGGTACCTTAAAGAAATGAAGGTTATTCATCTACTGCCCGAGAACGACTTCTGGATAGAATGGGGCTTCATTGTGCTTATAATATATCGTTCAATACTCTAGTCCATGCTTTACCGTAGCCATTTCACTTTTATCTTCAAAAATTATACTGTTTTATACAGTCCTCACCATGTCACAATGGTAAAGCAGTGTTTAGCTAGTCTATTTCGGCTAATGCCATTTACAGATCTATTCCAATGATAAAAATGAAAAAAACATGCAGTAAATTGTTACCCATCCCTTTAATTAGTATACTTTTATGTTGAATATCACAATTACTTTACAATTATATTTATATAAAAGTCACACCCATTTTTGTACATCAGGACAAATTGGGAATAATAGAGGCTTCTAATAATATAATATGTATCTGCTTTCTCAACTTTGCCTTCAGCATCTGGGTCATGTGTTCCATTCTGACCAAAGGTAACAGCTTTCTGCCACACACCAAAAGCATACTTTTAGGTTAATTTTGAATTTACAGTGATGGCAATCTCTGTACTACACTGTAGGTTATGTTAGTGCCATATAAATAAAAAATATTTTTAACAATATATCTACATTTTTAATATCAGTATGTTTCTTTGAACTAGTTGTGGATTGCCATGGTATGAAAATGGATATTAATAACTAAAGGACATTTATTGAACCTCTGAAGGTGTAATTCTTTAAAACAATGGTCTACCTTCGGCACTCCAGCTGTTGTAAAATTACAACTCCCAGCATGCATACTAGCCCTGCTGTTCTTGGAGCTCCCATGGAAGTGAATGGAGCATGTTGGGAGTCGTAGTTTTACAGCATCTGGAGTGCCGAATTTTGTTGATCCCTGATCTACAACCTGTATTCTGCCAAATGTTACAGAACTAAAACACTTGGCATGCTTTGATATTAGTAGGTCTGGGAGTTGTAGCTCCACAATAACTAGTGAGTCAGTGAGTCTGGAATTATAGTTCTGCAATAACTGGTAAGTCACAGGTTGGAATCCACTGTGTAACAGGGACATTTCACCTCTATCAACTCTAATTTTATTTTAATACTTCAATAGGTGGAGCTTTACTGATTCCAGCACAGTTGGCATATTTTCTCTAGCCAACAGCCCCCGCTCCCCATACTGCCCCCACCAACTCCAACCCCCCCTCCCCAAAACCGACTACTCTCACCCCAAACCTCAACTCTCTCCCCCCCCCCATACCCACCCTACTTGCTTTGGCAATGCCAGATGTCTATTCGGATTTGCCAATAGACAATCTTTGATTGATTGATTGATTGATTGATTGATTGATACCCTGCACTGTGAATGTCTTTAAAAAAGAAAAAAAAATCACATCATTCATACTGCATGGTGAAATTGTAAAACTACTCCCCCCCCCCCCCCCAGTAAGAAAAAAAAAAAAAATATATATATATATATATATATATATATATATATATATATACACAAAAGAAAAAAAGTTGCATAAATAATGTTTTTACAACATAGAGGCATGTGCATAAGTCTGGTTGAAACTTGTTAATCCTCTGTTACCAGCAGTTTAATGGCGATTGAGCTGAAGATCCAAAGAAAGAAAAAACTAATTGTTATGTATGGTACGTGCTGACAAGCTAGTTTAAAATCCCAACTCTCTAACATGACGTGTTAATAATACTTTGTTATGAAGTGTTAACTCAACACTTTCAGTGGGTTTTCAGTGGCTTTGTTATTCTGATTTAGAAACATTTGTATTGTTGTTACATCTGTACAATTAGGTTCATAGCTCACATCTTAATTAAACTGAGTTCTTTCGCCAATGACAAGGTAACCTCTTTATATGAGACCCTACACAGGGGTCCTCAAACTACGACCCATGGGCCACATATGGCCCGCCAAGGGCATTTCTCCAGCCCACCGGCAGGGATGCACCTATAATGAAGCTCCTAGGGACGTGATGGCAAACCTATGGCATGCGTGCCAGAGAGGACACAGAGAGCCCTCTCTGCTTGCACTCGTGCCATCACGTGGATCACTCACTAATGGGGAATTCAAGATTCCCTGTTAGTGAGCAATCCCTTGTTTTAGCATGTGTAAATGCAAATACAGCTGAAAGCTGTCAGTGTAGGCTGTGGTCCGTGCAACCGTGGCCTACACTTACTGCAGAGTGTAACTTAAGTCATCAGCACCTGCAGTTTGAAGGAGGAGGATGCCTGGCTGCTCTTCATGGAACTTCAGATAAGTAAAGTTGAGTGCATGTATACTGTGTGTATACTGTGTGTGTGGGGGCTGCTGTGAAGTATTTAATTTAGTGTGGGGAGGGGGCTACTGTAGAGCATTTAATACTGTGTAGAGAGGGGGAATACTGTAGAGCATTTAATATTTTGTGGGGTGGGGGCTATTGTAGAGCATTTAATATTGTGTGGGGAGGGTGCTACTGGGGAGCATTTAATACTGTGTGGGGAGGGGGCCACTGTGAGCATTTAATTCTGTGTGGGGTGGAGGCTACTGTAAGAATTTAATACTGTGTAGGGTGGAGGCTACTGTGGAGAATTTAATGCTGTGTGGGGAGAGAAACTACTGTGGAGCATTTAATACTGTGTAGGGAGGAATTTGTTTATAGTTTTTTTTAAACTATATTTCAGCCCTCCATTGGACTGAGGGAAAGTGAACTGGTCCCCTGTTTAAAAAGTATAAGGGCCCCTGCCCTACGCCATTCCTTTTTTTGGCCTAGGGCTACAAAAGAATTCAGGGGAAGTGTAGTTCAGCCAAATAATTCTCTAATTAAGAATAAACATGGGCAGATGGGTGGCATACATGGCAAAAATGGAGTCAGTCACACTCCCATATGTACAATGTAACAATTAGTCAGCACTGCCAAACAATATGTACGCAACATACAAGTTCCTTGTCACTGGCAGATGGGCTCTCACAATTTGACCTAAATATGTAATAGGAACCTCATTTTAATTTATTCATATATACAATAGTCATACCAGCATTGCTTTTTCCCCGTTTCTCCTAAAATAAGCCCCACCCGAAAAATAAGCCCTATCTTGATTTTGCAAGGTTTTTGGAGTAGGCTTGAAATATTGAACTCCTTCTCCAAAAATAAGCACTAGTTACATTGAATGCTTCCAGTACTAGGGAACCATTCTAGACAACTGCCCCGCTACCTTCCGCCACAGCAGAGAAAAATCCGCTTGCCCGCTACTAAGTTCCACCTCCTGCCTCTCCAGTGTGCCTTCCAATTTCTGCCTCTGTGTTCTTGCCTCCTAGCCACTACTATACTGTGGGCTTGGCTACCTACGTGACCAGACGTCAGGTGGCACCCTGCTTGCTCCCACAGACACAACCACTCCACTACAGCACCATAATCCCTACCATAACGGAGAAAAGCTAGAGAGGTGTTAGAACTGTGCGGTAACTGCGGCCGAGGGGTCGGGTCGCAGCCCGTCTCTCTGCGGTAGCGTATTGCCGCCTGTCACTGCCCCCTTGTGCCGGCAGTCAGGTTTAGCAAGGGTTAAACCCTCTTACAGCCGGAGGGTGTGGTCAGGCTGTGACTGACAGTCGTATCGACCAATAACCTCCGCCTTGGGCAGCTGGCTTGGCCAAAAGTGGACCGCCCTTTCCCTTTATAAAGAGGGAGGTTCCTCAGCCCGCTGCCCTAATGTCAATTCACAAATGCACTGTGTGTGCTTAGGCTAGCTAGGTCGAAACTTTGTTAGGCAGTTTGGTAGTTCAGGTAGAACTCTATTTCACAGAAAGACTTATTTCAAGAAAAACTTTAAGTTGGTAGCTGCTAGGTGTGCCTCAGGAAGCCACTGTGTGCACACTAGCTAATTGTGGGCAGTCTAGCACCAAAGTGCTGTCTAGACTGAGTCCTTGTGCGGCTGCTCTGACCTGCACAGGCCGCTGTGATTTAACAGAACGAACTAGGGTGTGTAGAGGGCTGGCAGTGACGTCTAACTGTCAGACCCTGTTCACACCAGGGCGCTTCTGGGGTCCAGAGCCCAGCGGGCTCCTTTGGGTTTCTTTTGTTAGTTTTTTTAATAAACCCAGCAAACCATAACAGTACATTAGGGCCAGAGCCCCGCCGCATAATGGATTCCAATGCTCATTTGGCGAATCTGGTGAGCAGCCTGAATACTCGCCTGGCCACAGTGGAGCGTCTGCTGCAGCAGCCTCCAACTGCAGCCTCCACTGACATTTCCACACTGTCACAAACTTTAGTTCAGGCTATGGCTCAACTAGCGTGTAATCTGCAGACTCCTGCGGCGTTACCGTGTCCTCTCTTACCGCCGGAACGGTATGCAGATGATCCAAGCGGTTGTAGGGGATTTATTCACCAGTGCACCACATATATTGAGGCATGTCCCAGCCTCTTCCCTGAAGAGAAAGCTAAGGTGGCCTTTGTAGTGTCGCTGCTTACCGGAAGAGCTTTGGCCTGGGTCACCCCCTTGAAGGAACGGGGCGCGGCAGAGTTGGCTACACTAACCTCTCTGCTTGAAGCGCTTCGTTTGGTGTTTCATGGCCCTGTGCCCCAGTCCACCTATGCATCTCAGCTCTTGCGGTTGCGACAAGGCCAAAACTCGGTCGCTAATTTTGCCATCGAGTTTCGAACCTTAGCTTCTGAACTGGATTGGCCAGACAAAGTTTTATTGGCTATTTTTCGGGAAGGTTTGTCCTCACACATAAAGGATGAATTAGCAGGCAGGGAACCACCTGCCTCTCTCGCCTCCCTTATCAACACGGCAACACGTGTTGATATACAATTATCTGATAGAAGAGTGGAACGGGAGGTTGAATATAACCTAGTGCCACAAGGGGGGGTCTCTAAGCCCTTTGTTGCCCTGCCAGTTGAGGGGTCCACGGAACCCATGGACACCTCTCAAGTTTCCCCTTCTGGTGGCAGCAGAAGAAGGAAAGCTAAGGGGGTGGTCTGTTTCCGTTGTAACCAACCAGGGCACATTGCGCCTCAATGCTCTAAACCACCGGGAAACGAGTCTGTCCAGTACCCATCAAGGGGGGGTTACTGGGCACGCTAAAACCCCTTACTCGTATCCGGTTCCCAGTAGCCCTTAGGCTTGAGAATGGGTGGGTCAATACTAGGGCATTTGTTGATTCTGGGGCCATGGGGAACTTTATTTCAGAAAAATTTGCCCAGGAACATGCTATTCCTATGAGGGCGCTTGAGACCCCCATTGACATAACGGTGGTCGACGGGTCACAAATCCACTCACGGATCCGTTTTGAGACTCCGCCTATATTTCTACAAAGCGGAGCACTACATACCGAGCAGCTCTCCTTTTACATTATGGAGGGTTTAGCTGATGCGGTATTGTTAGGTCTCCCCTGGCTTCGCTGGCACTCTCCAGTTATAGACTGGAGGCAGGGGGAGATCATTAGTTGGAGTCCGGAGTGCCAGGAGAGATGTATGATACCAGTACAGCTTGCCGTCTCTCCAGTGTTGCCTCCGGAACTGGAAGGCTTGCCCCCTCAATATGCAGGGTTTGCAGACCTTTTTTCTAAAAAAGCAGCTGAAACTCTGCCAGAACACAGGTCTTATGACTGTGCCATAGATCTGTTGCCAGGGGCTACGCCACCTCGGGGCAGGGTTTACCCTCTCTCCCTTCCCGAGACTCAGGCGATGTCTGATTATATTAAGGAGAATCTTGAAAGGGGATTCATACGGAAATCCTCGTCTCCCGCAGGCGCGGGATTCTTCTTTGTGGAGAAGAAAGATGGCTCCCTTCGCCCGTGCATAGATTACCGTGGTCTAAATGCCATCACAGTGAAGAATAGGTACCCCCTGCCCCTCATTGCTGAACTATTTGATCAGTTCAAGGGGGCCACCATTTTTACCAAATTAGACCTACGGGGGGCGTATAATCTGATACGTATACGCAAGGGGGATGAATGGAAGTCTGCGTTCAACACCAGGGACGGTCATTACGAATACCTCGTTATGCCTTTCGGCCTGGGCAATGCCCCAGCAGTTTTCCAGTCATTTGTAAATGACATCTTCCGTGACCTCCTGCAGACCTCAGTGGTGGTATACTTGGATGATATTCTTATTTTTTCATCTAATATGACTGACCACCGGCGAACAGTGCGCATGGTCCTCTCGCGCCTGCGTGACAATCGGCTTTACGCAAAATTAGAAAAATGTTTGCTTGAGCAGGAGAGACTGCCATTTCTGGGGTACATTGTGTCAGGCGAAGGCCTTCAAATGGATCCTCAGAAGCATGAGGCAATCCTCAAATGGCCGAAGCCTCAAACTCTAAAGGCAGTTCAGAGGTTCTTGGGGTTTGCCAACTATTACAGACAGTTCATTCCACACTTCTCCACACTAGTAGCCCCCCTTTCGGCTCTCTCCAAAAAGGGAGCTAACCCTAATAATTGGACTCCCACAGTAGAACAGGCGTTCTCCATGCTAAAGCAGCGATTTGTAGAAGCGCCCGTTTTACACCGAGTGTCTAGACCTTTCTGTCTGGAGGTGGACGCATCTTCCGTGGGAGCGGGGGCTATGCTGTTCCAGAGGAACAGCGTTGGGAAAAAGGTCACATGTGCCTTATTTTCCAGACTCTTTTCCTCAGCAGAGAGGAATTACTCAATTGGTGACCGTGAACTCCTAGCAATAAAATTGGCGTTAGAGAAGTGGCGCCATCTTCTGGAGGGGGCTGCACATCCTGTGCACATTTTCACGGATCACAAAAACCTGACCTATATTCAGTCTGCACAGAGACTGAATGCTCGCCAAGCGCGATGGGCACTTTTCTTTTCTCGCTTTAATTTTGTGTTACATTATGTACCTGGGGAGAAAAATTTGCAGGCAGATGCTCTGTCCCGCTCCTTTGTCAAGCCTGATGAGGAGGAATCTGAGGCCAGACTAATCATTCCCTCTGAAAAACAACTGGTGGTCAACCCAGTGAATCTAACTCGGGTTCCACCTGGGAAGACTCTGGTTCCTCTCTCACAGCGACAAGAAGTGTTGTCGTGGGGACATGCGTGCCGTGTCGGTGGACATTTTGGTCTCCGGCGCACCAGGGAGTTGATCTCCCGGCACTACTATTGGCCCTCTCTTTCTAAAGATGTGCAGGCCTTTGTGCGAGCTTGTGACATTTGCGCTCGCAACAAGCCCTCACGCCAGCATCCAGCCGGCTTATTGCACCCTCTCCCTATACCAGAATCACCCTGGCAAATCGTGGGTATGGATTTTGTCACAGACCTGCCAACGTCATCGGGCAGGAAGGTAATTTGGGTGGTGACTGATCATTTTACCAAAATAACTATCTTAGTGGCATTACCAGGGCTGCCTTCTGCCAAGGAGTTGGCACGTCTTTTTATTAGGCATGTTTTTCGGATTCACGGTATGCCAGAAAAGATAGTTTCTGATCGAGGGTCGCAGTTCACGGCACATTTTTGGAGGGCACTGTGCCAGTTGATGCGCGTGGAGTTATGCCTGTCGTCGTCCTACCATCCCCAGTCTAATGGTCTGGTGGAGAGGATGAACCAGACTATGGAGACCTACTTGCGCCACTTTGTCTCCTCCCGCCACGACGATTGGGTGGAGCTGTTGCCATGGGCAGAGTTTGCACTTAACAATGCGGTGGCTGACTCCACGGAGAAGACGCCATTCTTTATGCTGTATGGTCGTCATCCGCGCATCCCTCTGCCCATCCCAGTGATCTCTGACGTGCCGGCTGTGGCCGATTGGGCCGTGCGCGCCAGAGAGGTGTGGGATCAGGCGCAGGCCTCCATGAGTCGGGCCAAGGACAGAATGAGGGCGACAGCTAACGTTAGACGCAGGCCTGGGACGGAATTGTCCTCGGGGGATCGTGTCTGGCTCTCTTCCCGCCATCTCCATCTCCGGGTTCCTTCACTACGGTTTGCTCCGCGGTTTGTGGGTCCGTTTAAAGTCCTGTCCCAGGTAAATCAGGTGACATACAAACTGCAGCTACCCAGGTCTTGGCTCATCAACAACTCCTTCCATATCTCTCTCCTGAAAACTCTGGTCCTAACACAGTATTCTAGGCACCTTCCAGAGGAGTCGGAATCGCCTCAGGATGACTTTGAGGTCAAAGAGATAATGGATGCCAAGACTATTCGTGGTAGACTGTTTTACCTGACTGACTGGGCAGGTTATGGTCCAGAGGACCGCACTTGGGAACCTGCGGATCAGGTTCACGCTCCACGACTTGTGGCGCAATTTGAACGGAACCGGAGACGCATGGCGTCGATGCGCCGTGGAGGGGGGGGAGGTATGTTAGGACTGTGCGGTAACTGCGGCCGAGGGGTCGGGTCGCAGCCCGTCTCTCTGCGGTAGCGTATTGCCGCCTGTCACTTCCCCCTTGTGCCGGCAGTCAGGTTTAGCAAGGGTTAAACCCTCTTGCAGCCGGAGGGTGTGGTCAGGCTGTGACTGACAGTCGTATCGACCAATAACCTCCGCCTTGGGCAGCTGGCTTGGCCGAAAGTGGACCGCCCTTTCCCTTTATAAAGAGGGAGGTTCCTCAGCCCGCTGCCCTAATGTCAATTCACAAATGCACTGCGTGTGCTTAGGCTAGCTAGCTAGGTCGAAACTTTGTTAGGCAGTTTGGTAGTTCAGGTAGAACTCTATTTCAAAGAAAGACTTATTTCAAGAAAAACTTTAAGTTGGTAGCTGCTAGGTGTGCCTCAGGAAGCCACTGTGTGCACACTAGCTAATTGTGGGCAGTCTAGCACCAAAGTGCTGTCTAGACTGAGTCCTTGTGCGGCTGCTCTGACCTGCACAGGCCGCTGTGATTTAACAGAACGAACTAGGGTGTGTAGAGGGCTGTCAGTGACGTCTAACTGTCAGACCCTGTTCACACCAGGGGTCCAGAGCCCAGCGGGCTCCTTTGGGTTTCTTTTGTTAGTTTTTTTAATAAACCCAGCAAACCATAACAAGAGGGCATAGTGCCACTGCCATGCAAAATGTTTAAAGAGAGTGCCAGTAAGTTTGCTTAAGAGCCACTGACACTACACTATCAATTGTGAATGTAAGTTAGTATTACTAACCATAACCATGTAAGAAGATTCATCCAGAATGAATCAGAAAACATTCTGATTTGTTCTGGTGCCTGAAAAATAAAACCTACCCCAAAAATAACCCTAGCCCTTTTTTCAGAAAAAAATTATAATACCCTGTCGTATTTTTGGAGAAACGCAGTAGTTGCAACTTTTCGTGTTTGTATTGCAGCCCTGGTGATCTGCACCTACACATTTAGATCTTATTGTTTGGTAGGGGTCAGAAAGTTTGTTTGCGACATTGTGCATATGAGGTGTAGCTTAGAGATGAGCGAACACTAAAATGACCGAGGTTCGAAATCCGATTCGAACAGCCGCACACTGTTCGACTGTTTGAACGGATTTTGAACACCATTATAGTCTATGGGGGGAAATGCTCGTTTCAGGGGTACGAAAAATTCGATAAAATTATACTTACCAAGTGCACGAGTGACGGTCGGGCTGGATTCTCCTTGAAGTCTTCTCCTGGTGCAGCATCCCCGCGTCTCCTTCCGGCTGGAATTCACTCTGCCTAGGCATCGGGGCCTAGGCAGAGCTGACTGCGCATGCACGGTCATGTGCGGACATGCGCAGTCAGCTCTGCCCGGCCCGACACCTGAGCAGAGCCGACTGCGCATGCGAGGGCATGCCCGCACATGCGCAGTCGGCTCTGCCTAGGCCGAATGCCCAGGCAGAGTGAATTCCAGCCGGTAGACACCGCGGGGACACTGCACGGAGAAGACTTCTAAAGGTAAGAGAAAAACTAGCGTTGATTGGCAGAATGTATAGCATTGTGCCAATCAACGCTGGTTCTGCATCGAACCATAAACTTCGAACAGCTAGTAGTGTTCGATCGAGTACGAGTATTTTGAATACCGTAGTATTCGATTGAACACTTACTCGATCGAACACTACTCGCTCATCTCTAGTGTAGCTGTCTCCGAGTAGCTGAAGGCTATTCTTAAGTCCAATGAAATCTAGTTGAACTACACTTTCTCTGATTTAATTAGAATGCCTATACCCACAGAGATGTGAGAATGTGAATTGTAGGGTCCCATCTAAAGAGGTCATCTTGTTGCTGGTAGAAGAGTTATTCCACTAGGATGAAAATATACTCTAAGAACCTAATTTCTATGTATTAATATAGACAGTAGACATAGTAGTAATGTTCTTAGTGCTAGCACAGTGCTTTTTTAAAATTTTGTGTTTACTTTACTACTTGTCTTGAGTATTTCCTTGTTGCTGTAAACATATCAAATTGTTATCATTCATTATCATAAAGCTTCAGAACACCAGACCACATCAGTTTACAAAGTTAGTTGACCGGTTATTACTTAAGTGTGTCCATTTACCAAACGATATAATGCCATTAAGGTAAATGATGCTATTTGTGATCCCATACTCAGCTGTCAGAAGTCCATCTATGCCCCATTAAATGCATACAGTATTACCTTTACATTTCTTCAGGGCAGACTTTTGTATAGCCTTGCCAGCTTCATGATCACTTACTGATTCCTTAGGGCAATATTTCATAAAACTGTATTGTAAATCAATATAAAAGACATCAAGATTTTAACATAGTCCAAAGTCAATTTAAAGTTTTACAATCTTTTAGATATAAAAGAACTTTACAACAGCTGAAGGCAGAAGGTGAATAAAACATTGAATTAAGATTAACCTTAATTTAACCTTATATTGTAAAATTATTAACAACAGCTAATAGGCTCCTTATAGAAAAGCTGCCATATGCGTAGACGAAAATGTGTAACAAGTGGTCTGCGCTGCATGGCAAGCCAAAGGCTAGAATGAAATGGCCGCTGTCTTAAAATAGCTTGCTAAAACCTTATGTCTTGTCTTGTATATGTGTTCTAGATAAATAGATTAGGTTTCTCTTAGCTTAGCTGTTACTTAAATGAATAGTGAATTTGTTGTGTATGAAAATTCTCTTGTAAATATAGTAATGAATATATAGCCCTGTATAAATACATGGGACTAATTCACAATTCCTAAGCTTTTAAATTACATTACCTAGAATTAGATCAGTAATGCCAAAAAAGGTTAAGCCTATTTTTTAACTCAATATTTTATTTAAGGCTGAGACACTGGCAATGAAGCATGTACAATAAAAGTGTCATTAATAGAGATAAGCGAGTAGTGAAATATTCGAGATTCGAGATTCGTTTCGAGTAGAGCGTCAATATTCGACTACTCGATCGAATACCGAATCCCATTATAGTCTATAGGAAAAAATGCTCATTTCAGAGGAAACCACTATTCGACCAGTGTTGATTGACTGAATGCTATACAGTGTACAGCATTTGGCCAATCAACGCTGGTTCTGCCAGAGGCTCGTCTGTGACGAGGCGGAGTCTAAGATCGGACCACAATGAAGACTGCTGTGGTCCGATCTTAGACTCTGCCTCCTCACAGACAAGCCTCCGGCAGAACCAGCGTTGATTGGCTGAATGCTGTACACTGTATAGCATTCGGCCAATCAACGCTGGTCAATGCATTCCTATGAGAAAAAGTCACCTCCCGCATAACTGCAAGCTGCCAGCTCTCCCGACTAGCAAAGACGAGCCTGCTGCAGAACCAGCGTTGATTTGCCGAATGCTATACACTGTATAGCATTTGGCCAATCAATGCTGGTTCTGCAGGACAAGTAAGGGCCAGTTCACATTAGCGCTTGCCTCCCGTCTGGAAGGACTTCGCAGGAGGACCCCCCCCCCAACGAAATATCAGCGCAACTGCAAGCGCTGTGCAGTTAAAGCGCACAGACCCCATAGACGCTGGCTCTGAATCGAATCTTTACTGCGAATAGGAGTCGTTTTCGAACGAGTACGAGTATTTCGAATACCATAGTATTCTATTGAATACCTACTCGATGGAATACTACTCGCTCATCACTAGTCATTAATATTAAAACATTATATTATTATTTTACATATACAAGTATGCAAACACATATTTACAGGTCATTGTTAACTTTTTTTGATAACCTTGATGGTCAAAGAATTTTTTGGGGAAAAATATTGATGGTCACAATATAAACCTTTTGGTTGTTATGAGAAAAACATTACTTTAAGTTTTTTTTTAAAAGATGTCGTTCAACACTCAGAGATACCATAATTTAAATTTATTTGAACTTTGCTGTGTATAGCAAAGTCATACTAGACTTACGTTAGCTGAACCCAATGGTTTCACTTGAAATGAATGACAATCTAATGTGTATGAAAGGCCTGGTTGATTTTCGGTTAGCATATGATTAGGAAGAAAGGATTGGGCATGTTGAATTTCAACATGCCTGCTCCTTTGCCCTCAAGGAAAATATGGCACCATTTATATGCATGTATTGAGAAAGTGGTTTTGTTGCACTATGAATTAAACTTTTTGTAACGTCTCTTCTGTGTCCGGGTCTCTGTGTCACCCTCTGATTGCACGCTGTGGTGCAGGATGCATGTTTAGTTATTATTCCTTGTTTTTGGTTCTTGTTGCTCAGTCTGAACACTGCTGTATTCTCTTTTCTCTGTAATTGATTCTTCACAACACCCATCTCCTTCTCCTTGGTTTCTCTCTGCTCCTCTAATAGTTAATCTTAGCCTTACCTGTGTGATTGACAGCCTATCTGCCAATTAAGTCTGGGGCAGGTTCTGGACTTGCTATAAGCAGGTCATCTGCTCCCACATGTTGGCTGGCTATTGACACTACATCTTTGCTAAGCGCTTCTCTTGCTATTGTATTGTTTTACTAATGTCTGACCTTTGGCTTCTCTTGTTACTACTAATTTGGATGTTGATTTGGTACTGTTTGTCTATGTGGTTTGACCTCGGCTTGCTGACTCCTCTTCTGTGTTGTTTTGTCTTATCCTGTTCTGTGTAACACTTATTCAGAGAAGGGACTGTCGCCCAGTTGTCCTCTACCACCTAGGGTAGCTGATGCAAGTAGGCAGGGACCGGGGCTGGGTCAAGTTTAGGTCTCACTGTCTCTGTCTTCCCCTTCCTATCTGGTTTAAGCAACAGCACTGTGGAATTGCACAACTAGCAATTCCCTTACACTTTTATTATCTAAACTCTTTCAATTTGTAAACAGTACAAATTGATAGTTGACACTTTTGATATGTGTGCAGTACAGAATGAATGGTGACAGAAAACCAAATTAAAGCCATCACATTATGTAAAAATAAACATATCTTTATTTATTTATTTATTTATTTATTTTTGTCAGTTGGTCAGTTTCCTAAAATATATATGGTAACATTTAGCAAGTATATGTTATTGTTTTGGGTTCAAAAAAAATTTATTACTACATTCATATTATAACGTGAATTTAATATAGATAGATAGATAGATAGATAGATAGATAGATAGATAGATAGATATAGACATATAGTAGCTTAGCAAACTTCCTCCAAGGTGCTAGAAAACAATAACATAAGTATTAGGAAAGAAATAAAACAGATCTGAAGGAAAATTATATTAATCACACTTCAGCAGCTTTATTTATTCAAATGAAGTATGTAGGAAATATATATTGTTGTAATATTTATTTCAGGTAAAAAAAAAAAAAAAAGATTTATTTGCAGAATAAACAAGATAATTCGTGGTTGCAATAATGGAGTGTCAGAAGGTATTTCTGATAAAAGGATTATAAAAGACAAGGTCACTTTGAAGCATAGTAAGCTATGTGCTGATGACACATATTTCCAAGTAGGATATATATTGTTCAATAATACGCTGCTGGAAAGATCATGCTATCAGTATTATTAGCTCTGAAGAACTGTAAGCTTTGACATTGGTCTAACTATGGTGGATTCCTATCAGTATTTTATCGCAGAGAAAATTCATATGACTTGACTTTTAATAGCCTTGACCTGTTTACTGCAAAGCCATGTAATGAATTTCCTACACCAGTGATCATTACACCATATATTGATCGAATCTATGGATTTCATTTATGTTTATGTGCATATTGCTTACATTCCATTTAATTTGTTTCTAACTAAGCATTTGATTGCTTCACATTGCAAACAGAAATTCAATGCAGATGCCAATACTTAACTTGCTTACTTAGAAACATTATACTGTATGTGAACTATGGAGTTCTGTTCACAAAGTTTATGGGGAAAGGGCAGTTTTTACAACTTATCATCATGTTTTACCTAGGAAACTGCTTTACTGTACCATATTTTATTTATTATCTCATATATTCTACCAGTGTCAGTCACAATATCTACCCTTATATAGTGCAGGACACATCTCTCCACTGTCAGTGCCATCCAATTCACTCTTTGACAGGTCTTTTATCAGGTACAGTGATTTCCTTACAATGCCTGCCACATTCTTACAGTACCAGCCTCCTTAATGTACCTACTATAACTACTTGTGCCTAATAGTAGCTCTTTTATGATGCCTTCTGAGATATCTTTTCACATTTTTTGTCAATGTAGTCTAAACGTAACACTGATAACTTACTGCAGCATGATATCTTATTGCTGCACACAAGATAAGCCAATGAAAAGCCATGGAAAAAGCTGAGAAAAAATAGCACTCCCACAATTTCTTTATTGTATGGCCTTTAGAAAAACATATGTATAAAATATATCCTACTAATATTATAAATTATAATAGTGAAAGTTTGTGTGTTTGTATGTTTGTATGTTTGTTCCTCAATCACAGCCAAATGGCTGAACGGATTTAAGTGAGATTTCACACATACCTAGATATTCATTAGGAAGGAAAGATAGGCTACTTCTTAGGTCACACTCACCTGGAATCCCGGCCACAATCGGCGAACGTTCTCTCTGCCTCCGCTCCAGGACCTGAGATGACATCATCACAGGTCTTTCAGCTTGGCTCCGATTGCTTGGCTGCAGCAGTCTGTGGGCAGGCCGCAGGGGAAGCCAAGCGGCCTGATACGTTGGTGGCATTGCGTGGGTGGCACCAGTGAGCAAGTCCGCACCGGAGAAAATGGCGGCTTCTCCCGGCTCCGGAGCAATGCCGCCAAGCTGGCCGGAAGTGTGGAGCCAGCATAAGTTCTGCCTGCGTCACCGAACATTCGGCAGATGGTCGCATCGCCACATCGCCGTCTGGACGAACACCCGCGGGAGAATGGATACATACCTCCTCACCACCTCTTCAGTGACTACAGCGGCTCCAGGTAGGGGTTGCCAGCTGTGGGGGTTAGGGGCCTTCACAGTGCATGGGGATGGGGGGGATGTTGGGGGTCTGGGGATGAAGAGGGTTGGTGGTGGGGGGAGGGATGTTGGAGGTCTGGGGATGAAGAGGGTTGTTGGTGGGGGGGTTAGGGGGAAAGGGATGTTGGGGATCCAGTGGGGAAAGGGGGGCCAGGTGTTCAGGGGTGGGCCTGCAGGGAACTGTGATAGGGGTGCAGCGGGGGGTGCTTTGCATGTCTTCAACCGGCGGGGGCCATTGTCGCAAGCAGCGGAGAGGGGCCGTGGGGTGCACGGGCAGGACTGGCGCTAGAGGCTGCACCACGACGGGGGAGACACATGAGTGCAGGAGCGCCTGCGGGGGAAAGAGGCAGGTGCATTGAGGACGGTGGGCCTGGGGATCCACAGGAGGTGGGTTGCACAAGGGTCAGAGGGCCGCGGACAAAGTTGCGGGTACTTCTAGTTTAAATATAAATGTAAACTGTATTGAATGTATCTGGTGCATGTATTTATGACTTATCTGCTTACCTCTAGTCTTCAGCTTTGTCATGTGACCAGCAATCAGACTCTCTAACTGACACAGCATTGTATGTTTACAAAGGAAGTCAATTTTTTCCATTCACTCCTGTAAGCAGTGGCGTAACTACCACCATAGCAGCGGTAGCAGCTGCCACAGGGCCCGGGACATTAGGGGCCCGGTGACAGCTGCTACCGCTGCTATCATTATGCTCGGAGGTCTTTTCGGACCCCCAAGTATAATGATCGGGGCCCCCTGTTGGTGGAATACTTTCCACCAACAGGGGGCCCCGAAGCTGCAGCAACGGCTGAGACACAGGAGCTGCATGCATGTCTGGCTCCTGTCAGCGCTGCAGGACGTTCTCCCTCTCTCCCCCCTCCCTTTCTCTGCTGTCCTCTGCCCACCAATGAGAGGAGGAGGCGGGGCTTATCCCTGCCGAGCTCCTGCACAGAAGAGAAGAGGAAGAAGCTGCTCCAGGAAAATGAAACTAAAGCTACACAGGTACGTACTGGGGTTACTTATTACTATCAGGCATATGGGGTGTTTACTTGTGTTTTAGTAACTCCATGTGCCTCATAGTAATAGCAGTTAACCCCATCATCTCCCTCACATTAACCCCTGTTTGTCTCACCATAAGAGTTACTGATATGTGAGACATTTGGGGGTAATAGTAATGAAGATACTTTATTATTACCTCCATGTCTCTATATCAGTAACTCTTATGGTGAGGCAGACAGGGGTTAATGTGAGGGAGATGATGGGGTTAACTGTTATTAATATGAGGCACATGGAGTTACTAAATTGTAATGCACAGGACCAGATTTTTTTTTATCCACAATTTGTCCTGGTATAGCGGTCAGCGGTGACAGTATTTAGTCCTGTAGGGGCCACTAAGGGACATAATACTGTGTGCAGGGGCCACTATGGGGGATAATACTGTGTGCAGGGGCCACTAAGGGACATAATACTGTGTGCAGGGGCCACTAAGGGACATAATACTGTGTGTAGGGGCCACTAACGGACATAATACTGTGTGCAGGGGCCACTATGGGACATAATAGAGCGCGCAGGAATGCGTAGGAGGGACTCAGTCGAGATCTTTGGTGTCGGGGGGGGCCCCATGTCAAAAGTTCGCCACGGGGCCCCGCCATTCCTAGTTACGCCACTGCCTGTAAGACTAACATTAAGACTATCAAAGGAATAAATAGTTCCATCAGTGTTCAGTATTCCATTCGGGGGGTCCCCATGCAGAATACTGAGCCCATTGACAAGTGGTGGGTAGTGAAAGAACACAGACCCCATAGACTATAATGTGTCCTTGTGTTTTCCGTGCGGTGTCTGCATGAGTCCACATGCGGAGAGGAAAATAGTTCATGAAGTAATTTTCTCTCCACATGTTCCGTGCTGACACCGCTCAGAAAACACACAAACCCCTGGGGCAACACGGTGGCTCAGTGGTTAGCACTGCAGCCTTGCAGCGCTGGAGCCCTGGAGTTCTTATCCCGCCAGGAACATCTGCAAGGAGTTTGTATGTTCTCCCCGTGTCTGTGTGGATTTCCTCCCCTTCTATAAAGACATACTGATAGGAAAAAAAAAAAAAAAAGTACATTGTGATCCCTTAATGGGGCTCACAATCTACATTTAAAAAAAACAAAAACACAAACCCCATTATAGTCTATGGGGTCCATGTGCTTTCATAAACTCACCGCTTGTCAATGTGTTCAGTATTTCGTTCAGGGGATCCCCAAGCGGACGTCCAGAATGGAATACCGAACACAGATGTGCACCAGGCCTTAGAAGTGACAGTCACTATTGACCGTGGCACAAGCTTCTGTGGAACATTCCTGAGCCCCTTACCAACCACCATAGTTGTAATCATTTGATAATTGTTATTATCTTCTGGGCCCAACACTTATACTCAGTCTGACCCTATCAGCACATCTTTATATGTATTCAATCCAGATAATTGGATGCTCTTTCTCTAAATATACTCCTGTGTCCAAGCCTAAAACAGAGAAATGTTAAGCTATTCTACGGTGTTCCTCTATGTCGACAGATGGTGTTTAGCATATGCAGATGTAACCTCTCTTATAAAATTACTTGCTCTACATCTGTACATTTATGACTACAAAATTTAGGCATGAAAAATACCTCTCATTTTATACACCTGTTTGTTGACTTAAACAAAGTGAGTACTTTTTCTGGCAAAACTGCTGAGGAAATTAAATTTTGTTTGTGTTACCAGCTACAACTGCCTTATTTCTTAATCTTCAATGCAATTTCCAAAATATTTCTATTGACTTGGCAAATCTTAGATCATTGCATCTGCTCTGGATGGATATTTTCTAAGAACAAAAGCTTCCAATTATTTTAAAATTAAACAGTAGTAAGAAAACTAATAAATATGTTGTTATAGATGCATTAAAACTCGGTAGGGTTTAGCTATAATGGTGGCAACAAAATTCTCATTAAGTCTTTGGCCTTGTGCCTCACCGCATGGGGCAAGCATATTATAATGACCAGCTAAAACACTCCCTATCGTCAATCTCGTGTTTTCATTCTACAACCCTGCTGTGAGCTCACTGTACAATATTAAGATTGTTGCAAGCTTTTCAGTTTTTGTAATAGATATTGCAACATAGTTCAAGTGCAGTAATTATTTTCCTTTATACACTTCTAAGGCAGTTGAACAAAACAGCTTATTTGAAAGACTTGAACCATATTATGTTTAAAAATTTTATCTACATTTTTATTGTATTATTGAACACAGCTTGGTATCAATTTTACATTGTGATGTATCTCACTATGTACCACTTATTCTTCCAGTCTCTGTATATTACATAGGGTTTCAATTCCTTTATATAAGATGTAGAGATGATCGAATATCAGGCCGTTCGAGGTGTTCGATTCCAATCGAACACCAGGTGGCAAACTCACTAAAAATTCGATTCCCCTCCCACTTTCCCTGGCGCGTTTTTTGCACCAATAACTGTGCAGGAGTGGTGGGACAGGAACTACGACAACAGAGGCAGTTAAAAAAAAATTGAAAAAACCCATTGGCTGCCGAAAACATGTGACCGCCAATTTAGACGAATGGTGAATGTACCATTCGTTTAATTTGGAGGAGTGAACTATATGAATGTGAGACAGGGACAGATGTACAGGCAGGGTTAGCTAGGGATAACCTTTATTTAGGGGGGAATGTTACTCACCCAGCTCTTTGGGGCTCTATCTGGTCGGGATCCCTGTCAGCTTGCGATATGCGCGAGCTGACTTTTTTCTATAGGAATGCATTGACTAGCGCTGATTGGCCGAATGCCCGTACAGTGGCCAATCAACGCTGGTCAATGCATTCCTATGGGAATAGCCGTGCTGAATGTGCAGTATGCAGTATAGCAGAGCTGGGATTTTAAAGAGGATCCTATTCACTACACAGCATGTACCCCACATGTACCTCACTTTTCCTTATCAGCAATTGGGTTTTGCTTTTGTTGTTGTCCACGCTGTGTAGTGATTAACCCCCTCCCCCCACCCCCACCCTTACTGGTGTCCGCTTACCTGCAGCTCTTTGCTCTTGGTCCACTTCGGTCCATGGTCCTGATTTCAGAGCGCCCTGCCCCCCTCGCCCCCCATCTAGTATTATAGAGAAGGCTTGGCTTAGGCTTGGCTAAGCCCCGCCTTCTCTATAATACTAGTCGGGTGAGGGGAGGGGCTTAGGAGAGTGTAGGCGGGGAGTCTACCCACCCACACTCTCCTAAGCCAAGCCTTCTCCATAATACTAGAAGGGGGAGAGGGGGGCAGTGCGCTCTGAAGACCGTACAAGAAGAACTAGAGCTGCAGGTAAGTGGACACCGGTGGGTGGGTGGGGGGGTACACTACACAGTGTGGGGTACATGCTGTGTAGTGTATAGGGTCCTCTTTAAAATCCCAGCTCTGCTTCATCGAGCTGGAATGCTAACATCGGCCAGCACTGCTACATCCAACCATCCCTCCATCTACTCCTGTCACACACATCTCGTATGTAGCAAAGCTCAGCACACACTCAGCTCTACTACATCTCTACAACAGAGTGTATAGATGTAGAAGAGCTGAATGTCTGCTGAGTTCTGTTACACAAGAGATGTGTGTGACAGGAGTATAGCTGGAGGGATGGTTGGGTGTAGCGCTGGCCAATGTTAGCAGTGTCTGGAGTAGCTGGGCTAACCGCACGGGCTCTGCTATATCTTGCTATAGAAATGCATTGACCATCATTGATTGGCCACTGTACGGGCATTCGGCCAATCAACGCTGGTCAATGCATTTCTATGGGAAAAAGTCAGCTCCGGCATATCGCAAGCTGACAGGGGATCCCGACATAATAAAGGTACTTGATGTCCCCAGACATGCTTCCCCTGCTGTCCCAGTTGCTTTCCAGGGTGTTGACATCATTTCCTGGGGTGTGATAGTGGACTTGGTGACTCTCCTGAGTCGAATAGTGGGATCCCCTGTAGCGAAGCATTTTCTCCCATAGACTATAATGGGGTTCGATATTCGTTCGATTAGTCAAATATTGAGATGCTATTTGTAACGAATCTCGAATCTCGAACATTTTACTGTTCGTTCATCTCTAATAAGATGCTCTCCCTGAACCTCACTGGCTCACACAATGTCCTTTTGTTAGAATGTCGTTACATGGTGCCCAATGAATTATAGGAAAGGCCTATGCTATCCTTAGGAAAGGCCTTAAAGGGGTTGGCCACTTTCAGACCAATATTGACAAACAAATGTACAGTAAAAAGATATACAATTTTCCAATATACTCTCTGTATCAATTCCTCACGGTTTTCTAGATTTCAGCTTGCTGTCATTCATTCTGTTACTTCTAGAGGATAAAACTCTGACCATGGTCATGTGATTTACGGTCCATGGTCATGTGATGAGTACACAGGTGCACAGCTGATTACCAGGCAGCTGTCTGATTATTGTAAAAAACAATGTATATTCAGCTCACCCCTTAATCATGAACACCTGATCCTGGGCCGCACGGATGTGGATGGACCTTGTTCCACTTGTAAAGCCAGCAAAAAGTAAAGAATATCCAGCGTCTCCAGAAGGTAAAAATTAACTTTTATTTCTGCATTAAAAAAATATAAGCATCACAGGTAAGTACACCCAGCGTACAGAGATTGTTTAAGCTACGCTGAAGCCATGATGAAGGAACCAGCAAGGTTCTGAAACGCGTAGCTTAAACAATCTCTGTACGCTGGGTGTACTTACCTGTGATGCTTATATTTTTTTAATGCGGAAATAAAAGTTAATTTTTACCTTCTGGAGACACTGGATATTCTTTACTTTTTGCTGGTCTGATTATTGTGCTGTGACTATAACGAGCGGCACCTGTGTGCTCATCACATGACCATGGACCGTAAATCACATGACCATGGTCAGACTTTTATCCTCTAGAAGTAACAGAATGAATGACAGCAAGCCGAGATCTAGAAAACCGTGAGGAATTGATACAGAAAGTATATTGGAAAATTGTACAACTTTTTATTGTACATTTGTTTGTCAATATTGGTTTGAAAGTGGCCAACCCCTTTAAATATTTGATCGGTGGTGGACCAGCAGCTAACTTTTCAAATCAGCTATTTGGGGGGGGGGGTGTTCTGTCTCTGTACTACAGCACAAAGCTGTAAGTTGATGGTTCTGTACCCTGTGTAGTGACTGATCATAGATGACATCAATGGGAGCAAAGCTGGAATAACGGCACCTGGTCATTATACAGGACATGAACATCTTCGGGATAAAGAAAAATAATCTTGGAAACCGTCTAAGGCCCCATGTAGCGCGAACGCCTCAGCCAAAATCGAGTTTTACGCTGGAAAGTGGATGGCATTCTGGCTAATCCCATCCTTACATTGCACACAAATATCTGTAGCAGACTTGCTGGGATTTCACGTACTGTCACATAGCATGTCAATTATACCTATGGAAATGCTGGGATTTTCTATAAATGTATAATTGGAGCAGACAGTCTGGCTTGGAAAACTCTGCTGACCTTCTGGGAAAAGCGCTGTGGAAAAAACTTCAATGTGTTTCTGTCGTATTTTTCCAGCAGCGCTTTTTGGCTGTGGCTCACTATGTGGGGCCTTAGCCTGAAGGACTGTCCTTTCAATACCTAAAGTGGATCTATCAGCATAATATGCTTGCCTATGTAAAGACAGCTCATTATAGTTACAGACAGTGCTACAGCCAAAATTGTACAAAAATCATGTTGTGCTATCATGAAGGAAAGAATACACCAGGCACACCGGAAGAGACATACTAGTCCTAATGCACCAGAATTACAGCTTATTTTGCGTAAAAGGTTATTTTTATGGTTTTGTGCTATAGACACTTTTTGCACCTCACTTGGCAACAGGATGTGTCTTGCATCAAAAAGGTGTAGTTTAGCAAGCAAGGGGTGTGTTTTAAGATGCGTGAATCTATGTTAAACTACTACTGTGGCAACACAGTGGTTAGCACTGCACTCTCGCAGCGCTGGAGTCCTGGGTTCGAATCCTGCCAAGGACAGCATCTGCAAAGAGTTTGTATGTTTTCCCCGTGTTTGCGTGCATTTCCTCGCATACTCCAAAAAGACATACCAATAGGGAAAAATATACATTTAAAAAAAAAAATTTCTACAAAATTTTGTTCAAAAATACGCCAACCAATGTAACGTTAAACACATATTTTCTGAAGATGCACCAATAGTTTGAGTCCAGTCAATTGATGATGGGAAAGCCTCTTGCACAACATGGAAGAATGGTGGTTGCTATGCATGTATGTATACAGAACTATCTGTCACTAAAGACAAGGAATGTCTACTATAGCCCAAAAGTTTTTTGTTTTTTTTTATGGGGGGAAGGGTGAGTTGTTTTGCTAATAGGAGTGTGGATCTGGAGGTGTAATATGCTGCCCTTATATAGAACAGCATTTTAAGCTGACATATCTGCTTTGTAGCTACTTTAGGTTCCAGTTCATTGATTGAAGTAAGAAAAGCCATGACAAACCAAAAACACATTAATACAATTATTTTATTATTGATAGAGCAAATAGTTAACAAGAGTATTCAATATATTACATTATCACTGCATCAATCGAAAAGAGCCAGTGAATATTTGAGTCAATGCAAGTATTTAGAAGGGATCCACTGCATGCAAAACAGCATTGTTCTAATAATTCAGCACCTTGTTAAAGAGAGGATTAAAACCGAGAAAGAAAAGTAAGATACTCTTCTCGAGATGGTGTTCTCATTAGTAACGTCCGTCTTCCTTGCAGTGTTCTCATAAACTCAATAATGGACAATGAAAAATGTTTCAGATTTAAGTTGTTACAGTTCAGTTGATGCAAGAATATTCACAATGGGATTAGGAAAGAAATTTTGCAGGATTACGATAGACATGATTAATTACTTTCTTTAACATGTTTTTATTTTCAATAGCAATGAATCTGAACCTTATAATTTTGTGCTAATGTAACACCTTGGCTGTGTTACTATTTTTTAAGAATACATAAAGACATTTAAGTCTACTTGTTTTTTTTCTTGTTTATCCACATCAGGAGCGTGTTTTATGAATCAGTTTTAATATCAGTATTACTAGATGTGGAAATTATTATTATTATTGTTTATTTATATAGCACCATTAATTCCATGGTGCTTTACATTAGGGGGTTACATACAATACACAGAATATACAGGTAGATATAATACTAACAGTGACCAACTGGCACAGTGGGGTAGAGGGCCCTGCCCGTGAGGGCTTACAATCTATGGGGGAAATGTTTATCTAATGTGATTAGAATCATCATGTTAAAAAGCTAATGGTCCAGATAGAGTCTCCACCTCTATCGATTATATCAACATGTCAAGGTGAACCTTATGTTGTTCTTATTGATTAATATTTGATGTTTTCTTGCCACTAGTGCACACCCAGTCATTTTCCAATTAAAAGGAGGTAATGTCTGTTGTTGCAGATTCATTTTGACTACGCTGAAAGTGGAATCATGAATGATGAATCCATCCTTGACAAGCTGGTGTTATCATGGTCAAGTCCTGTGCTTTGATTTCACGCAGTGGCCAAAGGTTTTGTATAATAAAAAAGAGCGAAGGGATTTTTAGAGCAAAAGTAATAGGTATGTACAAATATGATTTTCTTCATGATTTTTTAATGTATTTCTTTCCGAAAATGAAGACTGGTGTGAAGCTACAGTTTCTAGCATGCTTTTACAACTTTTGCTATTTCAAAAACAGCCACAAGTCGAAGACTTGGCATTTAATACAAAATTGGTTTTAAAAATGTGGCTCCTATCGAGACCTTATACCGCAATGCTTGAGACTACAAGCTAACAAAATCTTTGCTATTGTGTATCCATGTTTCATTTACTCGTGACAGGTAGGATTTCATAAGGTTTTTCATAGAACTATATACAACCATGAAGATCACAAACTAATATGTTAAGATTTTCAATAAATACTGTTTGTGAAGTTGATTCAAGACACGAACCTTCTCTACAATATCTAGTCAGTCTCAGCTACTCACAAATGCAGACTTACTATCTTGTTATGTATGATGCATCAGGAATGTAGCGAACACTTGCCACTGTACATGCCGACCACGGCACCTAAGTCGTTTTGCAGAAAAAAAGAAAAATATTAATTTTTATTTACCCAACCCATTTCTAAAGAATGACTGTTGGCTTAAATTCTGTTTCCATTGTTCTGGTTCTTCAGGGGTTCTGCAAATGTAACATGTCACCTAAAACTCTGCTAGGAAAAATTATTTTTCAAAACTCCAGTGATGCTCCTTCCCTTGTGCCTAAACAGAAGTGTACTCCAGAAAAATTGTGCAACAAATTGTAGTGCATTTCTCCTTTAACCCCTTTGAAATGTAGAAATTTTAAATGAATATATTATTTAAAGAAAAATGAAATTTCTAAATTTCATCTGCATTTTGTTATAATTTCTGTGAAAAGATTAAGGGGTTAACAAACTTCCTAAATGAGTGATTTATGAGGGATTTCTAATATATTTGCCTTTAAAAGTCCCTTCAGAACTAAATTGGTCTCTAAAAAAATTGGTTTTGCAAATTTTTTAAAAAATTGGCAAATTGCTGCTTGACTTACAACATCCTGAGAATGTCCTAAAAAAAAGCCTAACAAGGGATGCCAACATAAATGTTATGGAAATGGAGGATAATATTTATGAACTAATTTGAGTGGTGTGACTGTCTGAAAATCAGAACATTTCAAATTTTGATCATTGTAAATTTTTCCACATTTTTGACAAAATTTCTGTTTTTCAATAAAATAAAGGTAAAATTATGTTTATGGGCGTTTAACGCCAATAGCAACACATAAGGTGTTCCCTACACAGCCCTTTGCATTGTATCCCCTGTGCCGTAATTGGGGGCACAGATGCATTTTCATGTCAATCAGAGGCCTGGTGAATAGAGATGAGCGAACAGTGAAATGTTCGAAGTTCGAAGTTCGATTCGAGTAGCCACTCAATACTCGACTGTTCGATCGAACATCGAACCCCATTATAGTCTATGGGGAATAAATACTCGTTTAGGGGGAACCACTATTCGACTCAGGAGGGTCACCAAGTCCACTATGACACTCCAGGAAATGATGCCAACACCTCTGGAATGCAACTGGGACAGCAGAGGAAGCATGTCTGGGGGCATCTAACATGCCCAAGTCACTGTATTATGTCGGGATCCCTGTGAGCTTGCAATATGCGCAAGCCGACTTTTACCCATAGGAATGCATTGACCAGCGTTGATTGGCCGAATGCCATACAGAGTACAGCATTTGGCCAATCAATACTGGTTCTGCCGGAGGCTCGTTTGTGAGGAGGCAGAGTCTAATATCGGACCATAATGGAGACTGCTGTGGACCGATCTTATACTCCGCCTCCTCCGGCAGAACCAGCGTTGATTGTCCGAATGCTGTACTCTGTATGGCATTCGGCCAATCAATGCTGGTCAATGCATTCCTATGCCGAGATGTAGCAGTGCTGGCCGTGCGCTCAGCACTGCTACACCGGAGATGAAGCAGAGCTGAGTGTGCGCTGAATCCTACTGCACACTCAGCTCTGCTGCATCAGAGATGTGCTGAATCTTGCTGCACAGTCAGCACTGCTGCATCAGAGACATAGCAGAGCTGAGTGTGTGCTGGACCCTACTGCACACTCAGCTCTACTGCATCTCAGCAGAGCTGAGTGTGCAGCAGGGTTCAGCGCACACTCAGCTCTGCTTCATCTCTGGTGTAGCAGTGATGAGCGCATGGCCAACACTGCTACATCTCAGCATAGGTATGCATTGACCAGCGTTGATTTGCTGAATGCCATACAGAGTACAGCATTCGGCCAATCAATGCTGGTTCTGCCGGAGTAGGTGGAGTCTAAAATCAGTCCACAGCAGTCTCCATTCTGGACCGATTTTAGACTCCGCCTCTTCACAGACGAGCCTCTGGCAGAACCAGCGATGATTGGCCGAATGCTGTACTCTGTATGGCATTCGGCCAATCAATGCTGGTCAATGCATTCCTATGGGAAAAAGTCAGCTTGATCATATCGCAAGCTGACAGGGATCCCGACCAGATAGAGCCCCAAAGAGCTGTTTCAGTAACATTCCCACCTAAATAAAGGTAATCTCTAGCTAACCCTGCCTGTACAGCTATCCCTGTCTCACAGTCACATAGTTCACAGTCTCAAATGATATTAAATCCACTGTTCATATAAATTGGAGGTCACCTGATTTAGCCAGCCAATTACTTTTTCCGATTTTTTTTCAATGCCTTTGTTGTTGTAGTTCCTGTCCCACCTCCCCTGCGCAGTTATTGGTGCAAAAAAAGTGCCAGGGAAGGTGGGAGGGGAATCAAATTTTTAGTGAGTTTACCACCTGGTGTTCGACTCGAATTGAACATCTTGAACAGCCTGAGATCTGATCGAACATGTACTCGATTGAACGCTGTTCGCTCATCTCTACTGGTGAATACCTTCAATATCAGCTTTTTAACCACATGAGGACCGCCGTACGTAAATTTACGGCCTCATGTGCTGGTACCTAAAGACCGGACTATTGCCGAAATACGTCCGGCCTTTAGGTACCTTTCTGGCGGGGGGAGGGGTGCGGGGGGGACAGGGGTTAGGTGTTACTAACACCTAACCCCTTCCTCCATAACGTCCAGTCGGAACTGAGTCCGACTGGACGTGTTAACCCTTTCGATCGTGCCGTCAAACATCACGGCGCGATCGAAAGGGATCCGCCGACAAGTTAACCCGATCGGCACCCCCCGCGGCGAGATCGGGGGGTGCCGATGTCAGTAGAAGGTAGTCTGGGGTCTGGCCAGTGACCCCAGACTACCGGAGCCCCCACATACCTGGTGATCCTGCCAGGCGGTGGAGGAAGTGAGCGATGTGTCTCACTTCCTCTGCAGCTTACAGGACACCAGCAGGCTCATGTCCTGCTCGTGTCCTGTCAGCTACTGTGTAGAATCAGCTGATGCTTTCATCAAAGCATCAACTGATTCAAGTGTCCTAAAGGGACACATGAAAAAGTAAAAAAAAAGTTAAAAAAAAAAAAAAAAGTGTATGAAAAAAGTAATAAAGTTCTAAAGTCCAAAAATCCCTTTTTTCTATACAAAATGAATTATATAAAAAAAAGCACTAAAAATTAAAAAAAGCAATGCATATTTGGTATCGCCGCGTCCGTAACAACCTGTACAATAAAACTGAAATAATATTTAATGTACACGGTGAACGTCGGAAAAAAAAAACGGAAAAAACTCGCCGGAAATAATGATTTTTTGCCATCTCATCCTACAAAATATGCTATAAAAAGTGATCAAAAAGTCATATTCACCCCACAACAGTGCCAATAAAAAGCGCACATTTTCCCGCAAAAAATAAGCCCTCAACCAACACTGTCAACCGAAAAATAAAAATGTTACGTCTCTCAGAAGATGGCGATGCAAAAAACATTGATTTATGTCCCCATATGTGTTTTTGTTCTGCAGACTTAGTATCGCATAAAAAAATAACATAAATGAGGTATCGCCGTAACCGTACCGACCCGCAGAATAAAGGACACATGTCACTTATACTGTACGCTGCATGGCGAAAAATTTAAAATGTAAAACTCAATGCAGGATTGATTTTTTTTTTTTTTTTTTAATCCAGCAAGAAAGAGTTAATAAAATGTAATCAGTAAGTTGTAGGCACCCAAAAATGGTGTCATTACAAAATGCATTTCATCCTGCAAACAACAAGCCCTTATATGGCCATGTCACCAGAAAAATAAAGAAAATATAGCATCTAGCAATGTCAAGGCAAAACCCCCAAAAAATCGCCAAATTATTAGAACACAACTGGCTGCGGCAGATAGGGAATATATAAGCTGTGCGAGCGAATATCAGGGGACACCCCAGATTTACAGCTTATGAGCGAAAAAACACCAGAAGTGACCCCCAAAGTGACCCCCAGAGTGACTCCCCCAATCATAGGAGCTACTGGGACATAGTAGGGAATTTGGTGTCTGCAATGTTCTCCGCACAGCTTATATATTCCCTCTTCGCCATCCGCTGTGCAGTCACGTCTGGGATACTAATACTCACTACATCCCCTGATAAATTCTTTGAGGGGTGCAGTTTTCAAAATGGGGTCACTCCTTTGGGGAATCCACTTTTCTGGTACCTTACAGGCTCTACAAACATGACATGGCGTCCAGATACCAAACATCAAAATCTGTACTCCAAAAGCCGCATCGCGCTCCATCGCTTCTGCGCCCTGCTGTGCGCCCAAACTGCAGTTTATGACACATGTATGCCACATGTATGACACTGGTGTACCCTGGATAACGGACGTAATGTCATATGTGGGTATAAACTGATATTAGGGCACAGCTGGACGCAAAAGGGAAGAAGGATTATTGGGTTTTTGGAGCACAGACGGTTTGGTTTTTGGATGCCATGACACTTTTGTAGATCTGAAATGCCAGTAAAGTGGAATCCCCTGATATGTGACCTTATTTTGGAAACTACACCCCTGAAGGATTTCTCCAGGGGTACAGAGAGCATTTTTAACCCCCAAGTGTTGCTATAACTTATTATCCATAAATTAATACGAAGCTGATTGTGAGAGGTGAAAATGACAATTTTTCCAGGAATACGTCATTTCAGTGCGTAATATGTTGTGCCCGCCTTGTATCAGAGATGAACGCTCTAAAAGCTGTTGTGCCCGGGATACCCGCTTACCAGTTTTTGGAGTGTCTCTGCTGACATAAGTTGGGCACAACATATCGGGCACTAAAATGGCGAATCTCTGGAAATTTTTCATTTTTAACTTCTCATTATCAGCTGTGATTTCATTTCTGGAAACTAAATAAATGCAACACTCAAGGGTGAAAAATGCTTGCCACTTGATAAATCCCATGAGTGGGCTAGTGTCCAAAATGGGGTGACATGTCTGCGGATTCCACTTTATTGGCAATTCAGGGGCTTTGCAAAAGTGGCATGGTGTCCTAAAACCAAACTGTGCTCCAAAAACCAAAATAGCGCTCCTTCCCTTCTGTGCCCGGCTGTGCCCAAACAGCCATTTATACCCACATATGGCATTAAGTCCGTTATCCGGGGTACACCAGTGTCATACATGTGGGCATACACCGCTATTTGGGTACCCAGCAGGGCGCAGATGTGAAGGAGCGATATGTGCTTTTGGAGTGCAGATTTATATTCTTTGTTTTTGGACACCACGTCACATTTGCAGAGGCCCTAAAATTGTCCCTACAAAATGGGGTCACTTCTTGGTGAATTCCAGTTTACTGTCACCTGTGTAGTTTCTAAAATGGGGTCAAAATGGGGGGTTTCCATTGTATTGATACTTTAGGGGCTCAGCTAATGCGACATGACACCTGAGAACTATTCCAGCCACATCTGCTTTCTAAAAGCCAAATAGCGCTCTTTCCATTCTGAGCCCCACCGTATACCCATACAGCAGATTATGGCCACATATGGGGTATTGCCGTGTTAAGAAGAAATTGTGTAACAAACTCTGGGGGGCTTTTAATTCTTCAGTTACTTGCAAAATTAAAAATATGGAGCTAAATGGACGATTAATTGGAAAAAAAAAGTAATTTTTCATTTTTACGTCCCATTGTTAATAAAATCTGTGAATCAGCTGTGAGGCCAAAATGCTCACCAAACCCCTAGATAAATTCTATGAGGGGTGTAGTTTCCAAAATGGGGTCACTTTTAGGGGGTTTCCACTTTATTGGTACACTAGGGGCTCTGCAAATGCGACATGGCACCTGAAAAATATTCCAGCAAAATCTGCCCTTCAAAAGCCAAATAGCGCTCTTTCCATTCTGAGCCCCACCATGTTCCCATACAGTAGATTATGACCACATATGGGGCATTTCTGTGTTCAGGAGAAATTGTGTAACGAACTTTAGGGAGCTTTTTTTCCTTTATCCTCTTGTGAAAATGAAAAATTTGGGGCTAAATTGACAGTTTGTTGGAAAAAAAGTAAATTTTCATTTTCATGTCCCAATGTTAATAAAATCTGTGAAACAGCTGTAGGGTCAAAATGCTCACTCTACCCTTTGATATGTTTTGTGGGGGGTGTAGTTTCCAAAATGGGGTCACTTTTAGGGGGTTTCCACTGTATTGGTTCTCTAGGGGCTCTGCAAATGCGACATGGCACCTAAAATTATTCCAGCAAAATCTGCCATCCAAAAGCCAAATAGCGCTCCTTCCATTCTGAGCCCCGCCATGTTCCCATACAGCAGAATATGGCCACATATGGGGTATTGCCGTGTTCAGGATAAATTGTTTAACAAACTTTGGGGGGCTTTTACTCCTTTAACCCCTTGTGAAAATGAAAACTTTGGGGATAAAGTGACATTTTAGTAATTTTTCTTTTACACATTCCAATGTTAGTAAAATCTGTGGAACAACTGTAGGGTCAAAATGCTGACTATACCCCTTGATGAATTCTGTGAGGGGTGTAGATTCTAAAATGGGGTCACTTTTGGGGGGTTTCCATTGTTTTGGTACGCTAAGGGCTCTGCAAATGTGACATGGTGCCTGAAAATTATTCCAGCAAAATATGCTGTTCAAACACCCAGTGTCACTTCTTCCCTTTCGTGCACTGCCGTGTGCCCAAAAATCAGTTTACACCCACATGTGGGGTATTTCTGTGCACGGGAGAAATTGCATAACAAAATGTGAGATGCATTTTCTCCTTTAACCCTTTGTGAATGTGTTAATTTTAGGTCTAAATGAATGTATTAGTGAAAAAAAATGAAATGTCTAAATTTGACCTCCATATTATTTTTATTCTTATGAAATGCTTAAAGGGTTAAAAAACATCCCAAATGCTGTTTTGAATAATTTGAGGGGTGTAGTTTTGAAAATGGGGTGATTTATGGGGGTTTCTATTATATAGGCCTTTATAATTCCTTTCAGAACTGAAGTGTTCCCTAAAAAATTAGTTTGAGGAATTTTCTTGTAAATCTGGAAAATCGCTGTTACACTTGTAAGCCTTGTAACGTCCAAAATGAATTAAAAGACGATCAAAAGATGATGCCGATATAAAGCAGAGATATGGGAGATAATATTTATTCATGTATTTGGGTGGTATGACTATCTGCCTGAAAAGCAGATAATTTCACATTTTGAAAATTGCAATTTTTTCCAAATTTCCATCAAATTTGCTAGTTTTTTTATAAATAAATACAAAAATATTGATTAGTGTTTACCACTAACATGAAGTATAATGTGTTACGAAAAAACAATTTCAAAATCACTTGTGTAAGTTAAAGCGTCTCAAAGTTATTGCCATTTAAAGTGACACATGTCAGTTTTGAAAAAAGAGGCCCGGTCCTTAATGTACTTCTGGGCCTGGTCCTTAACCGGTTAATCAGAAACCACATAAACATTTTCGACACTCGGATGGTCTGAGGAATGTCACATGACCAAAAATATTTATCACCTATGACAAGCTGTATGTGTAAATTTGTACGATATACACTGTATTTGATTTTATAGAATTTGTGGGGCAAAGCTGTACTGCATTCCTATTTTACTCTACATCATGTGGTTTAGATCAACAGACTATTTTCAGCAGTTTGCAAGGATAAAAATACTAACATTTCCATAATCATATTTTACACATTTCTCCTAACATTATGCCCTAGGCACCTAAACTAAACTACATGTAAGGTCAAGGCAGACCATGTGTAGAATAAGAGATAACGTGTGACATTCTTCTAGTATAACATTCTTAATACAAATATTATTTCAAATGCATATTATTAAACATGACAAACACTCAGGTTAGAGACTAGTACTATATAGATTTTCTATTTTCTATGAAGCTATAAAATAAATGATCTGCTAAAATAAAAATTTACAAAAGCCATGAAGTGCCGGCGGCAAAGACTATTTGCTTTTTGCATAATTAGCTGTATAGAAAATGAGAAGAATTTAATGGCGAGGAATTTTTTTGAAATTTTATTATTTTTCATCCTGAAGGTTATTGATGATTTTTAAATGTCAAACTAAAATATTATAATGCCTTTTTATTCTGATTAGGCAACAGTATTATATAATGTAAAGCATAATTGTTCATTTTCTGGAGTAATTTTCATTATTAAACAATGCAACTTGCAATGTTTTGCATGGTATAGAGATATATATTTCAGTTTTTCTTTTTTTTCTTATAATTACACAGAAGTAGTAGTAGTATCGTTAGTAGGGCTGGATCAACACCAGCGCTCACTCTACGTCGGTTATTCCGTCCCCAAATCTGCTTGAAAAATGCAGAAACCAGGCAGAAACCCAGCAGACCCGATTATAGTCTATGGGGTCTGCTGGTTTCCTTAGGTAACTGATTTTTAAGTGAATTAGGTTTGCTTTTCCTTGGATAAAATGTCCAGGTTTGCTTCTGATGCCTCTACGAAGTAAGCAGATAGCTTCATACACATAAATGGGAGCTGAGCTGCAGTAATGGCCTCTATACAGTGTACAGAGCTATCTGCTTCCAACTTCTAGGCTGTGTGGGGGCCAAAAATCAGAAAATAATGGCCTATTCTAAGGATTGACCATAAAAAGAAATATGGACAACCCCTTTGTGTATGTGGATTAGTTTGGGCCCTGTTTTTTCTGTACCATATCTGAAAAGCCATATGAAGAGTCAAGAATGATCAAGGTCCAAAAACATACATTTTAAGTAAAAGAAAAAATATATATCCTTGTACCGTGTTAGCCAGTGGATATGAAATGAAAGAAATTTTCTGAGAGAAGTCCTCAGTAGTGCCAAAACACTTCTGTAATCAAAATCATAATATGACCCAGGATATGAAGATCCTGGTACTAAGGGGGAATTTCAGAGACAGAAAAGATCGCCTCATATGGGAATTTAAACTTATGACGACCCTTTGCACTCTCCAACAAGGTTTAAACAGGGCCCAGGGTTTTATGGCCTTTTATAACCACTAGACACCACGTCACTGATCAAAGAAGTCATAAACCCAGAGAACTTTCCTGCGAACTGATATATATGTGTTTTTTTTTAAAACTGTTTATGTTCTGTTTTCCATCTATTTTGCATCTAACACTCCATTTCTCTGTATATATATGCCTACCTTCAGACATTGTGTTATACTATCCTGATGAAGGGACCTTTATAGTAGTCCCGAAAGCTCGATATATCATCAAAAAACTTTTTGAGTTAGCCATTAAAAAAGGTATCAACTACTGAGGACTTCTCTCAGAAAATGTCTTTCATTTTAAGTAAAGTCCGTTTCAATATTTAGAGACTTATAACTCTACTTATTGTCAAAATTTCTTGTTGAAACTTTTATATATTGTCACAAAACATTCAAAAATGTTCTCTCTTAACCTTGTCACCAAAACTGCTCTCCTTAACCTTGTCACCAGAGGGAAGTTTGCTGAATACGTCCTGTGCAGCCTGACCACAGAATTTCTTCAAAGCTTGCAAATCAGCATATTTGGCTTTGCTAATGGGCAAAAAGGAATTGTGTTTTTGCCCCAAGCTTGTGCCTGTGCATGCAGCTGACTTTCTTCCTCTTGTAGTTTTCTTAAGGCCTGCTCTCTTTTTTGCCAGAACAGGACTTGTTGTCCAAGGACCATTGTAGGAAGTGCGGAACCTCATTAGTCCTTCGTTCTGTGTGGCAGGACTCTGATCGCTTTTCCATCTTACGCTATATTTGCAAGCCTAATATAAACATGGACTTTGCTTTTCCAACTTTTAACTGGCAGCCTATAGGTTCAAGCGCCATACACTACGAGATGCCATCATCTCAACTTAACAAATTTTAGGACCTTGATCGTTCTTCCATCTGACTCTTCATATGTTTTGCATTATTTTGATACAAAGGAGTAATAGTTTTGTCAATAGTGTTCAATTTACAGTATGTAAAAAAAAAAAGAGACATGAAGGAAAACATAAAGGGAATGTATAATCTGAAAAGAATGCCTTTTTATGTAACTCACAGGGGTAAATATATCAGACATTTTATGCCTGGGAGAATTTATTAAGACTGCCTTAATATACTGTACTGCACTGTCCTGTAATTCTAACTGGTTTTCTCTGTTCAATGTATTTTAGAGGTGATTCCTTAGCTTGCCTCTATGGTCCATTCACTATACAAGATTCCCCTAGCGATCAGAAACTGAACTAACTTTTACTCACTTCCCTATTGCCTGAAATTACCGAGCAATATAGTGCTGCACTACTGCCTGACTCCTATCTCTGTTCACAGACTCACCATCTGTCCCTGCCAGCGTCATAATATAGAAAGACGTGAATATTTTAAGACCTATAACTTTTTCACATTTCTGTATATCAAGCTGGGTAACTTTCTTTTGAGACACAATTTGTTTTTTATTGATACTATTTTGGGGAATGTATGATGCTATGAAAGAAAAAAGACTGCTATGGCATTCACCATTATTATTTTTAGAGTTTGGGCAACCCAGGGATACCTAATTTGTTTAACTTTTTATTTTACTTTTATTTTTAGATTCCTTAGGGACTGTATTGTAGTATATTGCAAAAATGTTTGTCTACTATTACACAATGCTTCTTACAGGGTGTTGTAGAACCATAAAAATGACAGCCCTGAGAGAATTTAATAAGCTTCCAGCGGTCATGGCAAAAATAGTTACAAAATGGCAGTGCTTATGTTCCCAATTGAAGGTTGCAATTCAGGGGTTAATAGCTGTGAATGGTGCTGTCAGCATTCACGGCTGTTAGAAGTAAGTACTGGCTGTGTATTGCACAGCCAAAACCAGCTTTGTACAGAATGGGTTCAGTTCCATATAACCCCTTCGGACCAATAACATAGAGGTAGGAGGTTCTGAGCACTTGCCCCAATTATATTCCAATTCTGTTTTGACGATCGATCACTGTGGTGGGGCATGGAAGTCTTCTGGAGGTGAGTATTTGTTCTGCAAATCTTGCAAAATTTGTTTGCACCCAACACATCCAAATCGTAAATTCTATTATTACACTCTAGGGTCTCATCTTACCCCAGAGTATAATACGTGAAGATCCAGGGAAAGTGAGTATAAATAATAAACCGGGCTCTAACCAGAGGTCTCCCACTGGCTACATGGATAATATTAGTGACCACAAAGGCCTTCAATTGGTCCTTAGTGGTCACATGGGTCACACGGGAGTAATGACACACAGACATAATCATGATTACACTGAAATGATCCATGTGAACACTGAGAGCCAATCACAGGCCTCAGCGATCCATTATATCAATCATGAGGAAAGAGGCCCAATGAGAGCGGAGACCTGTGCACCACAGCCCAGAGGAGGTGCGTAAGACTGTTTGCTATGTTTAC